>NC_088330.1:8523333-9124166 GCF_036884655.1 Musa acuminata AAA Group
GTGTTTTGTTGTGCTGTATACACATGGAACAATTAATCCTGGGCAATGTAATCCATGACACAATTATCCTATAAGCATGGACAATATGCATAGACCTAAAAGACTCAGCTACTGTTAGGTATTATTGCACAAAGCTACAAATCTTCACGGTAGCATCCTTTCACTTCCTTAAAATGTGAATCATAATCAGTGGATCTGTCACCAACATAATCCTGCGGCAATGACCTTTCATGAACTGACCGTTTCATCACACAACTGGTTCTCAACAAAACATTCTTCAATAGATTATATAAGCAAAGTTCATCTCTTCTGTCTACTGAGATATTGAATGGTTCTTATTTTCTTTTGCAGGAAAAGAGAGGAGACAATGATTCAAGTATAGATGCAAATAAATCAATCTAGACAAATTGGTACACAGTGTAAGCAATCTTGATTCTATCACAAATCTCAGTGCTTGTGTTCTCTGTGTTCTATGAGATGCTATTATCAGTTCCTCATTTCTGTTTGTGTAGCTTGGGGAGTCGTTCTTCATGATGATGGTTGGATTGGATGAGATCAAGAAGCTTAACAAAACATGTATCTACATTGCAATGTTCAACCACAGTGAAAGAGGCTTTATAGAAACAAAACCATTTGTCAAAGAGCTATCCAAAGCAGATTAAATCTCGATAGAAACAGCTACAGCTCAGTGTTTTTTCCTTGTCCTGGGAACACATTTTTTCTTTGTACATAACAGAGAGAGAGAAATTTTACTGAGATCCAAGTATTTTATGCTAATAAAGTGAAGTTTAGCACATTTATTTGCTCACAAGCAATTCCACTGACAAGTTAGTCATCTTGACCAGGAAGGGTGCTTTTATCCTAATCCAGGCTTACAAGCTGAGATCTCTTATGGGTAAATTCATGAAATGCACATTGGTCGCTTCAGAACATAAGCTGTAAGCTCTTTTCAGTTCATTGCTGTTTGTCCTCAAAATTTTCCCTATTGAGTAACATGCAATTGCTTGCCTCCTACTTAGAATGCAGTTGGAAATTCAAGCTACTACTGCTCCTGTTCTCGAGATTGGACATTGGACCATCTCAAGATCTTTTGAGTTGATCTGATCCATCACTTACTCAGTTGACCTCGCAAACAAACAAGAGAGTTCTTCCCAAGACTAGACTTGTACAGTAAGTCCCAAGAAATTTCTCATGTTTGGGATAAAAAGGTCCACAAGAAAACAAAATAATCATAAAAATAACGATAATAATCGATCATGATTATGAGTCAAGATATATTGATTTATATCCTTTCATCTCATTCCCGAGTATCAATTTTGGTCTTTATATATCCCTCGAATGTATTAAAGATATATTATAATAATAATAATTTGGGTCTCCGTTGGCCCCAAATTAATTGGTTCCCGGCCCGTGCGTATAATTTTGAGTTGATCTGATTTGACTCCACAATTCCTGGTCGCTTCCTCCAAATGCATGGAAACTTTGCCACCACTCCCCCTCCCTTCAGTATATTTCGGATCGACGTCTCTTTCCCCTTCTTCCTACCTTCCTCCTTCCTCCTCCCTCCATGAAATTTATTCTTCACCTTCCTTTCTCCTCCTACATCGCAGTCTTGTCGTAGAAACCGCGAAGAAGTTTTGAGCTTTTGAGGCCTTTATTGGAAGCGAGCCCTTCACTCGGGACTTGGCTACAAGTAGCCACTGGAGAAGAGGAGGAAGAGGAGGAAGGGGCCGAGGAGGCAGGATGGAGAGCTACCTGAACGAGAACTTCGGTGGGGTGAAGTCGAAGAACTCGACGGAGGAGTCGCTCGAGCGATGGCGGAAGCTCGTCGGCGTCGTCAAGAACCCCAAGCGCCGCTTCCGCTTCACCGCCAACCTCTCCAAGCGCTCCGAGGCCGCCGCCATGAAGCGCTCGAACCATGTACGCGTACACCCCCGCTTTACATTCTCGATCGTGGTTGGCACTTTGTTAGAGCTGAAATTGACATACCCTGTTTCATCCATCATCTTAAGCTTTTAATTTGATGTGTAACCATGAACCTTAACATGTTATGGCCATCTTGCTAGCCCACATCTTGATAGTCCTTGTTTAATTCGTATCATTCATGTTTTACTTCTGTTTTTGACTCTGTTTAGGGTTGATTTCAGAGTTGCCACATAATCATGCATTTATTTAGATATTCTTTTTAGAGAACAGTAGAAATATTTTTTTTTTCATGGTTTAGCTCCTAAAAGTGAAAAAGTCTTTTAGGTTTAATGTTGCAACAACACCTCTAATAATCATCCTTGATTAATTTCCTTGGAAGCATCCTTTTTCTGAGGTTGCTGTATGGCTGCAGTTGATCTGAGCTTTACAAGCCGATCCACAAGCGTGGCTTGAAATTAATCTGGGCCTAGAAGAAGATCAATATTTGGTTGTTGTATGGTTGATCGAGTTTAGTTTCAAACCAAGCTGAGTTGAGCCTGTATCAAATAGCTCATTAGTGAAAACCATGCTTCGCCCATACCTTCCATGAGCCTCAGTTAGGTTTGCTTTAGTTTATTTAATTGATCTTTATTACTTATATACATTAACTTTTCAATGATGAAAGATAAGTGTTTTTTTATTATAACTTAAAAGGTACATGCAACAAAACACATAAAATAGAAATTACAGTTGGGATGCTACTTTGTGATCTTTGGCGACTAGAATTTGAATCATGAAAACAACCTCTTTGCTTAAAAGGGTGAAACCACATATATTAACTCATCCCAAAGTCCTCATCGTTAGGTGCTTGTGCTTTGGTACAATTACTGAAATAGAATTTTTAGATGATATGTAATATACCTAGTCATAATATTTTGTTTTAAGAATGAGTCGTATCAATTTTTTTATATCAACAAATCCTTTACTATGAGAGCTTCCTTACCAGTGTTATACATTTTGTCTTACGAAAATTGCCTCATGTGTTAAAAGAACTACAAAACCAACAAACATAAAAGAACTCATTGATTTCTGAGTCAACTACATCATCCATCCATTACAACCATTTTGATGTAATTCGAGGATATATACAAGTAATACACACATATGGGCTGGCATGCAAACACAAATACAAAGACAGACACATATATTTGAGCCAATTCTAGTCTGATCAGGCATAGCTATGTTCAAGCCTGAACCACGCTTGAAATTAATTTCTAGTCTATAGTGTCGTTGAGGATCATCTTGTGTATACTCAAACCAAGCTTAATTACTGGCCCTAGACTTCAGTTGTGCTTTCTGTCCTTCAGTTGATATCGCTGATAGAATATTTCATTTGACATACTCCAAAAGTTAATGAACCTAATTATTCTACTTTGCTTGCTGAAACTTGATGAACTTCAAATCGTTGTACACATCTTCAGTCCTTGCTTGTTGGATTTAGAATACTAATCCCTTACAAAGAGACTTAGCTCCATATCTGCATGGTCACTGACTGTAGCAGTGAGAGATATGCTACAACCTATATAATGTTGCCCGTTCACTATAAGTCTGGCATTTATTTTATGTACAACAATTTTCTTTCTCCATAGGGAGACTGATTAGTTATTTTTTCTTTTCCAGGAGAAATTGCGAGTAGCTGTTTTGGTTTCAAAAGCCGCATTGCAATTTATTCATGGTAATCCGTTGTTGATACTGAGATGTAGTCTTAAAGTTGGCATGGTGACATAGTTTCTTTTCTTGGCTTCAAAGATGTTTTTGTTTCTACAATCTTTTCTTACAATTTTGCATTAACAAATGTGTTTAGGTATTGCATTGCATAGTGAGTACATTGTGCCTGATGAAGTGAAGAAAGCAGGCTTCCAAATTTGCCCTGATGAATTGGGTTCCATAGTTGAAGGCCATGATGTGAAGAAGTTGAAAGTCCATGGTGGTGTTAATGGTATTGCGGACAAACTTTCAACATCAACAACAAATGGACTAATTGCTACAGAGGAGAGTTTGAAACACAGGCAAGATATTTATGGAGTAAATAAATTTACTGAAAGCCAGGTTCGGAGTTTTTGGATATTTGTTTGGGAAGCACTTCAAGACATGACTCTCATAATTCTTGCTGTGTGTGCTTGTATATCCCTTATTGTTGGCATTGCCACAGAAGGATGGCCAAAAGGTGCACATGATGGACTTGGCATTGTGGCTAGCATACTGTTGGTTGTCTTTGTTACTGCAACTAGTGATTACCGACAATCTTTACAGTTCAAAGATTTGGATAAGGAGAAGAAGAAGATATCTGTACAGGTTACACGTGATGGCTTCAGACAGAAGATTTCAATATATGATCTTCTTCCTGGTGATCTAGTGCATCTTGCAATTGGAGATCAAGTTCCTGCTGATGGGTTATTCATGTCTGGATTTTCCTTATTGATCAATGAATCCAGTTTAACAGGAGAGAGTGAACCTGTCAATGTGAATGCTGACAATCCATTTCTTTTATCTGGAACTAAAGTCCAAGATGGATCTTGTAAAATGCTGGTAACTACAGTTGGCATGAGATCACAATGGGGTAAGTTGATGGCCACCCTTAGTGAAGGAGGAGATGATGAAACTCCATTGCAGGTCAAACTGAACGGAGTTGCCACTATCATAGGGAAAATTGGCTTGGTATTTGCAGTTGTGACATTTGCAGTGCTTGCTGAAGGACTAATCAAACATAAGTTTCAACATGGTTCATACTTGAGCTGGTCAGCAGATGATGCATTAGAGTTGCTGGAGTATTTTGCTGTTGGAGTCACTATTGTAGTGGTTGCAGTTCCTGAAGGATTGCCTTTAGCTGTAACCTTGAGCCTTGCTTTTGCCATGAAAAAGATGATGAATGACAGAGCACTGGTCCGCCATCTTGCTGCTTGTGAAACTATGGGTTCAGCTACATCTATTTGCAGTGACAAGACAGGTACATTGACAACCAATCACATGACTGTTGTGAAAGCTTGCATATGTGGGAATATCAAGGAGGTTAATAATCATGAAGAAATAAAACATGTTTGCTCCCAGGTTCCAGATGTTGCTCTAAAAGTACTCATGCAATCCATCTTTTATAACACTGGCGGTGAAGTTGTTATCAACCAAGCTGGAAAACTTGAAATACTTGGAACGCCAACTGAGACTGCACTGTTGGAATTTGGATTGTTACTAGGTGGGGATTTCCAGGTTGCACGTCAGGAGACTAAGATTGTCAAAGTGGAACCATTTAATTCTGAAAAGAAGAGAATGGGAGTGGTTCTCCAGCTTCCAGGAGGAGGATACAGAGCCCATTGTAAAGGTGCTTCAGAAATTATATTGGCTGCTTGTGATAAGGTTTTAGATTCTGCAGGTAACACTGTCCTGCTTGATGAATCAACATTCAGTCAACTCAAGAGTACTATAGAAAGTTTTGCCAGTGAGGCTCTCCGTACACTGTGCCTTGCTTACATGGAAATTGAGAATGGTTTCACAGCTGATGAACAAATCCCTATTAATGGATTCACTTGTATTGGAATTGTTGGCATCAAAGATCCTGTTCGTCCAGGTGTAAAAGATTCGGTTGCAATTTGCAGGTCTGCCGGAATTACTGTGAGAATGGTTACAGGAGATAACATAAACACTGCAAAGGCTATTGCACGAGAATGTGGTATTCTTACTGATGATGGGGTTGCTATTGAAGGTCCAGACTTCAGGAGTAAGAGTCTGGAGGAAATGATGGATTTAATACCAAGACTTCAGGTTCTATTTCTCATACATTATCATTAAAAACATTCTTTTGATTAGTGGATTTTTTTTTCTTATTATCTCTCTAATCTATTAACTTACCAGGTGATGGCTAGATCTTCACCAATGGATAAACATACCTTGGTGAAACATCTGCGCACCATGTTCAATGAAGTTGTTGCTGTGACTGGTGATGGCACAAACGACGCTCCAGCACTTCACGAGGCAGATATTGGGCTTGCAATGGGAATTGCAGGAACTGAGGTAGTGTTTGTGACATATCCAAGTTATAGATATTAATTGTTTTGGTACTGTGGAAATTAAAGTAGTATTTTTTTTTCTGACCTAATATTTAAGCATATTGCTTTTGGTGGAGCATGTAAGATAAGTGTCCATGCCTTTTGGTGTCCACCTATTTCTCATGGTAGGATCCAAGAAGGGTCAAAGTATGTAGTCTTATTTTTGTTAAAAAGGTCTTTTTATGACTTGGGCCTTGATTACACTCCTAAATTACATATTCATAATCTTTGATAAATTTAGTTGTGCCCTAGCTTCATAAGTTCTCTTTGTTTTGGTTCAACTATTTATGGTCAAGGAGCCCAGTTACTGTTAATGCCATAAATTGCAGTATCTCTTAGTCTATTGCATAGTTGAGTTTTAGTTAATCTTATCATGAATTTGTTCGCAAAATACTGTGATATGCAGGTGGCTAAAGAAAGTGCTGATGTTATTATTCTTGATGACAACTTCTCAACTATTGTAACTGTGGCAAAATGGGGACGTTCAGTGTACATAAACATTCAAAAGTTTGTGCAGTTTCAGCTGACTGTTAATGTTGTTGCTTTAATTGTAAACTTCTCCTCGGCCTGCATAACCGGTAAAGTTAGCCCTTTTAACGGTATCAAGTTCCGGTGTACCTCAAAATTCTCTCTCATTGTTCTTTTCATTTGCCTGTTCTGTATTAGGACATGCTCCGCTAACTGCCGTTCAACTGCTCTGGGTGAACATGATTATGGATACACTTGGGGCACTCGCATTAGCCACTGAGCCACCAAATGATGAATTGATGAAAAGATCTCCTGTTGGAAGAAAAGGCGGTTTTATTAGTAACACAATGTGGAGGAACATCCTAGGACAAGCCTTGTACCAGTTCATTGTGATATGGTATCTCCAGAGAGAAGGGAAAGGGCTGTTTCAACTTGAGGGCCCTGATTCTGATCTTGCACTAAACACTCTTATTTTCAATTCCTTCGTCTTTTGTCAGGTAAACTCACAAATTTCATGTTTATTGTTCTTTGTTTTACTACCTGTTTGAAAGAATATGATAAATACTAAAAGACATTGTCCATAATTTTTATTTTATGAAACAAATTCCTGATTTCTTCAGCACATGAGATAAACCTGCGTATGGAAAACTAACTTTTAGCATTTTTATACCATAATTTAAGAACCAGTTGTCTGTAAACTGCTATTTAGATGAACAGTCACTCTAATTCAGACGAGAACCTCATTTTGGACCCAAGAGCTTCCATATCATCTACATGCTTGAAAGACATGAAAATGGATGTGGCTGTTGATACACCAATGTGGTTGACTATAACTTTATCATTAAACTTGACAAAATTATTTTAGTTGGCTCTGCACCATGTATTATGTCAGTCATTTTAATTGGATATAGAACGTATCTTTTCAATTATGCAAAAGACTTGTGCAGCATCTTTTATATCATTAGAGGCCAAAAAGTGACATAACATACCAATCTCAAAATCTCGAGTCAATCTGAACTTGGGAGCTTGTCATGCAGGTATTCAATGAGATCAGCTGCAGAGAAATGGAAAAGATCGATGTGTTCCATGGCATATTGGGGAATTATATGTTCGTGGCTGTCATCACCTGTACCATCATCTTACAGTTCATAATCGTTCAGTTCCTTGGAGAATTCGCGAACACCACTCCGTTGACTTTATATCAGTGGTTTGCCTGTGTGTTCATTGGGTTTCTTGGTATGCCTATTTCTGCTGCCATCAAGATGGTTCCTGTGGGTTCCAAGTAAGGAATCAGAGTCTTAGGAGATTTCCCTAATCATCTAACAACAGATTTTTGTGTGTCAATAGCTATCTCCATGGATTTTGTAATGTTGTCGATTGTAGAGGATACCATGGAGCCAGTTGCAAGAACATTCTATAAAAACATAAGAATAATTTTAACTGTCTTTTCGATACTTTTGTTTTTCTCTTAACCTTTATGGCAGAGGCAACTGTTTTTCTTCAAATAGCAATTTGATGTGAATTCAAGGATGTAGTCCTCAAAACTGATTGTATCATATGTGGAATGCATGCTTTCAATAGGTAAATGTTTGGGATATATATATATATATATATATATATATCTTCGTATGAAAGTGACAAATGTAAGTCTTAATGTCTTAACTATTTATGATCGTTTTCCGTCATTGAATTCTATATAAAATAATATTTTTATATAAATAAAATATATTTAAATTTTTTATTTATAATTTTTATGATGTAAAAGTCTTATTTACGTAAGATAATACTCGAATTCGAGGAATCTTATCCAATAGCACAGCTCTTATTCTCGATACATGGCATCAAATCCGAGCTGTTGCCAACCCTCCTCCCCCTCTATTCCATCCGCCTGTGTTTTCCTTCTCGACTTGTCTCCTCTGTTTTGGTATTCCTTCCATTACCATTAAAATGCACGCTCTTACCGCCACCAAAACCGCGAAAGGCAACTGTCAACCGTTTCCCTTCTCCCATCTTCTCCCATAACGCTCTCTCTCTCTCTCTCTCTCTCTCTCTCTCTCTCTCTCTCTCTTCGTCGCCAATGGCGTCGCTGAGCCCCGGCGTCCTCCTCAAGCTCCTCCAAGACGACAAATCATCCTGCAACCCCCCACGCCGCCCGCTCCACGCCACCCCGGCCGTCCTCCAGATCACCGGCATCGTTCCCGCCGTCGCCGGCCCAGACCTCTGCCCCGACAAAGGCTTCTACATCAAGGTCTCCGACTCCTCCCACTCCATCTACGTCTCCCTCCCTGCCGACCTCAATGACCTCATCCTCGCCGACCGCCTCCAGCTCGGCCAACTCATCCAGGTGCGCCGCCTCGAGCCCGCCTCCCCTGTTCCCGTGCTCCGTGACTTCCGCCTCCTCGCCGGCCGCCACCCCTGCCTCCACGACACCGTCGACCTCATCTGCGCCGCCCCGGTTGCTTCTTCGAGCGCCACCCCTCCTCTGCCCCCACCCGAGAAGAAGAAGCGGCAGCTGCATTCGAGGTCCCACTCGAGCGTGGGGGACCGGATCAGCGAGGTCGGCATGAGCTCCCCGTCCTTCGCCCCTTCGCCCACGAACCGAGCGGCGAAGAGACGAGAGAGGAGGAGCTCGGACGCCCTGCACGAGCTGCAGAAGTTTACCGTTCCGTGCATGGATGAAGATACCTACGACTCCGACGACTCGAGATTCTCCTGCACTTCGTCTCCCGCGTCGTCGAGATTCTCTTACGCCTCGTCTTCCTTCTCGTCGCCGTCTCCCTGCACGACGAAGGCGAGGAAAAGCTGGCACGCCTCAGGGAGGATCACCGAGCGGAGAAGAGAGGCGAAACCCACAGTTCAGAGTCGAAGCGCAAGTGTAAGCTTAGCAGCTGCCATTCCTTCTCCTCATTCCCTGAAGAACTCTGTCGACTTGCTGCCAAATGATTGATTGCTCTGCTCCATGACCTTGATAGGTTTCTCCGAGTAGGTTAGCTCATCATGCAAGGTTGATGCCGAAAGATGATGCACCAGCAGCTTTCCAGAGAAACACCGAGAAGGCTCTCAAAGTGCTTGGTAATTCCGGTAAGTGGAAGCTCCCTGGTTCAGATAAAGCAAGCACAGAAATCTCTTCCACGACGACGACCTCCTTCTGCTCATCGGATGGCGGCGTCCTCTGGGCTTCGCTGCCTCCAAACTTGATGAGGCATGGGAAGGTACTCCATTCACTATATGTCTTTCTCGTCGAGATGTCAGTGATGACCCCGTGGATTGATTCACTTGTGCAGGAGGTCGTAAGGCAGCGAGATTCATCACTGCAAGCTGCCATCGACGCGTTGCTGGAGGCATCTGCCGCAGATAAACTGATCGAGTGCTTGAGGCAAGTAAGCATTAGATTTCTTGAAGTTGAGAGTCTCTGTAAACATGTCATGTGGTTTTTTACTTGGCATTTGCAGCACGTACTCAGAGCTGCAGTCCGACAAGGATGGCGATCCACAGCTCATGGTCAACAGGTTCTTGAACTTTCACCATACGCTGGGGCAGACCAGATTAATCGCTCAGTCATTAGAAAGATCGACCCAGCCGAGTTCATGCAACTACAACCCTGCTTCGGCCAGATCAGTGGGCAAGGTTGCAGCAGAGAGAAAAAGCTGCGCCATCTCGTGGGTCAAAGCAGCTCTGGAGTCGGATCTTGTACGATTCCCCACGCAGGTAAAGGCTCTTCCTGAGACTTCGGAAGCACCACCAAGTCATGGAGGAAGAACAAAGAATAGTTTGGCCAAGGGGAGCAGCCTGCTGCTGGCGTCGAACACATTGCAGCACGAGTACAACAGATGGTTTCTGAGATACATCGACAAGTTTCTGGATTCAATCCAGAGCAAAACCGGATACGATGGATGCGAGCTGGAAGTGGCAGGTTTGCTGTGCCAGTTAAAGCGAGTCGATGGCTGGTTAAACAGCATCACCAGCAAGGAGATCAGCTCCTGGCCGAGGGACAGACTCAGAGATGGCGTGCTGTCGGAGGAGGACGAAGCTGAAGCATGCGAGAGAGTGCGAAGGAAGATATACAACGTGCTTCTGCGGCATGTGGAGAGTGCTGCCATTGCTCTGGAAAGCATGAGCACACCTGATGAGGAGCAAGACAGGGAGCTGATGCTAAGTTCGTAGCAGAACCAGCATGAGCAAGACAGGAAGATTAATCGGTACAACATGTTGGCTTTTGTTGCCTGTGATGGTCTCTGTCTCCTGATCTTTCATCCAAACAAGACAGACATCTGGATCATTAATTCACTTCATTCTCTACATTAATCTGCATGCTGTTAATGATGGTAACATGATGAGGATGAGAAGAGAGAAGATAATTCCAAAGAATTTATGAGAGTAGCATGATTCTTAGCACATTGAGCCTCTTGTCTCTTCATTCGGGCTTGCCTCATGAATTCTCTCCTAAACAATAAAAGAGAAAACCATCTTCATACAGGAAGCTTCATTTCAACCTCTTCTTAGTTCCTGGCAATACAAGCAACTGTAGAACGAATGCAGTGATCCTAACATATATTTTCGGAATCTTCTATTTCTTGCTACAGAGAAGAGGGAGTGTGTTAGTGATCCGTTATAATGATAAAATATATAATAGAACTAATTAGATTCTGATGATAAATATTAATCAATAAAAAAAAATTTATATTATAATATGATTCCTTAAGAGATACGGAGGAATTTTTTTATTAATTTATTCTAGACTCTTTGCTCTCATCTATAAATAGATAGGACCTTTAGGAACTTAAGAACGTATATCATAAAAAACATAGTTGATAGATTATAGTTTCTTTCTTAATCTCTCTAATCCATAAATCTAAATGATCATGTAAAAAAAAATAGAAAAAGAGAAGAATGAAAGTTTAATTCTCTTTGATAGTGGTTTTAGATCTAAAAATAATATTTAGATCACTCAATATCTTTTTCAGATGACATCCAAAATTACATATCGTAAAATAGATATAATGTTATTTAATTTTAATCCTAATATAAATTTTTTTCACATTACATATATATATATATATATATATATATATATATATATATATATATATTATAATAGATTTTGAAGCTTAGCCCGTAGAGCAATGACTCGTACAGACCTCATGATTCCATCACCTCCTCCTGCAAAAGACCTGCACCTGTCGTCCATCAAAAGCTACAGGAGAATTGTCAGCATCAGAAATATTTGATGTTTAGTTTCATCATTTCCAATCCCCCACCCACCCGACACCCTCTACATCCCAAATCTTATTATAGATAACAAAGGTTCCATGTCCAAAACGAAACTTCCCAGTCAAAAACACACGACATTGATGCTTGTCCATGTCAACTCGTTATCTCTGCATTTATGCCTTGCAGAAAACAGAGCAGGAGAGAGACAGAGACTTGTCACTGCTCCACGGTGGACAATGAACGTATGGAGACACTTTAGATTTTGAATGCACTCCGACAACATAGAAAACAGGATTAGCTGCTTCATCTTTTCAGATGTAGAGTGCTTGTCAGGAGACATACACTGAACCACTCCATGGAGCAGAAGCTCTCCGACATCAGTATCTATCACTCATGCTCGTGGCCTAATTGGATTAAGATGCAATGGATGGAAGAACACAACAACAAAAAATATAGCAGTAGGTGGATTAGTCTTACCAAATCTTCCAATGAACACAGTATCAGCAAAGATTTGATGCTGTCTCTTCTCCAACAATACCAAGTGTGCCGATGAATAGAATAAAACCCTAGCTGGGAACCTTCCTGCCGATATAAAAGACATTAAGAAAAGATTTGGTGAGGTTTTATATTTCATGTGTTATGTACTCCATTTTGAGCTTGAATTAAGAATCCACATGTTGTCACCAACCTCAACATCCAACCACTGGAAGAATTGTTTGGGTTAGATGATAGGTAGATTTATTTGGATTCAGTAGACAATTTTGAGTTAGAGTTCTGACTAAAGATATGTATGTATACCTTTGTCATCCCTCCTAATCATAAACAATGAAATTAAATCCTATGATACCAAACAACATAATCTGTTCATAGGTCTTAAACCACATGATTCAAAGTATTTAAACAACCCAACAATTACAATCTTTCTTCTTCTTCTTCTTCTTCTTCTTTTTGTCTCCAACACACTACTAATATAAGCTACTGAGGAAGTTTCACCGGTAACTTCCACCGCAGTGGCGCGAGATCAGCTCAACGGAGCTGTTGGGCACGTGTCACCAGATGTGCGCCTCTGGGCACCTCCGTCACGAATCACGGAGCAGTTGACAGCCGACCCACGGAAGCATCACATGCCGACACCTTTTTTTCCCCCTTTAATTCTCTTTTTTCTTTGCAACGAATAAATATTTGAAGAAAGAAAGAAAAGAGAGCCTTTTTTTTATCCTTTGCTTTTATAAGATGTATTTACATCGTCCCAGCTAATGCTTGACCGCCACGTGTCTATGCTCGTACTAGTGCGTCGCCGTCTACAGGGAGCGCCGAACAGCCACGTGTCGTCCTCTGCTGGGAATAATCGATCAGCTTCGTGGTCGGTCGTCGCAAAAGCTCGATCAACGCTTCCGCCTGCTTAATTATTTTTTGAATTAAGTAAAATTAGATAAAAGAATAATAAATTTGACGAAGGAAGTGAGGTGAGGTTACCGACCTTGTCCTTGGTCTTCTTGGAGGAGGACTGGGACAGGGCGATGAGCGGCGGGATAGCGCCCTCGCGGATGACCATCTTCCGGTAGGCGGCGCTTTCCTCGCAGATCTCCAGCAGCGAAAGCATCGCCACCTCCTTCTGGCGCTGGCTTCCCACTTCCACCATCTCCACGAGCACCGGGACACCGCCCTCCTCCACCGCCGACGCTCGGCCCTCCGGCTCCGACAGCAGCCGGTGCAGCACGTACGCCGCCTTGTCCACCATCTCGGACTCCGGGTCGGCCATTAGGTCTAGCAGCGGGCGCACCACCCCGGCCTCGACGGCCCGGGCCTTGTTCTCCTTCGCGGCCAGGAGGGTGAAGAGGGCGGTGGCGGCGTCCTTCTTCCCGCGGGAGCCGCCGGTCTCGAGGAGGGCGACGAGGGGCGGGATGGCGCCGGAGCGGCCGATGACGGCCCGGAGGTCGTCGAGCTGGGCGAGGCGGAGGAGGGCGCAGGCGGCGTTCTCGCGGGCGGCGGGAGTGCCGGAGCGGAGGGCACGGACGAGGTAACGGACGGCGCCGGCGGCGGCGATGGGCCCCTTGTTCTCGTCGCAGAGGGAGAGGTTGAGGACGGCGGTCACGCCGTGCTCCTGCAGCTGCGGGTCCGGGTGTGAGAGGAGGGCGACGAGCGGGACGACGGCGCCGGCGCGGGCGATGCGGAGGCGATTCTCGGTGCTGTGCTTGGCGAGGAGGCGGAGCTCCATTGCGGCGCGGCGCCGGGACTCGACGGAGGGGGACCCGAGGTCGGAGATGAGGCCGCGGACCTCCTCGTCGGAGTAGTAGTCGGAGGCAAGAAGGCGGCGGAGGGAGGAAGCGCCGTTGCCGGAGGCGGAGCATTCGCTGTTGCAGTCGCTGAAGGCGCCGGAAGAGCCGGCGCCGTCGCTGTAGCTCCGCCTCGCGTGGCGGCCAAACTCCGGCGGGTTCTCCATCAGCATCATTGCAATTGGATGAAACCCCCAATCCAACTCGAGAAGGAAGCGAATGATATGATATGCTTCGTTGTCTTTTGAGAAGAGGGTAAAGCAAGCATAGTATAGCAGTAGTATAAATAGGCCGATCGCCATGGCGGGGCTTTGGGAAGAGGGTAGAGCGTTCGAAGCTCGCACGTGGGACCCAGGTGTCGGCGTACGGGCGTCTCCCTGGCGGGCGCACGTGGGGAGGCCCGGCTCGGGCGTTGCGGTTTAATCGCGTACGACCGAAGACGGTCGAACCGGGTCGGTGGTTTGTTCTGCCCTTTTCAAGTGCAAGACGCTTGCGAGGAACGTAACCCCGGGAGACACCCACGCGCCTCCTACCCTTATCATGATTGGAGAGACACTTGAGGTCTGGCATGGGACCCATGGGAGCTTTTCTCAAGTCCATGATCCATTGCACTCGAATTAACCAAAGCATCGAGCTTAGATTTGATCCATTAGCTCAAACTTATTAGTTGATTTCTTATCTTAACATAAAGTCTTTGGATTAAGCCGTGTGCTCATCGAGGCTTGAGTTTTATGATTATTTTAGGCTTGAAAGGTAAGGATAGAGATAAAATTACTCAAAAGCATGATCTCTAATCATTCATTTTGGGTGTTTTCAATATGCCTAGAGTGACCATAAGCATTAATCATCTTAATATATTGGAACCCCTTGAGTGACACATTATTGATTGAGCCTATAGGATGGTACATTGTATCGTATTATTGGTTGAGCCGATAGTATCTTGTATAAATTCGTTGTTGGGATATGTTACATGAATACTTATTTGTGTGGACTTTCAAGAGCAATGAGACTGCCGTAGATCTTTTATTATATGACTATTCAAATCTTATAAAATTTATTATTGTATTTTATATTATCTATTAAATATTTGATAAAAATATCTAATTATGAGATCTCAAGTTTAATACTTCTACTAATATGTTTCTTTTTTTACAAATCCTTACAATGTTGACTCTTTGCAAACGAACATGTCTCACGACTTAGAGATGAAAGTTTTATCGTAATACAATAATATACATTATCCAAGTATTGAATTGATAAATTTCTATAATATACGTCATATATATAATTAACTATTTAAAATTCATAAATAAATAATATAATATTACATGAATAATCTATTATAATATTTTAATTATTACTATTAATTTGAGTCTAAATATTTTACGTCATGTTGGAGGAGCATTCATCGTGAACTCATTTTACATGTTTATTTACAATTTGAAGAAATATTTTACTCAGACTCATTTTATATGTTTATTTATAATTTGGATGTTTGAGCTAAATCATCAATGATGATGGATCATTTGGTCGATCGGCCATTGGTGCGGCTCGTAAGCTCGTAAAGAATTATAACTTTTAATGATGGGCATACCCGTATAATTATGTCCTTTCGGAGCATGTGAGCTACAAAAGATACATTTGAGGGCAAGAAAGATGACGAACTTATGAGTCATTGGTTCTTATACTCTTCAACCAATGTGGAACTAAATGATCTTATTAATCAGCAAGACAAATTTAAGTCCATCAATAATGATCGTATAATCTCTCTTGTGAATGTGATCGATCGCCTCTAAAATCTAAAGCTATTAGATGAGATATGACACGATATATATTCAAGACTCCTTTAGGTACTTCAAATTCAATTAGGATGTACTTTTATTGAGATATGGTATTATATATTTAAGCAAAAGTTGAATTGATTGGGGATATAATTTTTCTTTTTGTTATTTGTTTACTTGTGACATGAGAGAAATGAGAAGAAGTGTTGTCTCAATCAAACTTTCTGCTTGATGAAATCTCAAGATGGATTGGAGAGCATTCGAACATGCAATTGTTACTGTTATCACAATTATTTTTATCGATATCATTTCGACTACAACATGATATGATGATTTAATATTCCAAGTGAGAAGGAAGAGGTGCGGTGGGCTAAGAAGAAATAGAGAGCAAGTGAGGTAAGTGAAAAGGCTTCTCGGGAACTCATCGATGGTGTTCGTGAATCATCAAATTAGAAGCCATTTCGTGTTTATTTCCACGATTTTGAAGCTCGCTTGTGTCGAGGATGAGAAATCCGTGGAGATTACAATGATTTCACCGGGAAGTGTTTGGAATTTGATGTTAAATCTTCAAACGTTCGTCCACATCTCATCATTCATTACAATGATTCATCTCCCATATAATTCTGATTCGTTCTACTCCTAATAATAATAATAATAATTATTATTATTATTATTATTATTATTATTATTTTCTTCAAAGGTATAAACTAAAAGCCGGTAAAAATTTAAGAATCGAAGGATGAGATTTCGCTAACACGATTTAAAATTTTTAATTAATGATTATATGTATATATATATATATATATATATATATATATATATATATATATATATATATATATATATATATATATATATATATATATATATATATATATATATATATATATATATATGAGCACCGTGAAATTTGAGGTAATGAGTTGAGTAACCTTTTTTTGTGGCATGTCATAATTATAATGTCATATAAAAATTAAAGAAAATAAAAGATTTTTTTCTAATGTAAAACATAACATATAAGCTTTATGTTGTTGGAAACTCTCATCTAATCTTGTGTTATTTTGAGATTTAAAAGTATTGTAAAAACTAATGTTTGATATACGTTAGAGTTATATGGTACTGAAATGATTGACGTTTTACGTGTAGATTTTAAATATATAGGATATAGGCATTAAAAATTAGTAAGTATCCATAAAAATTCAAATCATCAAATACGAGACATCCAATTAATTTGTTTTAGAATTAGAATTTTCGATATCAAATTTCTAACTTAATTTAATCTTATTATTGGGTGCCGTATGGAATTGGAATCCAACGTATTATTATTATTATTATTATTATTATTATTATTATTATTATTATTATTATTATTATTATTATTATTTTGTATCGAATCAGGAAGCCGACACTTGTATTGTGCGTGAATGACGATTAATTAATGCCACCAACATCTTCTAATCACAAGGCAATCATATGGCACCAAAAAAAAAAATCCACCTCCATCATTAATTTATGAACCAATTTGAATCAATAATTGTTTTAAGTACTCTAAATCTACATCCATCGTTGGTTGGATGATTATCACATTATTATTGATAGCAAACCCCACAAACAATACTTGGAGCTTGTTTAATGGATATATGAGTTAAGTCTTTTTTATGTGTTCTTTCCTTATCACACCATCAAGATTTGTACCATGAGATTTATATGTGACTAAATATTATGTGTTAGCTATCTTAATTAGTAATAATTTTGATAGTTTATCATAAGTTATTAGTTCGAATTCGATCTTCCCTTAAAAAAAAGAATTATATCATACATAATAATAACAATAATTCGTAATGTTTGAAGTATAGTGTATAATACCGAACTTGGTTTAGATGTGATAGATCACATATAAACATGAAATATTTAAATGTTGAACGAATCATTAGAATTTGATTAACTTTTAAATTAAGGATGGAGGGCTTAGATCGCTCGAATCTAATCGACTTTTAATGTCGATACGATGAGTTATTCATCCATGATTGTTAAATGAGTGAGATAAATATTAACGTAAATTAGTTAAGGTGATAGAGGTTATTCTAAAGAGATTTAATATAAATCTTTTGGTCAAGATCGTTCTAGTGGTAAGAAAAAAAAAGATTTAATGTTGGTGATTTCCTTAGAAAAAAAATCTTATTTTAGATTTTTTTTCAAATAATATTTTCTTTTGATTGTTCTCAAATAGTACCTCTAATTCAAAAAATTTTCATGTATTCTTTATGAAATTTAAACTAGTCAATATTAGCCACGGTAAAAAAAAAATGATATCTTTTCTACTCTAATTTGCATTAAACATGAGCTTTAAAATAGATCCGTATGTATTCCATTGAACATATAATTGATCTTCAATAATGGACTTGCTAAATGTTAATCAATATCGTTTCATACTATCATCTTCTTCGTCCTCTCGAAGTATTATATTTTAAGAAAACGACTAAAGTGCTTATTCATTTTAAGCATCATATATTTGAAATACGAATATCTACTTCATCAATATTGATAAAAATTATTATATAAAATTCAATAAATTTCAATCATAATTAATGAAAAATATTTTTCACATTAAGAATCATTTAAGATTATGACTATCAACGGGATCGATTCAAGAGATAAATCTAACGTCAATAAGTCTCCCAAGAGATCAACTTGGCTTTCATTTCCTATTTTTTTTATCTTAGTTATATATAGGATAGACATGAAAGATTGAATCAAACTCTTGTGTTCATCATTTTGGTGGCATCTCCACTTACATGATTATCAAATTGGTATCATGGTCTCTTACTCCAAATAACAATAAATAACAATTATAATATGTCGGGAGTGCATGATGTATGTGTATTCAAATGATTCGTGAAATGTCACATCAATATCATCTCACCTTGGAAGTATCCGAGTAATGGAGGCTAAATGCTGCCTCAAAGACTACAAAACCAAAGACAGTGCCTCCTAATCTGACTCCATCGATCAATCCACGATTCCCACTGCAGTGCTTTCCTCATCCTTCCCAACTACTAACCCTAATGGCGTTCATAGTTCTCCCACTATACCATCCTCCCCACTCACCAACCACTTCATCCTAATATTCTATTCCCTATCTCCCAAAATATGATCTTTCATTATATATATATATATATATATATATATATATATATATATATATATGTAAAAAATATTTACTATGGGAGTCATCATATTAAGTTATTTATGAGACTCGATACATTTATAATCTTCTTTCAATCTTTATCTCACACATACCCCCAAAAAAAATAAAAATTCCTCCATATATATATATATATATATATATATATATATATATATATATATAAAGATAAGAACAAAAAGAAAGATAAGGAGGATATTTCTACTAGGAAATAAACATATCATGATGTTGAAGGATTAAAATGATCACCGATTTTATAGATTAAAAGCTTTAATACGAGTCAAAATAATGTAAGGGTTCATATGACAACATCAAATGGCATGGGATCCACTTGCCACCATCTCCGGTTTTTGTTGGTAAATGAACGCAATGCCACCGTAACCCTCCATTTAAGATTGTCTCTATAAATGTAGCTATATTTATTTATACATGGAAAGTAATATTAATGATTTTAAAGAAAAAATAATATCAACTTTCCATGTTATTCTCATTTCCAATCCCTCTTTGCTATCACTATCTAATAAACTATTTCCTAACATATTTCTTTCTTTAAAAATAATTTTTGGAATTTTTTTAGTTAAAGTTAATATTAGTTAAGTAAATATCTATTTTTATAAAAAAATAATAAAAACACTAATAAAAAAGAAAAAGGATTTTTCGCCCTTTTCTTGTGTCGAATAGAAGACTCGTAAAATTATTAATCCCTCATAAAATGATTTTTTTTCTTTCATTTTTTCCATCCTTGCTTTGTATTCTTTTTCTTTGTATGTCTATTGTCTGTTACTAAGAACAGGATACAAGTAATGAATTCTGGACATCCTGCAAAATGAAAAAAAAAATATATATATAAACAAAGCAACTAAAAAGGTTTACAGATTTTTTTATCATACATAATTGTATGGATCAACAAACATTCGACATTTTTTACCAACTTGATGTTAAGGTATCTCTGTACCTAGAAATTCATTTCGTACAATTTTACCATCTTGATGTTAAGGAATCTCTGCACCTAGAAATTCATTTCGTACAATTGAATCTTTTCAACTGTTTCTTTTTAAGGACCAAAAAACCTTGTGCCAAAATAGCATATGCCAAGAAGAATAAAAGACCTTGGACCCGTAATAGGTCTTGAAGCACTATTTCTATATCTCCCTGACCAAAGCCTCCCACATTGGGATTTCTCGTTAATGGTTGATCAAGCTTGATGGATTCACCCTCTGAAACAAGAAGTTCTGGTCCTAGAGGTATAATATCAACCACTTGATGTCCATCTGACGTATCAACTATGGTTATTTCATATCCCCCTTTTTCTTTAGAAACTATTTTGTTTACTATACTTGCTGATGTAGTATTATAGATTGTATTATTACTTTTGCCACCATCAGGATAAATCTGACCCTTCCTCTGTTCCCACCTACGTATATGGGATACTTTAAGAAGTGAATATCTTTCTTCATAGCAGGGTCGGGGGAAAGAATTGGAAAGACGATTTCACTATATTTTTGATCGGGAACAGGACCTATCACAATAATATTTCTTTTATTGGGACGATAAATCTGAAAAGATAGATTTCCTATCTTTTCTTTCAACTCAGGAGAAATACGATCAAGGGGGGCTAATTCGAATCCGTCGATTAAAATGAGAATAACCGCCACATTCAAAGTCCCCTTTTTACCATTAGCAATAACTTATTTCAATTGCTTATCATATGGGATTCGAACAACTACTTCAAATATAGTATCAGGATGCACAGCTTGCGGAACTTCAATATCCATGGGTTTATTAGCTAAATGACAATTGACACATATAATTCGTCTTGTGACTTCTCGCGGGTTTTCATAACCCTACTGTGCAAAAATGGGATATGCATTTGAAATAAATGCCCGAGTTATTACATATATCATGATCGATACGGAAATGGATCGAGTCATCTTTTCCTTTACCCAAGAAAAATATTTTTATTTTGCATGTCCAATTATTGATCCCGAAATTTCTACAATAAATTAGATAGGTAGCTAATATAGTTCCCTATACATGAGTCTGTCATTGTACTAAAATAATTATACTGGAATATAAGATGAATACCTTGAACAAATAAAAGTATAAAGAATTAAGTCAAATTGAAAATACTTTCTTTATACACAAAGAAAGATTCTGATTTGATTGATATAATAAGATCAAATGAGTTTTTTATACATTTATTGAATGATAAATTACTATACATGTGAAGGAGATACATGATTTAAAAAAAGGAAGATCCAATATTTCACAATTGTATCTAGAATAACTGGAAAAGTAGAAATATAATTTGATAGTTATGATCCAATCCAAAATTGTTGTAGACCGAACCAATCATTAGTTCCCAACCATGGGTCCAGTCAAATCCGATCCATAAATCAGTAACTAAAAGAATAGAAAAAGCTTTTATTATGTCACTTAAGTTATAGAGAAATTCCTGAACCCAAGAATTAAGAATGACGAGTTCTTCGTTACTCAAAATAAAACAACCACTTAGAATAACGAAACGGATTATATTTATCGAGAAATGCAAAATGATATGGAGATCCTATTCATTGTGTGCTTTAACTAATTGTATTGTTTCCTTGTGTATTCCTATATGAAGTTTTTGTATATGCATTTTCAGGTACTCCTTTATTATTTCGTCCAATAGTAATAGTTCTTGTAATTATATGAATCTTTCCATAATGTTTTTCTCTTGAATATGATTCAAAAAATTTTCAGATTACCTGGTATTCCACCAATTAGTAACCCAAGGTTCCAGACATTTATTAAATAAGAAAAAGATCCATCAAGGCAAAACTAATAGATGCGAGATATGGGAGGGAGGCCGATGCTTTCTCTTTTTTCTTTTTTTTTTCTGTGAATTGAATTGTTAATGAACTTGCTTTATTCGTTGACTCTATCCGATCTGATATTTATTTGAAGCAGAATTGTATAACAAGGTATTGACCTATGGGTCTATTCCTTTCCTATTATTGTGTAATAATTTTCTTTTATTTAAAAGGAATATAGACATAGAATAAGAGTCCTTTTCAGATGAAAATGAGAAAAAAAGAAATAAATATTATTCCAGATATCTCTATTGGGCAAATTTGAACCAATTTTATTTTCATTTGTTCCTTTCGATGAATACTTGAAAACGCACGTGAAGTAATGATATCAATTAATTCTTTCGAAATGTTTCACCGTATAACCAGAAAATGATATCAATTCCAAATCTTGGGCTTAAAACGATGAATTCTTTATTACAAAATACATGTTCAGATAGATTTGATGAATTTATATCTATACTTATTAGATTAGATTAGTTCGTTAGATTATACCTTTTTCTAGTATAAAAGAATGAATAAACTTCAGTTGTATTAAAAGAGGAATTAGCAAGTTCCTTCCCCTATCTTAAGAAAATATTTATTCTTCATTTTATTCTTCACTTCAATTCGTTTCAAAATACTTCAATTGGTACGCGCAAAAAATAGGCCAATTCAACAGCTTTTTGTTCAATTTCTCATGGAGTAAAATTCTCATAAGTACGAGTCAAGGGAATGGCTCCTTGGTCTCTAATTTCCATATAAAGGACACGATGAGGATAAAGACCCTCTTTAACCTCTATTTTGATTGATTGGATATCTCTCGTAAAGAAGCGAAGGAAGATGCGACGACTTTTTCCAGAAATCCCCAGTGAAAAATACACACTATTCCTTCTTTTCAATCGAATCGATCATAACCGCTACCTACATTCCATGAAATTATGCACCACAAATACGAGCTAATGAATAGACCCGCGATCCCGTAGAAAGACATCATGATCCCTTATGAAAAATAAATGATTTGCTGAGATAGAAATACGGATATCAAATTCCTACCAAGATAACTGGAAGTTCCAACCACTAAGAATCTTAGTGAACCTAAAAAAAAAAAAACACAGACCCATTAAAATTACTCGTTTTTCGAGACCTCGTTATAAGTTCTATCCATATATGTTCCGATCGTCAATTCATACTATACTAGATCCAGTTACATTCGATTAGAATTGAGCGAATAACCCAAATAAATTTGACATTACCTTTCTTGATCGCGAAGTAACTTTCATCAACTAGCACTATTCTGATGTGAAAAATTAGGAGAGTAATTGATTAGATACATTGACTTTCTATTTAAAATATTCACTGATCATGAAGTAACTTTCATCAACTAGCTATATTCACATATACATGCATTTATGCAAATATCAGAAAGATCCACATATCATACCATATTACACGAGATAAATATCTGTATTATCATCCAATGTTAAAATAAATTGATAAGATTCGATGCTATTGGGTCTATACAATCTTATTTTTTTGGACACGAAGAAATAAGGAAACCATTGAAATTGCCGGAAATATTAGGCCCACTAAACGCACAAAAATAGAGGGTAAGTCGGGATTTGATTATTTTGGGCGTCCTCGACCGAACACAAGCTTTCCCTTCGTGGCCATAAAAGCCTTTGGATAGAGAGAGAGAGAGAGAGAGAGAGAGAGAGAGAGGGAATGGCGGTGGCAAAAGGGGAGATGGAGGCGACGGCATGGGGGAGGATTCCATAAAATGGTGTCGCCAACCAGGACGCATCTTCGGCGAGATTCAACACCTCTGCTGTTGCCGCATATAACAAGGCCCGAGGCCGCAGATTTCGGCCGCACTAATCACACGCACCTTCATATACCCACCCCTACGTTCGGCCCCCTCGTTCACCGCCTGTCATGGTCGAATGCCACTCGTTGCGCTGCTGTGGAGACATGTTCGCACCGCCAACGACGAAGCTAGGGTTCCGCCACGCCGTGGTTCCTGTCGGGAGATGGGGCGGGCGACGGAGCGGCCGGCTGGATTTGTCGGGTTTGAGACCTTCGTTACTTCGGATCCAGGCGGCCTTGCCCGGACAGGAGTCGTCGCCCGAGTCGGCGAAGCGGTGCTGTGATTCCTCTGCTCCAGGTGCCACTCTCATCCCCACGGTAATAGATCGTTCGTTCCCTGTTGTGTCTCCTCGGAGGGCTACCTACGGAATCTAAAGCCCAAAATGACACCTTTTTCTTGTGGGCAGATGCTAGGAACGCCCCTCTGCGTAATTATCACGAGCGGCGCTTCACTTATTGAAGCTTTTGTTTGTGATCTTTGATTTATTTTGTAGTTATATAGGCTGCCGGGGTGGTAGCATGGGGCGGTTCTCCGCCAAAAATGTTGTCGGCGACCCTTGTTGTCGTCTTGTACGTCATCCAATTTGGCAATTGTCAACGAAGGTAAGAATGTTCAGGTCGGTTGATTGTGGACTTGAGGAATCTTTGAATTCCAAACGTAATAAATTTGACTTGAGAGACTAGAGTTCATACGATGATGTCCTAGAAAATAAAACTTCAGTTGTTATGGTGTGGGGCAAAATCAATTAGAAAGATTGCTGGAAATCGTAAGATACATTACGTAAGTGTCTATGAAAGTTGGTATTTTTTTACTGGAGTAAAGTTTTCTTGGAAATTTATGTGCTTTGAAATGTTAAAAATCTGATTTTTCTGAGTTAAATTGCCTGAACGGTTAATGTTTTGTCGGAAAGGCATGAAAGTTCTCATGAGTATGACAGCGTGATGGATCATTATATTGGAAACTTGTTTTTGTGACTAGCTTCTGCACTTTGTAGAAAGATTGAACTTTTTTGGAGTTCTATATATTCTTGATTCAGATTGTTGTTAAGTTTAATTCTGAAACTGACTATAGGTTCAAGCTACCTTAGACTACCTTTGATGTATGTATAGGTAGATACCTTGTTCTGAGGTCAGCTGTTACAGGATAAATAAAACTTGGTTCTTACTGGATTTTTGTTTGTTAAAATAGGAACATCCAGCTATGTGTTGTCCACTGTTGGAAATTCAACAAACATCTTATGGCATGAATGTCCAGTTGGAAAACGTGAAAGGCAGAAGTTATTGAGCCAAAAGGGATGTGTCATATGGATCACAGGTCTCAGTGGTTCAGGTTTGTCTTAATGCTCTAAATCACTTTTTGCATTTTGTAAATAGCTTTTGGAGATGGTATTTTACCAACGTGATTGCGCCTGCTTTGGATAATGCTTCTTGTTCAAGATGTGCTCTGTGTATCTATCTTAACTTTAGTTTTGTTGCATACATTTTCTCCAAGTTTCCTTATGTTCAATTGTCATTCAAGTGACAGATTAGCATACCTTCATTTGTAATATATTTTTCATATAGCTATTCAGACCTTAAATTCTGATCCAATTGTACTTTGCTGGTGTTTTCCATCTCCGATTACAGGATATTGCTAGAATATAGTCTGATCGCACCTCTAACACAATCCGACACATTAAATAAATATTAGCATTAGATCATGTTGATCACTATATTATATATACATAAAGATTAAATCATGACTGCAAATTCTATACCTTTAATAATGCTAAGATGTGGTAATCTAGCAACAAAATATCAAATTGACATTCATTCTGTAGCATGATATTTCCATTGTAAATGGTGTTTGAAACCTTTTTAAGAATAAGGATCCCTTTGCTGGAAATACTTAGGTTTTTCTTTTCTCTTGTTATACTTCTTATGAGATCTCTGTATCTACATTCCCTGTGTGCATTGAGGTTATATGATAGCAGTCCTTAGTCCTTACTGCTCATTATGTAAACAAAGGCAGTCCTTTTACTCATGTTTAATCTTTGTCACAACCAACTAAACATAATT
Organism: Musa acuminata AAA Group; assembly: GCF_036884655.1. Classification (NCBI taxonomy): domain Eukaryota; kingdom Viridiplantae; phylum Streptophyta; class Magnoliopsida; order Zingiberales; family Musaceae; genus Musa; species Musa acuminata. Next base: position 8,549,032 of record NC_088330.1, read on the forward strand.
GAGTCCAAGTTAGATGCTAACGAGTCAGGAAATATGCTTTGATATTAAAGCATCTATGTGTTGTTATCCACATCTACCATGAATTTGTCAAGTGCAGTTTTTAAGCAAGTCCACACCAAAAATTTTAATCATCCTGTATGCTAGGAGTATGATCCATCCTGTATGCTTTATACTGCGTAGGTTAATAGACTAATTAGTCTACTAGATACAATGTTACCTTATTACTAATAATTTTCAAATTCTGTTGTAGTAGCTAAAAGAAGAGATGTGTTTGGTTCCTATGTAGTGCAATGTCACCAGCGACGTTTTTGCCATTATAGCTCTTTTAGTATAGGTGCAGTTTTGTTAGCTTTTACTTGTTCTATATTATATTTAAGCAATCCCTCAAAATGGAGCTAGTCATTTACTTTCCCCTTTACAGTCCACTGAATTTGTCATATAAATTCTATAGAGCATATCAGTTAATAGTAATATCAGGGTACAATGCATTTGTTTCAAGATTTTGAAATTATCTTGCTTGTGGGTCAGATGTTGGACTGTTCTTATATCTTGCACCTGTTTCTATGTCAATGTATCTTTTGCTTACGGGCAAAGATGACTACACTCTCTTAGAATCTGTGTTGTGTATTAACTGTGTATTCATGTTCTAGGTAAAAGCACTCTTGCATGTGCTTTGAGTCGAGAGTTGCACTACAGAGGTCATCTTACTTACATCCTTGATGGTGACAATGTTAGACATGGTCTGAATCGAGATCTTAGTTTCAACGGAGAAGATCGTGCCGAAAACATACGCAGAGTTGGTAAGTTTCATTGAATATTTTCTTTATCATTAAAATCAGTGATAACAAGTTTGTCCATTTAAATCATTTGGCTTGCTTAAGCTAGTTGCTCCTGGATTTTCTCAGTGGATTATGTTTTCTGTGTTTCATTTTGTCTATTCGAAGCACCTGATATGCTTCTTATTCAACCAAAACATAACATTCACTCCTGTGGGATTCTAAAATATCATTTGACAGGAGAAGTAGCAAAACTATTTGCGGATGCTGGTCTCATTTGTATAGCTAGTTTAATCTCTCCATATAGGAAGGAAAGAGATGCCTGCCGTGCAATGCTATCAGATTCTTCATTTATTGAGGTTATTGCTCCTTTGTGGTGACTTGAACACCAAGTATATGATGATAGCTGGCTTTGTTGTCTAACAATACCAAGTTATTCAGGTTTTTCTTAATATACCTTTGGAGGTCTGTGAGGCAAGAGATCCAAAAGGTTTATACAAGCTTGCACGAGCAGGAAAAATAAAAGGTACACTCACATTTGTTAGGATTTATGTATACATAGACATATTGCATAATGCCTAGACCTGAAATAAACACTTTGAAGAAAATACACTTTATTGTTCATAATTAGAGAATCCTTTTGACTTTGCTTGCAGGCTTTACCGGGGTAGACGATCCATATGAATCACCCTTGGATTGTGAGGTAAGTGTTGGTCATTATATATTAATTCGAGATGTTTTGTTGTATTCTAATACATGTCTAAATTTTCATGTTATATACTTTGGTGTTATATATGGTATTATCTTCTCCAACCCTTATATACAACTAGCAAAATTGCATCAATTATTGGGTTGTTTTTTCATATTTAATTGGAAGAATTTGGCTGTACTTTTATTGATTGGGATGCTGATGAGAGTTTGACAGTATCTTATTGAACCTGCTGGAGTTTCAATAAATCAACAATTGATCTAAGAAACTTTGATTATGATATGTGAAACATAATGAGTGTTTTACTTTTTTTTTTTTCCTTCAATTGCTGGAGTGTTTTTAAATTGAACCGTGACAAGTGATTGGTCACATGCTATTTTTTCAATTCTTTTGGCTCATTATATTAGTGGTGTTCATGGTGTGTCTAGTCTTGATACAATGAATCATGAAATATTTGCATACTTTTAGTAGGATAGGAGATCAACTAATCGGCATCTTCAATTGGCATTATTCATGCGATCTTCATGTGATTATATTTCATTTTAAACCAGCTTGATCAGTTGAAACTTATCCTGTGATGACTCTCACCTACTGTGTTTCTTTATGACCTTGATCACTTGATACCATTCCCTTCCCTTTTCATCATTCATTTGCTTCCTATTTGGAAATTCTATTCGGTAGAAGCGACAAGCAGCATCAAATTTTGTCTCCTGGCTTTGATACTAATTCATAACCTCCTAACCTGTTTTCCTGTAGATTTTATCAGCATAAAGTTGTGACTGCAGCTTTGTTGAGATTTAAAGTTATTTATTTATTCGATATGACTGATATTGGCCTCTTACTCGTTTGTTTCTTGCCCTAACTGGTTGTCTCAGATAGTAATACAACAGATCTGATATTGGCCTCTTACTCGTTTGTTTCTTGCCCTAACTGGTTGTCTCAGATAGTAATACAACAGAACGATGGCAAGTGTCCTACTCCAAAAGCTATGGCTGAGCAAATCATTTCGTTCCTCGACAACAATGGGTTTCTGCAGGCTTAATGTGACCTGCTGTGTCCACAACTCGTGGACCGAGCGAGATGTCAAAATAATTGCTTGTCTGTAGATGATCTCTCTGTCACATTCTGATGTACAAGCACAGGTCATAAAGTCAGATTATTTTGTAGTTATGATTACCAAAGAATTATTTCTAATGTTAGAGCACTTTGGGTTATTACTGACCCATCGAGCATCTTTATTCAGATAGGTGAATGCATTATTACATTAGTAGGTCTCGTATTTGAGATCGCCTATGATCATCATGTAAACACTATTCATTATGTTCTCCAAATTTATGGAAGTAATGTTGCCATATTCCAATGTTATTCTAATGCAGTAGTGTAAAAGGCCTCCACATAATCATAACATTGCTGCCTCACTGTTTAAGTAGAAAGATATCCAACTAATAGGTTGATGATCCATAGTGTACCCAATGCATGTGAAGATGGAAATGACCAGCCATCGTCATCGTCTCATCAAACTTGCTCTGTTTGGTTGAGTCATCAACATCAGCATATTCCAAAAATACCACTAGCAAGAAACAAAGCAGCAGTCCAAAGTCAACAGCAGAAACTACATTTTTTGTCAACACAGGATTCTGAGCTCTGATAGCATCTTAAATTTGTTTTCATCAAATTCATCATCACTTTAGAAACTTCCATGTCTCAACAATTCATACAATTATATGAGTGCGGCTATGCATGCTTCAATCAGCACGCAAATGCACAACTGTGAGAATGAACGTGTCAAAGAAAAGGTTGGAGGTCTCTCACCATCGAGGACTGTGTTTATCAGATTTTGAACAAGAAAAATCAACAACATAAGTATGGATGTGAATAAGCATTAGACATTAGCTACTCGTATACATAAAATACACACAGTCTACCTATTCAGATTCAAAGAAATCACTAATCTGGCAGGAAAATAATAATATGGTTGAATCCAAATTCCAAACTCCATACAATATCTACACCCCCGAAAAGAGCAGCAGCAAAAATTCTAATTCTGTGACAACACGAGTTCTGGAGATGTGAGAGCCAAACAGAATATGATCCATATAGTGCCTTCTGAGAGTCTGGAGAACAAGTGTCTCGGACACCAGTAACTTTTCTTGATGATAGAAAAGCCTATCTAGAGATACTCAAAACCATGTGAGACAAGCTATCGACTCACATGTAATGCAGCAAACCTACCATTCTTTGTTTAGTAGAGGACACAAGCAAAAGAATAGCAGGAATCAGCTACATCTAGCATTGCTGCCCTAAAGTTCTATTCACTAAACCATATTTTCATTGTTCGGTAGACAACTAATAGGTTGGTCCACATTGTTCCCAATTTGCGTCCGATATGATAAGAGGATAAAAGGTAACTACCCATCGTATTCTCCTTGAGCAAACTTGCTCTCAGGGTAAAAAGTTGCGACAACTTGATTTCCTCCAAATTTTCTACCATTTAATGCCTGCCTAGCCTTATTAGAGCCATCAACATCAGCATACTCCAAAAATACCTACAAGAAACAATGAAGTCGAATGTCAACAGTCTATATATATTGCAGGGCTATGTAGAAATCAAAATACCAGCAAAAGGTGATGAGTACTAAAACGGACTAGCGGGACTAGAGACTATGCAACAATGATGAGAACAAGCTTTCATGCCCTTCAAAGTCTATTTTCATGTATACACAAATAACTTTAACCCAATGCAATCTCTACTAACCTTTCCAACTCCAGGGGCTGGCTCTCCGTTGGGTCCAGGTCGAGGAATTACAACATTCACCAGATTACCTGCAAACCCAAATATAATAAGTTCCCAGGAAGAAAAAGAAGAATCTAACAGATCAAACTCGGCCCCAACCCCATTGCATTCAGCAGAAATGGTAGGCAATATAAATACCATATGACATAAAAGCATGCACTGTAAGTTTTAAAACCTACCATATTTTCCACCTTCTCCCCTCATATCTTCCATTATGTCTTCATACTCCTCATCATCTTTCAGCTCATCTGCACTGACAACCTGGGTTAAACATACCACCTTGGTAGAAAGGGATCCCACCTGGTATACAAGCTTCTGCATCCAGAAAATTAATGAAAGGTGAAGATGTTATTTCCCAAGCTCAAAGTTTTTCTAGCATTAGAGAAAAGAAGACATCAGAAACATGCCAATTAATAAAATAACTTCAAGAAGAACTTATATTGCTAATGGCAACTATAATGACTGTATACATTGTTGAATAAAGTAATTTAGAAAGATGATTAGTCAATGAGAAATCATGAAGCCTACCTAAAAATAGTTGAGAGGTTTGATGGCTGAACAAGGAGCATCTAAGGATACATATTTTGATAATCATCAGAACATGCAACTGCCTGCCACTTAAACCACTTCAAACCACGGTTCCAAAACTCAGAAACAACACTAAAGTTAGTTGAGCTAGTTGATTGGAGAACTTTAATCATTAGTTTTTCATAAACTGAAATATGTATGGCCTATTACAATACCTAGGCTCAAATAACTTGATGAATCAGAGCTTGTTTTACAAAGATTTTAGAATCACTCATTTGAAAAACAATAAACACAATTTCGATCAGAGCATAATCCAAATCAAAAATAGGTATTATAATAATAGCATCTCTCACGTCCTTGTGGTCTACCATATGATGTCCATTGCACAATTCCATGATAAGATGCCAAGTGAACCATATGCTTAAGCCTACCCATAGCGGGTCCACTTTAAAAATGTCCACAAATCCATGAGAAGACGCTAAGTAAGCCAAGGGCTGAAGCCTACCAATAGTCTTCATATTTTTCCTCCCAATCAACTTTGCCACCCCCCTTTTGTTCCTTCAGTTTCGAAGTTTCATCTCCCTGCCATTGATACAGCGTCAACTTCTCTGCCTATAGCAACCGTCCAAGCTCTACCCAATATTCATGACCATGCCCTCAAAATCACTAACTCTGACCAAGTACATGCAAAGTTGACTATCCTAAAACAAGAACTCAATAGAGATGATATGGGCCAAGTGAACAAATGATTTGACTCAAACTCAACCAACTCCAGTATTATGGTCGAGTTTGACACACATGCTTCAAAGACGAGCATGCATCTTGTTGTAATCTGTATGTTATGAAGCACCTCAAGGACAACTCAGGCTAAATCAGCCAAACAAATGACATGGGCCGAGTGAACAAATGATTTGACTCAAACTCAACCAACTCCAGTATTATGGTCGAGTTTGACACATGCTTCAAAGACAAGCATGCATCTTGTTGCAATCCTTATGTTATGAAAAACCTCAAGGACAACTCAAGCTAAATCAGCCAAACGTAGACCTACTCCATGCTTAAAACATCTTGGTAGAATTTTTGAAGGTTCAGTTTGAGCTATTTCAACCACTATGTTATCCAAGCAATACTACTTCGGGGTGGAAATGTAAGCCCATGGTATAAGAATTTAAGGTACTTCATTTTTTTCCACTTTTTGTAAGGCATAGAAATGGGCACCAAGTTATCCAAACAGCAAAAAAACAACACACAAATGACAAATAATTTCTGTTGTATCAGCATGAATGTTGCATGTGATCTAATAATAGAACAAATATTTTGGTAAATGGTAAATGCTGTCACCCATGAGATACTGGCACAACTTCTCACCCTTTCTAGATTTCTTATAATCTTCAATTAGTTAAGTTGCTTTTAAAAGCATCAATCTAAAAGAAAGAACCTATTAGACAACAGTAAGTTCCAAAAATAACATGAGTAGTAAAATTTTGAATGGTAAAAATCAAAAGACAGAGCTCATTGTTTTCTGTAGGAAATTGGCTATTAAATTTAAGATTAATCAACTTCAAATTAAAAAAACAAAATTTGGGTCCATATGTATTTCGTTTAATTTGCTTTTTACCTGCAATGCTACCTGTTGCTGTGCCTGCAAAAGCACACTTTCTTGCTCAGGTCTCGGCTGGGTTGCACCCTGGTTTGCACGTCTGACAGTAAGGGTTTTATCACCCATCTTGATTCCATTGAGAGCTGCACATGCAATGTCCGTGACAGAGAGATCTTGGTAGACACAGAATGCATAACCTTTGGAGTTTCCAGTTTCCCTGTCCTTGACAAGATCAAAACCTCGAAGGGGTCCAAAGGACTCAAGCAACTCCCTGACTTGTGCTTCAGTAAAATAGTATGGCAGACCACCAACAAAGATGCGATCAGGACCCTCAAGTCCACCAGCAGAACCTGGTGTCAGACCAACTGCAGAAAGATTAAGATTGGGGTTTGGCTGGCTTGGGCCAAGTGCAGCAGCAAGAGAAGGATTGTAATCACTTGGCCTTCTGACTTTCACTGGTGCTCCCTAAAGAAAAAACACAGCAACAAATCTCCAGCTTAGAAACATTCTAGCAATTTGTGCTCATTAAGAATATATCAACAGTATAAATTTAATCCAATCTGAAAACTTCCAACCTCAAATATGATTCCATCCAAGGCCATTGCATTGCTTGCTTCTTCAACAGACCTCATTTCCACAAATGCAAATTTTTTTTCATGGTTTATATATACATTAACAACCGCATCACCTTCAATTGCAACAAAGAACAAAAAACAAAAGCAAAATAAAGGAGTCAATAAACTTTTAAAAGAAAAACTAAAATTTCTTAAGTTATAAACCGCTTCTTAAGGACCAACCTGGACCGGCTGTATTTCCTCCAATAACAGACATGACCTGGCTAAAGAAAGTTGCAACAGACTGCAGACATTTGTTAATGATACAAGGGAATCATCAGAATCAAAACATGAAATGACTTTCATTAATGCTTTATCAAACTTAATATTTGATATTATGTTCATACTAGAAAGAATCATGATGCAAAAAAAAATCACGATTATTAAGCAAAAGCTTCATAAGAGTATGGCTTCAACATAATGAGGAATACAGAAGACTTCAAACACATCATATACAAAAATCACTAGGCAAAAAGCATATAATATCACATTAAAAACAGACAAATCCCAATAACACATGAGAATTGAAAACTCAAGAGCAAATTAGGGTCACTAAAGTCAATTGCCTAAATTCTCCAAGGACAGACAAGCCACCCCCAGAACAATCACATTTTTTTCCTTTGGAAGAGAGTGCAAACAAAGAAGGAAAAAGAAAAGAAAAGAAAAGAAAAGACTGCAACAATAGTGGCTTTGGGTCCAACAAGTTTGCATGTTCATGATGAATTATCATGAAAAAGTTTTTCTTCACCAGACCTCTGAGTTGAATTCCCATGGCCTTTGGCTTACCAAAAGCCTTCCAACCTTTTTTTTTCTTTACTCTCACAAAGCAGAGGAAAAAACAAATTCGTCCTTGCACACATTCATGACCAGCTAGCACCTACAGTTTAGATTCCCTATAAAGGTTCATTTTGTGCAGATGCATAGGATGTAACAACTGTGTCACAGATGCCCAGTATTTCTAAGATTCCATTTTGGAATAATTGTAAAAATAATTTGGTTAACTTTTTAATGAGTTAAAATTAAATTCCATGGCATATAGAATGATGTCCTTGACCAGAAAAAAGATCAATTGATGAGCTATAGGACAAAAAGTGGACCAGAAATACTTATAATATTGTAGGTGATGATGTTTCCCTGAATTCATGTTTCTGAAAACAATGACTATTACATAAAGGAATAACAATCTCAAAGAAACATATTGAGAACACAGTTTTAAGATGTGCATATTAAAAAAAATGGTGATAATAATAATTAAAGCAAATGAGCAAGTAGACCTGCTCATTAGCAGTAGGGGGAAGACCACCAACATACACCCGTCGAGCATGCCGAGTAGCCTACAGTACCAATGCTTACATTAAATATGTCGGAAAACTTCATCTGAGAATAAAAATTTGCTAATTATCACACCTGCTGAGTCATCGCTTGCACTGGCATCATAGGTATTGTTTGAAACTGGCAAAAGAAAACACAACAATCAATAAAAAAACATAAATTATGGAAAACTCTTGAAAAAATATTGCATCTCAGGAAAAGACAGCAAGATAAGCAAGAACCTGTCCAGTTGCCATAGGGAACATGTTTGGAAACATTCCAGGAATAGCTGGAGTCGTAACTGGCAGCTGACCTGTATAAACAAACTGAGTTGCATAACAGCATTTAACACCAAATGTACTAGAATAAGCAGCAGAGAAATATATGCAGCATCATTGTTTTATGCCCTCGCAGACAGGAGATCTGGTCTGGTTTCTGAAATAGAATCCATCACAAAAGAAAATAAACTCATTTTTCAATTATTAAAACAAAATTAAAGACAACTAAATTAGAAAAAAATTGCCAGTGGAGATGAACAAGAACCATCAAACCAGTGCACTGATTCCTCCTTGTTCATAAAGCTACAGGAGTTGGTTGACGCCCATTGGCAGCACAGTGGGACAAGTGGCCCAATATTGCCTTCTTACAATAACATATATAGACAAAAGAAACAAACAAACACCAAAACAAAAAACAACCAAAATTGTGCTCAGTTTCAGTATGAAATTACAAAGTAAAATAAGCAAAACAAAACAGCACACAGATTATGCTGAATCTACCTATTATATTGAATTTAGCTCCTAATTTACATACAGGGTACTTGCGCATATGCATGAACAAATAATGCTTACCAAGTAGCACCATTTTTCTTGATACCTTCATTCGCTACCAGCTAATTAACTATGGATGAAACAAAAGCCAAGAACTTTTAACTAAAAGAAGAATATACCAGCAGAATTTGCAACAGGTAACAGGGCAGCTGCAGGTGGAGCCATGTCAAAGCCACTGATACGTTTGCTGTTTGTATAAAAATCAAATTCAAATTTGTTATCACTGAAATATTGTTTAAAAAGCAGGATAAGATTAACTTAAGAAGTAAACATTATCATAAAGAATACATACACACAAACATACAACAAGAAGCTGTACCAACTATTCAGGCAGGCTATGTGCATATTTTCCCATGATTGAGAAGTGATAACTGTGTAAAACAATATTCCTCACCAAATCAAGAGCAATTAAATTTCTTTGTATCATTGGTAGAAATTTTTTCTTAAAATCTTGTTCAACCTCTTCTCACATCATTAATTTTAATTAACTCACCTCGTATAACTGTCGCACTTGTAGATCTTATTTGGACATGCCCATGTCATCCTCAACAACTTCATCTCATGTTATCTTTTATTGGGATTATACCTAATTGTTCACAAATAAAAATATAAAAATATAAATTATTCTATCATTTCTAGAAACTTTGAAGATTCATTTCAATATTCTCATCTCATCTACACATTGTCTCTTAACTGTCCAATACTCCGGTACATAAAACATGACTAGCCTTAGTTATCCTCTTTAAATATTATCGTGAAAATGCAAAAAAAAAAAATATAAAATAAAATCATATAACTATGTTGGTTGATTTATGAATCTCATCAAAAACTGAAATAGTATAAACTCTCCCTACCACCTTCAAGATAAAACAATATTAACACTGATAGTACGAGATTTCATGGACCACCCATCTTCTCTCAGTTACATGATGGTGAATACAGATTGAAATCCCCTAACTCAGCTCAAAACATGTCTAACTTAAACTTTCAGTATCCAATGCCAGTTCTCAATAAGCTCATATAATGCCATGAGATTAAAACATCTCTAGCCAATTAGGAACTTATAATTTATCACACAACCCATTAATTTGTAACATACGGAAATACAAAGCTAATTGTTAGACCATTGGGATCAAATGGGAAGAGAGGGAAGGCAGACACAATCTCTATCAACCACTACAAGAGCTGTCCATTGCACATGTCAGATTAGGTCCAAGCCACGCTCTCATCTCCTATCAAGATAACTTGCAGACAAACAGCCCAGCACCAACCAGAATATAGTACTACTTATCTGAACCACAACTTTATAGCTGTGGACCCAATATTGAAGCCCAGCTGAAGAAAAGTATGAGGTAATTCTCACAAGCCATTGTTCTTATTTTTATTCAGAATATTAATGCATGATATGCTAAAGATTTAAGTCTACAACTATCAAGTTGACAACTTCATCAATTAGCTCATCTAGCTATTGCAGTAATACTACATCTGGAAAAAGGAATTTGAGCTATCAGAACTACTTGAGCCATGTGAAATGAAGATTTACATGTTGTTAATCACACAAATAAATAGCAATTGCATTCTACTGGACAATGTCCCACACATCTCCTTTGACTCATGTTCCAATAACCTACCTACCACCTGAACCATAAACCTATTCTAGTTTCTTTAGTATTGTCTCGAAAAAAAATATAAGAAAAATATCTAAAAGATCAATTAATTCACGATCTTTGGAAAACAAAACTACTCTAGGCTAGCCTTTGCAAACCTAAAGACTGTAGCTTCATAAAGCATACTCTGTGAAACTCAATTTTTCTCAATAACATAATGGTTACTGCATAATGCAACTGCACCGTGTGTTGGTTCTTATTAGAATGTTTAATTTAACATATAATTAAATATAATAAAAATTAAGATTAATAAAACATAGGTATTTTTTTCTTCTTTTTTTTGTAAAGAGTAAGTGGTAAAGGCAGGATTCGAGCCTAAAACCTTGCGATATTTTGTCAAAACTTTTACCAGCTAACCTAGCTGGCACCTTCAACATAGGTAAAAGTTATGCCAAGGCAAATACCAAGATTTAATGAATGACAATTAAAAACTAAGTGATAAGTATAAGACATTGGAAAGGATCAAAGTGACTAATCATGTATTAAAAATATAGCGATACTAAAATAATAGTGATGAGGAAACATAAGAAATGATTTTGCAGTTCATGTATGCATAGGTACAAGGGTCTCCATATTCAACATATTCAAATATGCCAAATAGGTCTTATGCAAGATGATCATGCAATAGCATCAACACAAGGATGCATAGATTGCTCCAAAGTAAAACGATCTTGAAAAAAATACATAAAAAATGCATAGATAAGTCTATAGAAAAATGATCTTGATAAAAAGTATTAGAAATATCATCTTAGATAACAACTACTAGTCAAAATTTGGAAAATCATAGCCAGGCTAAACTGGCCATTGACCCTGAACTTATCTATACAGCACTATAGAGCTTTACTATGAGTGAATTGTCAACATAGTCTTTGTCTTTTGAGCTAAACATTAAGATATTACCTTCTTGAAACATATCACAAGAAAGTTATGCCTGCATATGAACTAAGATTATAAAACTCAAAATGATATACACCTTCTGAAGGAAATCATAGTTATAGCAACCTACATAGTAGCAAAATTTTGAAAATTTCCATGTACAAGTGGAATTTGTTCAATCAAAAAAAATATTTGTGGTGCAACAAAACACAACCAGGAAAAATTATAATAACCATGCAGGGAAAGCAGAAAAAAAAGTCCTATCATGTACATCAACAAGGACAGAGAATAAAGAAACATAAGCCAAAGTGTCAGCATCATCAATGATGTATAAGTTACCTGTTAGATCTAGAACGTGAACGAGATCTTGACCTATGATCAGATCTACCCTTGGACCGAGAACGAGAACGATGTCGATGACGCCCATCCCTATCCCGATCCCGATGGCTGAAATAAACATCAATGATAGTATAAGAAATATCTAAGCAATACGTTATTATGTATTCTTCTGCTAAGCCATTATCAAGAGAAATATACAAAAAGATAATATCTCTGTGGATGAGTTCTTGGACAATGCATCTTCATAGAAGAGTCCTAAAAAGATTGAAATTAGATCTGAAAATATAGAAATATTGAATTCCAAATCTGCATCTACTTGATGAACTGATAGCAATGACCCAATTTGGTAGAGGAAGAGATTCCACATAAAATAGGCAACAAAACTGAAGTGGGCTAGATCACAATCCAACAAGGATTTATAGCAGTAACCACTAATGATTTTAATCTAAGAACTAGAAGCAGACTCGCTGAAGCTGCATCATGGTAGTTCCTTAATCGAGTCCTTCAATGACTTTCTAAAGAAGTCATAGTAGAAAACGATTCTAGTAAGACAGAGGTCAACCAAAGCCAAAACATCTTGCATTCTGAAATTTACTGAATGAGAGTATAAAGAATAACAGTCTTTCCAATACAACAAGAAAAAGTCCTTTTAAACATACTCCTAATATGTTTATGATGTAACTAGTCAATGCTTTTTGACTGAATTATATTGATGTATTAGCAAGCCATGCCAAAAATGACAAACTTATGACACAAAACCAACATGAACTAATAGAATAGAGAGTCATCCACAACTGCAAAAAGATAGAATAGGACGAGAATTCTGCATGTGAACGTGCAATCTGGATCACAGAATGCCTAAGCCAATAACTTTATCATACATGCATAGACATACAAACCCTTGATGTCAAACCTTGAGAAGATAACTTCATGTGAGACAGTGCAGAACTAGATAATTCTACGCCAAGACAGGTGCTCGTGGTCGATGAACTTCAGTAAAATGCAAAAGAAACAGAAAAAGGTAAATCTCAAGGCATAAACTTCTATACCTATCACGATCTCGGCTACGGTGCTGATCATGATCCTCGGGTCTATCTCGTCCATGTTCCCTCCTTTCACTTCTGTCTTTGTGATCTCTGTGATGGCGACCATGATCCTTGTCCCTTTCCCGTTCTCTATCCTTGCCCCGCTCCTTATCCTTCTCCCTCTCTCTGTTCCTGTCCCTCTCCCTGTTCCTGTCCCTGCCCCTATCTCTGTTCTTTGAGGACCCTCTCTCGTGTTCATGAGAATCATACTGTCATAAAGAACAAGATATTAAAGTTTCGAGTCACAAGATACGTTCTAAAAAAAACATATGAACATATACAACCGATACCAACAAGTCAAGCATCCAATCCAATGCAATTATTTCCGAAGCAAACAAAGCAAATGAATAAACCCAGACAGATCTAACAAGATCCACATATAATACAAAACACCCACACGAGCCTAACTAAGCTGACTGGAAGAATCTAAGGATAAACAAATTGTTTACTGTAGATCCTCCCTTGTCAACGGAGATGGAAGCATAGCATGTGAAACCCTAGAATTTCAATTTGATCTCCTCAAGCTCAAAGCTCAAAAATAGAGATGACTCCATATGTTTTAAGCAAGGCCACTGCAGAAAATCACACCCAATACTGAATTCGGTAGAACACCCGTCTCTTGTGATCACGATCTTAATGTTCGTGGACCAAGCACGATGTCGGAAGTAAAGAACGTGCGAGCGAGCGAAAGCAACCTGAGATCTGGGATCACCGAGGACGTCGAAGCCGCTGGTCCTCGGCAGAGGGGAAGCCCCGCCGCCGCCGCCGCCACCGCCGTACTCGTTGTACCCCTCGCCGTTGTCCTCGTATCTCCCGCCGTAATCCGCCATATTCGAGCGCTCCCCTCGATCTACTTCTGTCCCGAAGGCGTTCGGTCTGTCCTCTCAGCCTCCAATCGCTCGATGGAGGAGGTCGCCTTCTAGGGTTTTGCAAGTGCGGAGGCCGTGGGACTGATTGGCTAACGTTTAAGACGCGGCGAAGGGGCCCTGAACCGGGGTTGGATTTGATCAGTTTTTCGAACCGGGCCGGACCGGCCGGTTGACCCGTCAGAAAAAGAAAATTACGATCGAAGCCGCTTCAGTTAATCAGGTCCGCTATTAATTATTATATATTTAATCAGGTCCGCTATTAATTATTAATCACTGTATTCTTTTACAATAAATTAGAAAAATTCCATAATTTTTGGTCCTTTATATTTCATATTTTTTAATAAAAATAACATATTTTTATAATATAATTGTTTTTATGAATTTTAAATATAAATTAGCAACTAGTTGACCCACCAATCGAACTAGTACCAGTGATATAAGTACTTATATAATTTTTTATGAAATTTCGATCGTACTTATATGACTTTAAATTTATAAATAATTAATTATATGTATATATATATATATATATATATATATATATATATATATATACATACATACATATATAAGTATATATGTATATATATATATACCTCGTGCAAAATTTTGGATGGAGTGTAATAGAAGATGAAGGATAATTTTGTTCCAAAATAAATAAAACTAAATTAGCTTAATATATAATCTAATATAAATTAAGGCCTGTTGTCTGAAATGGTGAGGATCTCAGAACAAATATACCTATTTCAGAGAGGATACAATGAAATATGAGCTTTCATACATGCAAAATACTCATGTAAAATGGACATAGATAAAGTACACCTGTTAGGCTTGTATACGAACTTCTAAGCTTGTATTCATGGACATAGTAGATAAGGGAATGCACTGGAAATAGATAACAGAATCATCCCCGAACAATATTTTATTGTGAAAGAGATCAGGACACAGGAAGCTAATCTGCAATGATCAATAATGTTACAAAGCACAGCATCAAAGAAAAGTGAGGCACTGATTCCACTTCCAGGGAACTGATAAATACAAAGGGCATAATGATAGGCTAAGGAACAGCTTGTAGAAAGCTAATCATTGATCACTCATAAGGGAAGTTGTTTAACCCCCGAGAGAATGATCTTCGCTTCACCTGCAAAATGGAAGAGCGATGCATTTACGATCAGTCAACAAATAAACGTTAAGTTTATAGCAAGGCCTAAACGTTAAGTTTGAAATGCAT
This sequence comes from Musa acuminata AAA Group, assembly GCF_036884655.1. NCBI lineage: Eukaryota > Viridiplantae > Streptophyta > Magnoliopsida > Zingiberales > Musaceae > Musa > Musa acuminata. The sequence continues at coordinate 8,564,261 of NC_088330.1, forward strand.
CATGGAGCTAGGAATGACTATGGATGGCCAAAACAATAGAACACACCCGGCAGATAATGTAGTAAATCTGAATGGTGAGTTCATGTATACTAGTAATTTCTAGCAATAAATTGAGCGTTACAATTTACAAGCTCCTTTTGTACTCACTACAAAAGAATGTAACAAATACACAATAAATACTGTTCCTGTGATAAGCATGTCAGAGAAAATTTATAAAAACAGGAACATGTCAAATGGTATATAGATCATATATATCCTCAGATTGGCTTTTCACCATCTGCAAAGATAATTGGATGTTTTAGAAGCATACCTGCAATATTGTGTAAAAAGAATTCAGCTGGAACGTTCGTTTCACTCTCAACTGCTGCTTTTGCAACAGCAATGCCCACTGCGACACTTCGCATCATGTCGAAACCAGAGGAAATGGATGCAAGGATTCCAGCAACCAAGCAGTCACCTGCTCCTGTTAAGCTCACCACTGATGCATGAAGTGCAGGAAAATGAAACGCATAAGACTTGAAACCAAGCTGTCCAGATATTGTGGTGCAATTTTGCTTCAGGGAGCAGCTTTCATCCACAAATTCATGTGACATCCTCCCAAGACCGTCCAATTTGCTGCTCTTCAAATCATGACTTTTAAACCTTGGCCATTCTCTAATACATAAGAAAACACCATCTGGGCCAAGAGTCACAACAAGCAGTTTAATACCTTTGTCGAGCAAAAAACATATTGCTGGTTTCAGCACTTGAAACAGAGATTCAACAGACTGTCGTTGTCCTTTAGTTGATTCGCAGTGAAATTTGAACTGTTTCCTGGATGATAGAGCGTTTGCCATTGCAATAAGCTCTTTTTCATTCGGAGAAGCACAAGTTATCTGCTAAGTCAATAGAAAATTTGTGAAGAAAAGTGAACATGCTAAACTGACTTGGTAAGGTAGCCTAAACGAGTATCATCATGAAAGTATATATAAATTGTCATATTCTATAACTCACATAATTCACAACAGTTGCAATTCTTGTAGACTTTTTCACTGAGACAGGCTCAAACCATACTGGGATACCAGCTGCTGCTGCAACTGTAAAAAGCTAAAAGAAAAAGATTATGAACTTGGGACAGTAGTACTTGGTTGATCCCATCATTTGAGATAGAGAATATATGATTGGTTGATCCCATTATTTAAGATAGAAAATATAATACTTAATTATAGTGCATATCTTTATGAACATAGGAACAGAATTCATCATTTCGGGTACTGGATCCGTCTCGGAGATTTCCCGGGTCGATACATACTGATCTATACCAGTATACCAACACATGGTATGCTAGGGCATCATGACGGGGACTCGAGCGATTTGCATCACAATCGTCAGTCGTACCAGTCCATACCACTCATATCATACTAATTAGGGCGGTACAACAAACCTTGCCAGGGAATATCTTTACGTGGGTTTGATCCCATTACTTGAAATTGAAATACTTAGTCTAGAATATAATGGTCCAAATTCTTAGATATAGTGAAAGATATAATAAATTTTAGAGACAGAATGGTAGTCTAAGCATAAAAAAAGGAAAAAATACTATTAGAAGTCTTTATCATAAACCTTTTGTGCAAAGCATTTTACAGATACAAGATAGTAGAAGGCAGCCTAGCATTGAAAGCTTCAAACAACTTTTAAGAACAAGTCATAACAAAGTTGTACAAAGAAAAAAAAAACCTATCTCTAGGCTAAACATATGATTCTCTTGAATTTGAATTCCAAATATCACATTCAATCAAATAATCAGGGACCAGATATGGTGCCAAAAGGAAGTCAAAATGAAAACCATAAGCAAAGTCAAAAACATTATTCACAACTCCCTGACAAGATTGTACAAGATTCGAAAATGGAAAAGGGCTTCTTGCCTAATGTTTTTGACATAAATTAAAAAAATAATATGATGGATCAATGCTTACATGTAGGCATACAGAGATTGCAGCAGAAACAAGGTAATGGTTAGGAAAGTTTGATGATGCAAGCGCAGAAGATTACTCCAAATAACTACTTTTTATGACATGAAAATTCAAATTGTGCTTTTATGACAAACAAATAGATACTTATATACTTCAGAGCACAAGAAGGTTAAAGAGAATACTGAAGCAATACCACATACTTTGACAAGCAAATTCAATCGATTTTGGGTGCAAATTTGCATCAAGAATTAACATTGGTGCAGAGCATATATAGCTCTGAAATTGCTTGATGAATTCTGGAGTCAGAAACTTTTCCTGTAAGAAAGCCATTAGGTTTTCAGAAAATTACCTTGCCATAATGCATTATACTTAACAGAGATTACTTAAGAATCTAGATTAACAGCAGTAATCACACAGGGAAAACAATGATCATATTATCTTACAACAGCCTCAACACTTGCAACAGCAGCTGCTAACTCTCCACTGGAATCAAATACAATTGAAACAACAGGAGTTCTGATACTCTTTGACTGCAGGATTCCTATAATGATTAATTGTTAGTAGACAATGAAGTATACGGTAAAGATAAAGACTTGTGCCATTAAAGTCGATCCATATCCCATCCAGAGCATTGGGTAAATGGCAACTGATGTTCAATTGAGATTAACATAAAGATACACTGGTGGATAACATAATATATGTTATATTTGCACACATCAAAATTTATCTCTTCACAAATCATGACAAACCAAGAACCCATAATCTCATCATCTTCATTACATGTAAATTTTGGTGCTTCCAACAGAAGTTACCATCTCATAAAGCATTATATTATCAATTATTGTAGACCAAGGAGGCAAGGATAGAACTGAATATACACTACGTACATCAAATTGTGCATATTAACATATTTGTAAGGTGCCTACCACTGTCAGCTATGTTGCTGTAGGTAGGGCTTTGGTCCCCCATTATGGTGTCTCTATGTGTTCCTTCAATTTACTCATTTGTGGGTTCTTGCATCAGAAACTTCTGCTCGTGTAGACATCCCAAACAGTCATGCAAGACTATGCAAGTTAAACAACCAAGCCCATTCATGTATCATGACTATTATAGAATCTTCAAATTTCAAATAAATGTAACTTCATATTGCATGGTTGTGTGTCAGTGGAGGTTAATTATAAGTAAGCATGTAAATTTGACTCCAGATTCCTTCTTTTGCTGGTGGAAAGTGGATAGAAAAATGGTAGTTTCATTTCAGTGTGACCTCAAAATCATCATAGACAGAAAGAAAATGGTAGTTTCATTTGGATCTGCAAATTGATAACACATAATGCTGAAGTAATTACCTTCTGTAGAAAGTCCAGCAGATTTCCAATACCTCAGTAGCATCTCTCCTAAGAAAAAAAAAAGATGTTGTAAATAAATGGTGACTATTGCCAACACAAATCACACATATAACAGGAAAATATATCACCTGCCATGTCAAATCCAACAGCACTGATCATGAAAGGTCTAGTTCCAAGTTTTGACATACATTCAGCAATATTTCTTGCCACTCCTCCACTTACATACTGAACCTGTTGAGGGGACTTATGTAAATTAAGAATAACCACCAAGACCAAGCATCACGTACACTTTACAAACTGTTATGTACCATGGTCCTTGAAGCTGCAAATTCTGGACCAAAAGCCAAAGAAATTTTTTTAAAGCTAAGTTGCCTAGGTTCCTGCTTAAGGTAGGACCAACATCTTGGCACCTAGCCTGAAGCCTTGAAGCCAACAGTTAGGAAGATGCCTATGCTGGCAGATTTGCAGACTGCTGGCTATTTAGTTTAGATCTCACAAAATGTTCCTTTCTTCCCCTCTTTTTGCACCTTTTTTCCTTTTGTTGTTCAATTGTGTAGTGGTTGTTGACTTGCTGTTATGTATATTTTTATCTTACAGAAGGATGATATAAGGAGCACTATAGAAAGCTATGTATGTCCCAACCCCAATCCCCCCTCCCTTTTCTCATAGAAACTGCAATACCACACAACACAAGACTAGAATCACAATTATTCTCAAGCTTTTTATCAAATTGTATATCTTGTATTACTAGGGAGGGAGAGAGGGAGAGAGAGAGAGAGAGAGAGAGAGAGAAGGAAAAAGCGATGAAGAACTATAGATAGTATTCATTGACAAATTCAAAATGGTCATGCCTCAAAAACTTACTGTGCTTTTATTTATAAACTTTAATACTTTTTATCCTATTCCTAAATAAAGTAGGACTTAATAAGGCTTACTTATTGAGAAACGAAAAGTTAAACCAGAATTCTCATAAAATCCATCTGTTATACGACTCTAATTTCCTTAATACAACTCTAACTACAACAAATAAATGTCATATCATGTATTATACGTATACTGAGACTTATGAACAGCCAATTGCTTCTGAAAACAAGGACAAAAAACCTAGTCCAAGTAGCTATAACTCCCTTTAGTAAAGAGTACTAGTTAAGACTTAGTTACCTTTTGACTTGAACTTTGACTTGGGAATGGTGTCTTTTGAACTGAGAAAGGGATCTTATGATTGCCCAAATCATTAATGTAACTCAAGTTATCATCATAAATACACTTCTTCACTTAAGTGGTCCCTCCTAAATCTTCAAGATGGTCTGACCATGGTGGTTTGAGGTTGGAATAGATAATATACAACCCCAGAATGATCTGACCATGTTAGACAGGATTTGCATCTTAACAAAATCAATAGTCTTCTTCTTTCAGTCCTCTTAGTATATGAAAACATTCAAAATATCTTCATTCTTTCACTTTACAGCTTGCACCAAAATGTTAACTACTCAAGTCCTACAAAATAAATCATGAACATAACTCCATGACCAAGTTGAACACCACTGAACTATTCCTAATTGCATCTCGCTTCAAATCAGCCTTCACTGCAGCAAAGGTCAAAGTTTCCTTTGTTTTTAACACATTCAGTTAAATCTTTGTATCAGTTTCACATATCTATAAAAGAACAAAATTATAGTAAAAAAGACAAAGTGATTCTGAAAATGAACAAGATTTGTTAGATTGGAGTGAACAGCAAAGCCACATATGCTACAGTGCAAACCATCTCAAGAAGACTAATAATTGTGAGGTAAGAATGATCAGTAAAATCCGAACATCCTGCAAGTCAAGCATTTCAGCAAAAATCTAGCAAACCTCCAAATCTGTTAACTTCAATCAAAGAGCTTTCTGCGAAAAGAAAAATATTTTCACCCTAAAATTGGACAATAAGCACGAAATACGAAGTACATCGCAACAAAATCACACTTAAAACAATTTGCACAAGCATCTGATCTAAGAATACACGAAACAATACCTCCCCGGGCTTAGTGGTTCCGGGAACCGGATCAGTGAAAGGCTTGGCGTGGATGTCCAAAATCATCCCACCGATTATAACAGGCGAAGAGCCAACGGCGTTTGATTCCGTCAAACTAACCGGATTCTGAACCAACACGAAGAGAAGCATCCGAGTGCAAGCAAAGAGCAAAGCTTAAAAACAGGACATGTTAGGAAAAGGAGATCAATAACAAAATTTCGAAGAAGATCACGTACCAGATGAAGGTCCCGGGAGAGGATTCGGGGAGGGAGGAGATGGCGACCGATCGATTCCAACCGCCTGCGCGCAGCACTCTCCATTACCAGGCTGCGTTTGCGAGCCGCGGTGATCCTTCGAGCGACTCGGAGAGACTACTTAGGACCTCGGAAGGAACGGATTCGGATTCGGATTCGAAATGTCCCAATATAAATATTGTCCTAATAAAACTCAAAGCATAAAAATGATGAGTCACGCGTTTCGCACGTGATATGGAGCTCTTAATGGATAACGCAGGATAAGTTTGGGGAGTGGTTTCTCCAAAGCGGCGGAGCGCCTGCTAGAGCGATGGCCGCGTCTTCCTCGCTATCCGCGACGCTCGCCCTCCCTCCTCTCTCCAATCGCGCTTCCCTCTCTCCGAAGCCCAGATGCCTCTCCTTCTCGCCCCAATGGTCGAATCCTCTCATCTCCCTCCGCTCCCGCGTCCCCTCTTCGCCGCGCGCCCCCGCTGCCGCCGCGGAGGCTGTCGGGGCCGAGCAAACCCCAGATGCAGCGGGGACTTCGATCGGCTTCGAGGTACTGTAGATTTCTGCCTTCTGGTGTTGTTGAAGCTCACTTGGTTGTGTTGTGTGTGCTTATTATTCCTTTCTTTTTGAAGGTTGAGGATAAATCTGCCGTGGCTCTCGATGTCGATGCGGATGCCGATAAGGTAGTCGATTCTCGGCCTTTCTTTCCATATAATTAAAGGTGTCATCTTTCTTTCTCCCTCCTCTATTTGGTGCTGCACTTCTGCTGCGGCTTGTAATTTCCGCGCATGGCTGATGACTAAGAAACCAAGATATCCACGATACACTTTTGTAACCTAGATTTTCTGGCGATTTAACAGGATTGAGCCTTACTCGTTCCTATGTATGCGATGATAAGGATGCATTTTAGAAATGCAGCGAATAGCACTTACTTTTTTCAACTGTGGAAGAAAATGCTGCAACATTGCACAGCATTTTCCAGTAATTGGCATCACTCTCACATTCATGCAATTCGGCATGAGGTAAACAACTTTGCAATTTTCTATGCCACCAATGTTTTGATGTGGAAATACCGAAATATAAAAGTCAATTTTCCAACATGGGCAAACCCATGCGGGAAAGGAGTTACTTTAACCTATAAAAATTATCTGATAATGGGAAGATCAGTCCAACTAGATTAGAGATTGAGCCCATTTATCTGGAGAAGAATCCTTCAATCGTCTTACGCTGAAAAGAGTGTTAAGAGCAAAGGTAAAATGAAGTGTCAATTAGCAGAACTATTTTTATTTGGAAGGCTCTTATAATTCAAAGCAGTCCATTGGAGCGCAACCTTCAGTTGGAGTAATGTAAAAAACCATCATGAAAGAAAACTACATTACTAAGTCTCTTGAACTAGGAAGGATAATGTCTTGCATGCCAAGTCCATCGATATTATGGTTTGTGGTGTCATGCGTCAACTGTACTAAATCCAATTGGCATGCACTGGATCAAGTGAACAGGTAGATTTGATGTGTGCATTATGTGCATTGGCATGCATGATTGATAATATATGGAGGTATTCACCTTTCCCCATGCCAATATTTCTCTGTCATGGTATAGGGAAAAGTTTCAATATGATATGTCTACCACATATTGGAATCTTACCAAACCGATGATGTCAGTTTTATATGGTTCAACTTGGCACATAAGGAAAACAACAAGTTACTTTTTGGATCATGAATGAAGATGAATTGTGTGCAAGATTTCTAGTACAAGAATTTAAAAAATAAGGTAGCAGTATTACTTCAAGGTGTACAAATAGCAAAATTTGATACCTGTAACTCAAACAAATCCTACCTTGAAGATTCAACTAGAAACAATTATCAAAAACATTGTGAGAAGTTTTCATTAAGTTGGTCTTTGGGGGCTTATGATGTTACACAATGGATTCTGATCATCTAAAGAAAGCAAAACCATTCTGAACCTTGCTGGTGCACTAGTATCTGAAACATCAGCACATTTAGGTTTGAGTTTGCTGCGAATGTGGATAGTGAAGGTCAATTTTGTGTGATAATTAGAGAAAACCAAGACTTGCGACCTGTAATGCAGTTTTTCTCAAGGCAGAAGCATGAAGTTCACATCACAGTCAGAGACAGTAATGGGGGAATTTTGGTTCTATATGCTTTTAAGTTTAATGATATTTCAAATTTTTTTATAGTTTTGGTCATTTTGACTTGGTGAGAGATATTTATGACTATCTAGGAAGGATTTTAATGGAAAGAATGAAAAAGGATCAATTGATCTGATGGACAAGATGGCTAGATCCATCCATCATGTGACTGAACAAAGTATGATAGATCATCTAAAACACCAATATGTGTTGCTGCATGTTTTTCAGCTGACAAAAACTATAGGATCTTGGCAGTTCATGGTTCAGAGTATGATGTGCCACCCAAAGATAACTTTGAACTTGATGAGGTCATTATCAACCATAAGGTGCACATCATAGAGGTCACCAACCACAGACTCTTCACATCAAATTTCATGCAGCTAGAATATTGATAGAGTTCATTAAATCTAATATTGATAGAGTTCATTAAATATAATCAAGAGGATGTGGAGACCACACTCACCATTAGACTAGTAAATGTTTGTGCGTCTTTCTACGCTGAATTTTATGGGAATTGGAATGTTTGGGATCAGTGGATAAGTATTTAACTAGTACTTGTCCAAGTTTATAAAGTTATTACATTAGGTATTAGATAATATATCATATTTCAGTGACTAGAAGTCACTTTTCTTTTTGCTACAGAAAATATTGGCAAAACATTCTTAATATGATTTTTCCAACATTTATCATAAGATGTTTTGATGGATTTTTCTTTTATTTACTAGCTGATAGCACTAAGCATTTAGGTTTTCTATCATGTCATGGGATCTTGAATTTTTCTGCTGCTGGCCCATGACACATCTCCTTTGGCTTCTCATGCAATTGCTAAAATGCAATACATGTTGTTGAGGAAAAATATTGTTTTTTTCCTTGTGTCTTCTCTATGGCTTTCAGACAGTTTTCAAGTTCTTGATATATTCCACCTGGAGTTTGTGGTAAGGGAAACCAGACATAAATTTATTTACCTGTACAGGAACAAGCTCATCTCCTGTTGATGTACCCATCTTTTTTTGTCATGAATTGGAGTAGACTTATTGGACAACAGCATTTAGTTCTGAGTTTCATCTCCATCTAACTGTGTAATAGTTTTAAAAAATAACAAGTTCAATACTTTGTTATGGAGATTGTTTCTAGAAACTTGCATATTGAATATTTTGTGAGCTACTAATGCTTCTCAATTGCTGACTGTTGACTACTACTATTCAGTTAGTTCCTATGCTATATAAATAAGCATTTGGACTTATACATGTATATGTGGAAAATCATATATTCCTCAATTCCCTTTTTGTTTGGTATTTGGTTTATTGTGGATGATAATCACTTGAATGAAAGTTTACGTATCTATGGCAAATATATTAAAGAGTATGGCCTTTTGAAGGTATGAGAAAGCAGCGAAGCCAAGTGAATGTGATAGATGAGTATTCTTTAGATAATATCAGCTTGGCATAATTGCAACATAGCTGAGGTAATTTTAGTGTTTTGTTTCCCCTTGATAGATCAAAATGTCTTGAAATCTTCTGCTGTATGATTCCGTCTGTCCCTATTCTTAGTGATGACTACCTGGCTAGTAGAGATCTGTGGTTACCTTCAACATTTCACTTAGTTGTTTAAAAGTGCATTATGCCATCTCAGCCATCATTTGTTTAAGAAGTTGATTGCATTTTGGCTCAAACTGCTGCGCCAAACATGTTTTGAAAATTTGATGGTTGCAATAAGACACTTGGGCCACCTTTTCTTCATCAAATTTAGAAACCATGGTTTGGGGATGTTTATCAGGATCAAATTGACACTCGGGCCATCTTTTCTTTATTAGAATCAAATCGACATTTTATGGAAAACATGTAAAGAACATTATACCTTCACAACCATCATTTGTTTTAAAAAGCTGGTTGCGTTTTGGCTCAAACTGCTGGGCTGAACATGATCTTTTCAAAAGTTGATGGTTACAATGAGACACTCGGGCCACCTTGTCTCATCAAAATTTAGGAACTACAGACCGGGGATGTTGGAAGTTTTAAAGTTTCAGAAAGAGAACTTATTGTTTTCCTAAAATGCTCCTTTTGGCTAACTATTTCTCAGTACAGAATTCTCATCTACTTGTGTCACCAGATGGCGCCGAAGCAGAAAATAAGAATCAAGCTGAGGTCCTACTGGGTGTCGTTGATGGAGGACTCATGCAAGCAGATCCTGGAAGCTGCTAGAACAACCAACGCCAAGACCATGGGTCCAGTTCCCCTTCCCACAAAGAGGAGAGTTTATTGTGTCCTCAAGTCACCCCATGTTCACAAGGATTCCCGTTTCCATTTCGAGATTCGGACTCACCAGCGGCTAATCGATATCTTGTATCCGACCGCCCAAACGATCGACTCGCTAATGCAGCTTGACCTTCCAGCCGGTGTGGATGTGGAGGTCAAGCTATGATCCGATCTGGAGTGACTCTTTCTTTCATCAGTTGTAGTTTCTTTTCTGTGCTATTATATTTCTTGTACTTCTTGATACCCACAACCGAAGATTAACAGGGAAGATTATATCAGTTGATTATTTTTGGATTCAAATTCAGTGGATTAAATGTCTTTCGATAAATTATAGTGTCGTTGTGAGTAGATCTTTTCAAAACGCCTAGCAACTATCTAATTCTTCTCCAGCAGCCCAACGGAGGAGATGTCTCCCTCCGAGTCTACAATCAGTGAAACTTTTTGTGCAGGATAGTGTGGCAAACCACTTTGGATATGTACGTCGTACCTCTCCGAGGTGCCCCCCTCAGTCACCGGGAATACTGTGACTTGGCTTAGAGCTGTTGTTGAGGTTGATCGGCTTCTCACTCTCCAGCAGCATATTCTCAAAAGCATCAACAGAAACAATAACTATGATCACAAGGCAAACAATGTAGGTTATGCAAATAATTATTTTTATATAAAAAAAGGTTAATTGAAGGGAAAAAAACATCATCATAGATGGTCAGCACATACTATATCAGATCAAAACACAAGAGAAAAAAAATAAAAATTTGAATAGAATAAACAATTGCTATCGCGCATGCAAACTATATCATGATTGTGTAGAGTTTCATCACTGGATTTGAACTTTATGTTACCGCACATCACAGGATTAAAAGCCTCAAAATTCTACGACGAACACAGCTTAATTATTAGGAAAATTATAGACTATACAGAAAATAAATACAAGTAAAAAACTTTACATCTTTGTAACAACTAAAGGTGCCCATGTGTACTTATATTTTTTTCTTAAAATAATCAAATTTACTTACAGAAATCACATACAAGGGGGGGTCAAAAAGAAAAAATATACATCAAGAATTTATGCAAGTTAGACACCATGCACGGAAGCAAATTTTATTACTAATACCCAACATCAAAGTTAAAAGGTGGACATACTTTTGGACTTCGAAACAACACATAAGCTAGGCAAAAGATAACAATTGCAAGTGAGCTTTAAACCATAATCTCGGAAGATGCAGATCAAATCTTAGTGTGAAATGAATCGCTCAACGTTCGGCGTACTCATGGACCTGAAAATATGTTCATCAGAGGCACGGATACGAATTAACCTATCTTGTATGGCCAGAAAAGATGGAACTGCGTAGGCTTCAGAGACTCGCTCCCGATGCAAAGGATCTTCTGCAAAATTAAGTAGACATTCCGCTGCATATTCCCTGACCTCCTCCGGATCACCTCTCAAAAGGTCAATAAGAACAGGAATGGCACCAGCTTCCACAATAGCTTCCCTGTTTGCTGCATCATAACTTAATTGTGCAATAGCACCAGATGCTTTCTCTCTAAGATTGCCATCCATGTTACGCAGGAGGTCTACCAAAACTGGAATTGCACCTGATTCTCTGACAACAGAGATGGAATGCCTGTACCCCGCTAGATCCCATACAATATCTAAAGCTGCACCTTTTGCGTCGTCAGCATCACCCTCAAGAACCCTCACCATCTCCTCTGTTATCATGACACCATTCTCCTCTTCCACGGCTAATACACAAAAAGCATCTTCGGCAATTTCTTTCCCAAGGGGTTCAGGTCCTTTGAGCAGTTCCACAAACAATGGGATTGCACCGGCTTGAGCTACTGGCCTAAGGTAGTCAACATGAGAGGAGATTATACCAAGAGCATTTCCCGCAACTAGCCTATAAGAGGAATCAGCCTCCTTTAGAAAACCAATGAGCGCTGGAATGACCCCCAAATCAACAAGTTTCTGCCGGACTCTCCTCGAAATCGCGAGCACCCCAATGGTTTGGGCAGCTCGTGCTCTCGATATCATTTTACCATTTGATAAAGCTTCAACAAGAAACCTGAGGACATCAAAGCCCGTTAATACTCGTCTCACTTCTCTCAACAAAGCCAAGGCAGTGAGAATCTCCAATAAGTACCGCCTTGTATCATCAGTGCATCTAGACAACAAATCTAGTGTGATATCCAGACCACCATTTGCTGCTAGAATCAACCTACTGGGACCATCAAAAGATACTAAAGTCCGAAGGCACTTAAGCAATGTTCTCCTCAGCCCTTCTTTAGACGTTGGAAGTAGCCTAAGAAGTAAAGAGATTGCTTCCAATTGGCAAATCATGGGGCATAAGCGACCATCATGCTTGTGGGCGATGCAGCTTAAAGCATACACAGCTGCTTCTTGCATCCGTGATGTGGAAGATAGGAGGTCTACAAGAACGGGAATGGTGCTTGCCAAGATGGCCTCCGGTGCGTCCTTCGACAAACGGGCAAGCTGAATAGTGGCTTTGATCTGCAAATCTTCACTCTCACAGGCAATCACATTCATGTAAACATGAACAGCTTGGTCCCAGTCGATGCCTGCATCGTTTCCGATCATCTGCGCCCAACCCATCCCACCGAACACCAATCAATCACAAAGCTGGAAGATTTTTCCGCTGAAATGAAGATTTCAGACAATTAGCAATGCAAATTTATCGGTATACGAACAAATGAACGAGTTTTTCCTCAGAAGCCGCGAGAGAATTCTAGGGTTTGGACGAGGAAGATGATTCAATCACCGACGCTACATCGAAAAAGATCAAATTTCCGATTTGAATACCTAAGATCGCGATTATCAGGGACGAATTATCAGCACACCGTCATAAAGATCCAAATTTCTTTCAACCAAAGCCGATCTTTCACTCACCTCTGGATTCTAGGGTTAATGCTCCTTTCTTCGGAGGGAGAGCCGACTCCGAACCGGCCTCCAAAAACCTAGCGACGACGGGGCGAGAGCGATTCGTCCTCGATGCAAATGGTAGAGCCGAACTCGACGAGCATATCTCGCGCTCCTCTGCCCTCGACACGCGAAACGTAAGGAAGCGATTGAGATAAAGAAGAGAGAAGCAGCGCGGGTCTGGCGATCCTCATTGGGCTTACGATCTGCCAAGAACGGTTCGGACCGGACCGGACCGGATCAGACCGTGGCGGCCCATAGACAGCGGATTAGAATGCCACCACGGGTCAATTAAGTCAATTAACATTCAAATTATGAGCATGTGCATAATCTACATTGGAGGTGGGTTAGCATTCACCCAATCCAAAACACGGTCAACTCAAGTTGGTCAACTCTTCTAATCATCATAAATTGGTGATGTCCTCCGTATCGTAAGAGTCACAAAATTATCGTACTCTTTTGTACTTATCTATTAACATTATCTTACTTAAGTTTCTCATCATCATGTCTAATACCAAATTATATTTATATATATATATATATATATAATCTTATGAGTATATATAAAATCTTGTGATTGAATTTGTTATACTATATAATCATTTTTATAATTAGTAAGATGACAATGGTCGATGAACAAATACCAAATAAAAAACGAGAGGGAGAGAGGAAACGATGGAACGTACATTTGACCAATATTTTTCTTCGAGCAAATCCATAATGTCTAATAAATACTTTATGGATTTAAATATCGTCAAATTATCATATTGATTTCTACTTAAAAACTAATAAAAATAGATATTACGATCGAAATTATATATATATATATATATATATATATATATATATATATATATATATATATATTACATGAATGCTTTGCATAACTTATAAGGCGGTCCACGGAAACGCGCAGACCAAATTGATATTAATTATAATTAGAAATAAACATCAACATATATCATTTTCGAACCGAATATTGATATTAATTATAATTTCAATATCGATCACTTCGATGATCACTGAGAATTCATATAATATTAGGAAAAAAAATGGAAAACATAATAGATATTGTTTAGATTTTTCTGCATATCTATAAAGCGACAGCCGTCGACGACCAGTCCAACATGTGCGTGTCCATTGGGTCACCGTTTCTTGCAACGAGGTTGGTTTTCCGGGACTTCCACGGATAATTCTACCGTCTCTCTTATCCTTCTTCCTTCCTTCCTTCCTGCCGAATCTTTGCTGGAAGTAATCGACCGCGAATCTCGAATCATCCATGGCTGGATTTGTGGGAATGGGTCGGTGGAGCTGTGAGTTGTTTATGGTGTTTGTTTTGGAAATTATTGGTTTCTTATTGTGCTGCAAAATAATATTTCCAATTTCGATGGGGGGTTTTTGTTACTTTAGATTATTTCTTTCACCTAAACTAGGGTTTGGGCAGGTAGCAAACTCTTTGGTGTCTCAGTTGCTTCCATTTGTCTTCCTTTGTGCTTTGTTTGGGTTTTTTAGGGCTGGGTTTTGATCTCAAATTGGGATATCCTGATTGATAATCTGGAATCAGCACTTAGAAATTTATGAAAATATGTATGTTATTTTGCTATGATTTGTAGTGGTAGGATGCATCAAATATGTCTTGATATTCCTGGTTACTACAAAACTATGTCTAATCTTGCAAGATAAAACACAGCTAAAGTCCTTTTCTTTGAGATTTAGGCAATTATAGATATCAGCAAACAAGTTTACGATATTTGTCCATTGTTATGCTTCCAGAGACGATTTGTGATTGCAGCAATCTAGTATGAGTTATGTGTTAGATTTTTTTTGTTCTTTGTAGAATTATTGTTACATGAAAGGAAGAAACATGATTTTGGAAGGTAAACTGCTTCACCTGTAAGCTAGTTATGTAATTTGGGAGTACAATGACTGTAAAATCTGTTGTATGCTTGTCTGTTGCTGATTCTTCTGTGAATTTTTTCCTGATTAATGTTCTCATGTACCACTTCTCTATTTCTTTTTTCCTTGGACATGTCTTGTATGTGTGCTACTAATTTGTTTGTGAGCAGTCTATGTTATTAGTTGGAGTTCTGTTGATTTTTTTATCCTACTTTTTCTCTTGGCCATATACGATGTTGACAATCATAATTCTCCGTCCGCTTAATTCAGATAAATTATTTGAATGATCCTTCGGTCGGTGTGATTTATTTGCTGGATTCTCAACGGAGCCGATAGTGGGTTATACTTCAACGCATGCATCCCAAAGTACATAATCTTTGACAGACACCGGCAGTCATTATATCATTAAAATCCATGAATGCTAACGAAGGTGATTCCCATTTTATGCCTCAAAACCATCAATCTTCAGATTATGTTTCTTCTGATGATGGATTCCAGCAAAGGCATGTTCAACCTCGGACAAGTCATGTGCCATTCTACACTCTAGACTCCTCGTTGGCAACTGCTAATTGTACCACACACAACCCTCCGTCTTCTCTCAGTTTCTCACCTATCAGTGGATCCTCTATGTCCCAGCAGGATTCCGTATCCGATAATGCCAATGGATCTCCAGTTAGTGCCACTATTGAAGACCCAAGTGATCTGAAGAACAGGTTAAGGGAGATAGAAGCTGCAATGCTGGGGCCTGATTTGGATACGATTGGGAACTCTGATAACGGCTATCCGGGCGATCTGTCACTCGAGCCAGAGAAGTGGAGAGGAGTGATGGAAACTCCCAGAGGAGACTTGAAACAATTTCTCATAGCCTGTGCTCGAGCTGTTGCAGAGAATGATCTGATTGCTGTTGAATGGCTGATTTCGGAGTTGAAGCAGATGGTTTCAGTTTCAGGGGAACCAATTCAACGGCTAGGGGCATACTTGCTTGAAGGCCTAATAGCTAGGCTGGCTTCCTCTGGTAGTTCCATCTACAAAGCTTTGAAGTGTAAAGAACCTGTGAGTTCTGACCTCCTCAGCTACATGCATATCCTTTATGAGGTCTGCCCATACTTCAAGTTTGGCTACTTGTCTGCAAACGGGGCAATTGTTGAGGCTGTCAAGGGTGAAAACATGGTTCACATCATCGATTTCCAGATCACGCAGGGAAGCCAATGGGTGACCCTCATTCAAGCCCTTGCAGCAATGCCTGGTGGTCCGCCGCGCATAAGAATAACCGGTATCGATGATAATGTTTCTGCTTATGCACGGGGTGGTGGTCTACACATTGTCGGACAGAGATTATCTCGACTCGCTGAATCTTGCAACATGCCTTTTGAATTCCACAGTGTGGCGATGTCAAGCTGTGATGTGGAGCTCGAGCATCTTGACATTCAGCCAGGGGAGGCATTGGCAATAAACTTCAATTTGCATCTGCATCACATGCCAGACGAAAGTGTGAGCACGAGGAACCACCGAGACAGGCTGTTGCGGATGATCAAGAGTGTTTCTCCAAAGGTAGTGACACTCGTGGAACATGAAGCCAACACAAACACAGCTCCATTTTTTCCGAGATTTCTGGAGACTCTAGACTACTATACTGCCATTTTTGATTCGATCGATGTGTGTCTTCCAAGGGAGAACAAAGAGAGAATCAGCGTAGAGCAGCACTGCCTTGCAAGGGACATTGTTAATATTATTGCTTGCGAGGGTGCTGAAAGAGTGGAGAGGTATGAGCTTTTCGGCAAATGGAATTCTCGGTTTACGATGGCTGGATTCAGACCATGCCATCTTAGTCCATTGGTAAATGCAACCATCAAGACACTGTTACAGAACTACTCGGAACACTATCGACTTGAAGAGCGAGATGGCATACTTTATCTCGGATGGAAGAATCGACCGCTCGTTGTCTCGTGCGCCTGGAGATGAACTGAGGGATCTGACAAGCTAAACGATAAATCTTTGATCCGTTGCTATTGGTTTAACTCTGAGGAGTTTTGTGTTATGACCTGGTCATTAGTTGTAACATTAAAATTGCAGTTAGAAAGAAAGAGATTAAAATCTCCACAACTTTGTGTGATTTGATATTTTTCTTATGTTCATCTTCCTTTTATATGTAGATATATGATATGACATGCCGGACAATTAAGATCTATTTCAATACATATATTTGAATATTTGTGTCGTATGTTCTTGTTTATTTTGATTTTTTCTGTAAACAAAGATGTTTTGACAATATAATAAAATTTTGATAATAGATCTATAACATAAATCTACTGTCAAATTTGATACTAGCAATTTTATAACGTATGTACGTATATTGAAGTAAGCAAGTGGGTGTCGACAGTATAATTTTTGCTAAACACACCAACCGATCATGTTTAATTAAAGGTTGACATGCTTTTGAGATCCGAAATCTAGTCCATTAAAAATGGTTGGATCTTGAGCTCCCAAATACAAACCTAACCCATTAATTTGAAGGATCCGCTTGTCCACGGCGCATTGCATTGGGATTGTGTGGGGGAATTGACGCCGATGGGCGCAATAACACCCGTTGTTATCACACTCATTAGCCCGAGGATGACACAACCACTTCTAACGCCACATATGATAATTGATGCCACTCTCTACCTTTGATCACATCACTCGACAAGCATTTTTAACAACCTTCTTCACGCATCCTTTCCTTTTTAATGATTCCTTATTTATGCCTCTACATAAAATTATTCATGTAAATGACATAATGCTAATCTGTGTTAGCTAATGATTATTTGAATAAAAAAATCATATCGACTATATATATATATACATATACGTGTATGTATAAAAATTCTTAACAGTTGGAGAAAATGTATGTGATATTAAAATTCATAAAGAGAATTACACTATTTTCAAAATTATACGAATAAATATGTAAAATCCACACTAAAAAAATGTGCACATCTCATCTCATCTCATCAATGCTATTAGTTAACTATTAGCCAGCTAATGATATTTTTTTAATCATTTCGAGTATATGAACATTAGGAGTATTTTAGATATCTATTTATATTCCTAACATGAACTAGCTAATGTTGATTTGATTATAACTAGGAATAGTTTATATATATATAAAATAACTCAAAAGATAAAGAAGTATCGTTAATTTCTTTATGCTTATTCCAAGAAGTATCATTTGTACAAATAAGAATCTTCTTCAGATCTCTTCTTTAGATAGATATAGGATCTATAGAACAATTACTTAGAAATATATTTTGTGTAACAGCCTTTTCTATCTGATAGAAAAGGATCTTATGATCCTGAATCGATCTGGGATCGCAAATCTCAGTATATGAAGAGCTAATCTAATTGTATTAGTTTCTATAATTGATTTCTTCTGTGTAATACTAATTGATAGGATCTTTTGTGTATTTAATATATATATATGTGTGTGAAAATTCTTAGTATTTGAAGAGAGAGATATATGATATTAAAATCTAAAAAAGACAAATACACTATTTTTGAAACTTATAAGAAGCATATCAATTAATGCTATCATCATTGTATCCACAAACATCCCTAACAGCAAGTATGTCTGGTCAATGTGAACATGAGAGTTGTTAAGTAGAATGATTAAGTTTCAGATTGTGTATAATGTGTGATGATGATGACTCCTGAAATTGATGTTTGGGGCTCTCATATTCCATCTCAAATCCTTTCTAATTCACTTATCATCTTCAAAAAAAACATAAAGATCGTAAGCCATTTCAAACGAAATCCATGAATTCGACAATCTTATCTTGGCAGAATCTTAAATATCCCCACTCAACTGTGATGATGTAACATCATGGCACCCTCTTTGGCTGCCAGCAAAATGAAAAGGAAGCTTCAACACCTAAAGAGAGAAGAAAAAGTAAAAGCTATAGCTAAAGCTTTTCTTTGTGTTGTCGAGTTGGAATTTGTGATTCAGAAAGCTGCAAGGAAGTGACAGAATGCTATTAGAAAAGTGAGTTCATTGTTGTGCTACAGATAGCCAACCATCATCGAAAGAGAAAAGATATGATTAGCATTAAAATACATTTTTAATATCGACTATATCACCATCAAAATGATCCATTAATTACTTTATAAGATTATATAATTCAAGTAATAAATAAATAAATAAATCAACCAGTGTCTTCCTCCACATCCGTGAGGAAGCCTATCTTGTCTTATTGGTCGGCGGGGGGACAAAGGCGAAGACGCCGGTAGTCCGTATTGTATCTCTCAGGATGTTGACCGAACCCAAGCATCGCGGCAGCATCCTTGCAGTCAAAGCTGCTTGTGCTGAGTCAAACCCCCGTGAGATTGACGCGGGTTGGATCAACCACTCCGAGGATTCTTATTGTCCTCCTATTTTTATTTTCTTGTAAATTATTTTTACAGATATTCTATTTTAATTAATGATGATATTATATTATTTATCTCATGATCATATCTACAATTATATATATACATATCATTGGTTGAATTAATGGGTCAATTTGTTACGTGCAAAGCATATTCATTTTAATAATGCAGTGAAAGAGAATATTTTTATCTTTATGTGCTTTTTTTTATTCCTTGTCAATATCAGTTCATACTTACTTTCATGATATTTGTTGACATATTCACACCAACTTTTCTAAAGACAAAGAAGAGAACAGAAGGAAAGATTAAACAAAAATAATAAATCAACAATAAATAAGAGACGAAGGAGGTTCTTTTTCAAAAGACAAAGAAGAAAACGAGAGGAGAGACTAAGATAAAAACAATAGACCAACGATAAATAAGAGACAAAGAAGAAAACGAGAGGAAAAACGAAAACAAAAATATTAGACCAACGATAAATAAGAGACAAAGACGATTGTGATAAAGTACAAATAATAATTGATGGGATGAAATTTATTGTAATCTTAATTTTTAAAAATTTTAAAAATAAAATAAAAATATTATATGAAAAATAAAAAAAATATTTTTATAGAAAATAATAATAATAATAATAATAATAATAATTTATGAACATCATACTTCGACCCCATCTTGCAATCAATAAAAGCCCAACTGGTGACCAGACACTGCCCCCAGCACAGACAAAGAGAAGTGCAAGAAAACTGGAAAGAGTACAGAACTCAGACACAGGGAGTGCAGTGATATGATGATGATGGAAAGAAGAAGAAGAAGCTTTCTTAAAGGTTGTGCAGTAGGCGGAGCAACACAACATCTTTCCCACTAAACTTTTGCTTCCACCATACAAATCATTTGTCGAACAATGGAATGGTACAAACGAGCTGTTGGCCATTGAGGAAAACAGTTCACGCTGCATTCCCTCTCAAATATTCTTCAAGTAATCACACACACACAAACCACTGTTTTAAGAAGCAGAATTTGCATGGCATACATAATATTATACTATGTTACAAACCCTACTGACATTATTCACACACGAACAGAGTCCACAAAATTGTTGAAGGCGTACATGGTGATTATTTTTACCCATCGGTAATTATACTGCGGTGGCCGGAGTTGCCCCGTCGTCCTGCCTCTGTTCCCTCAAGAACCTAAGAAGCGTCTCCGCCTGCGTGAAACGAACCTCCACGTGAGTACGCAGAATCCAACGGGAAAGCAATGCAAGAAGGGAGCATCTCCTCCGTTCCGACAGGAAGATTACCTTGTGCTTGGCCCGCGAGGAGCCGGTCTGAGAGAGCGCGACGAGGGGCGGGATGACGCCCTCCCCGACGACGAGCCCCCGGTTGCGCTCGCTGTCGGCGCAGAGCTGGAGCAGCGCGTGAACCGCGAACTCTCTCCCCCTCGTTGGCCCCGCCTCAACCGCATCCACCAGCACCGGGATCCCTCCCGCCTCCACCACCGCGGCTCTCCCCTCCGGCACCGCCGCCAGGCTGCCCAGCACCACCAGCGCCTTCTCCGCTGTGCCCCCGCCGCGCTCGGCCACTAGCTCCACCAGCGGCGGCACCGCCCCCGCGCTCACCGCCCGCTCCTTGTTCCGCCGCGCCGAGCACAGCTTGTACAGCGTCGTGAGCGCGTCCTTCTTCCCCCGGCTAGTCCCGCCCACGAGTAGCGCCACCAGCGGCGGGATCGCCCCGCACGCCCCGATCGTTGACCGGTTCTCCTCGACCATCGACAGGCTGAGCAGCGCGCACGCCGCGTTCTGCTTCGCCACCGCTGTCCCCGTCCGCAGCGCGTACACCAGCGGCTTGATCGCCCCCGCCGCCATGATGGGTCCCTTGTTCGCCTCCTCCAGCGAGAGGTTCAGCAGCGCCGTCACCGCGTTCTCCTGCGCCGCCGGGTCTGTGCTCTTCAGCAGCGGCACCAGCGACGGGATCGCCCCCGATGCCCCGATCAGCTCCCGGAACTCCGACCGGTGCTTCGCCAAGAGCCGTATCCCCGCCGCCGCGGCGCGCTTCTTCTCCGGTGACGATGACCCCAGGCCCTCCATGCATGCCCTGACCGCCGGCTCCACGCTCTCGACCGAAGTACGCTCCACGATCTCCGACGAACCAAACCCCAGCCCAAGCGCCTCGAGGTCGTCCGGCCCGGCCGCCGCGGGGATCGTCTGAGCAACCGTCCTGGGGACGGACGCCAGCCGCTCGAGCTCGCCGGAGATGTCGGAGTTGACGCTAGAGCAGTCGGAGAAGTCCCGCGAGAGCTCCAGGAGCTCAGCCGCCGACTCCACGGAGGCGGCGGCGCACTTGGGGTCGGAGGACCGGGGTGGCCCGACGGCAAGCTCCTGGAGCTGGAAGTCGACGACGGAGTCAGTCAGATTCTCCGACACGGCAGCGGAGCCAGCCGCCGGTTGAGCATCGGGAGGCGAGTCGCTCCGGAAAACGTTGGAACGCACCGTGCGCATGGATCGGCCTAGGGAACGCTGAATCCTCGCGGAGGAGGTGCAGTCGCCCTCGGAGGAGTCGCCGAGCAAGACCATGGCGTTCGACGACTCGAAGCAAGGGGAATGATCAGATGCTTAAGGGACAGGCGTTCGAAGACAAATCCATGAATCTTTAACTGTTTGTGAGAGCCCGAAACGAGGAGAAATATGCCGACTCCATGGAAAAGGAGCTCGAAATGGGCCGCGAAAGGGCAAGCAGGTAGTGGTGGTGGCGGAGGCTGCGACGGCGGACGGATACGGCTTAATTCGTTACGGTTTCGGGAGCTTAGAGTCCGCGCGCTATTTAATGACCATTTTTTGACTTTTCTTGCCCTTTTTTTATTTAAAATTAACCCAAATTTACACACACACACAAATATAACATGCGAATAATTATTTTCATTAATCTTCGTATAGATTGGTATTTAAGCCATATGGATTAGTCTTTATTGTTAGACTTGATTATAATTATTTAGATACAACAAATGATTTCATCGGTTAACCAATGCGAGCACATTGTAATTACTTTGATAAGACAATCTGAAGCTACCACGTGTCCTTTCACGGTGGTGATGATGATGATGATGATGATAGGGTCCAACATTAGAGTTTGAGCGGCCACAGCTTCCTTGGCCCGGCCCATCTGGCGAACCCTAAAACACGGAGGCTTAAACCCGCTGGTGAAGGGAAGGGGAGAAAGGATGGCGAGCACATCAAGTGTGGTTGCACCGAATCCGGATGCGGAACCGGACGCCGAGGAGTCGAACCGGAACCCTAACCCTGTCGCTCCTCCCGCCGCCGGCGTCGTTTGCCTCCTGAGGTTCGCCGGTGACTCGGCTGCCGGAGCGTTCATGGGCTCCGTCTTTGGTTATGGTGGGCTTTACCCTTCTCTCCTCTCTTCGTCTTTCTCTCCGATTTTCCTGTACGTCGATGGCAGATGGGTGGTGATCGGCTAATGCGCCCATTTGCTCGTTGATTCTTTTACCTTCGATGCAGATTTTGGGATTTATTCGATTCGCTACTTTAGAGGAAAGATTTTTTCCACGAACTTCTCCTTTTTACTGTTTTTTGGATTTCTTTTGCAAGTGTTTCATCCGAGATTCTTATTGGAATCTTTTCTGTGGTATAGTAATCGGGGCAAGGCTGAATATATATACATATATAGCATTCCGTCTTGTCAGGATCAATATTTCATGGCATTTAGGGCTTCTAGAAGTAGATTGATGGCTGTGGAAGTCATCTTCTACAAAAGCTTTCATGTGAATGTTTACTACATATTGTTCCCTATTGATTGATAAAATGGGGATTGTTTATTTAAAATGCTTGCTTATGCAAGGCGCGCAGTTTAGTTGATTAATAAGTCTGGTTCGGGTACTTGGATCTTTTCATGCCATTGAGCTCTGCTTATGGCGACATAGTTGGTTGTTGATTATGATTTGATGATTTTTATAATCGTCTCACAAAGTTGATGAAGAGTATACCAGGAGTGCAGCCCAACAAAATCTATCAAGAACAGGCTGCCTTTCCCAAAGTTCAGATTTTAACCTTTACCACTTCATTGATAACATAGGAAGCAATTTATTGGTTATATTGGCATAACTTTCATGCATTTATATTTTCAACTTCTTGGTCAAGCATTTCGTCAAGATAGATATAGAGGCCATTTCTTTAGTAGGTTGATGTTGAAGCTTCTTCAAAGGGTATACATTGTTGACTTGAACAAAACTGAGATTTAGATTGCTTGATAGTAACCATCAGACACCTTTTTGGTTGTCATTAGGAGACCTAGAAAATAAGAGAAGAGGTTGGTGTCTCTTCTTTGAGTTGCATAATTTTCGCTATAGTAGGTTTACTCCTGTCAAGCCTTCTGAAGGTCCATGGTATTTATATATACTTCAGACTTGAAATCAATATTTCTTAAGTAATTTTACGCCTGTTATATCTTTTGAAATCCATCTCGAATTATATCTACTGCAGCTTCTTCCCATCTATGTCGTGATTATTTATGCAACTTTTATCATTAGGTAGCTTCTTGACTGGTTTTCTTGAGAAGGCTTTGTAAGAAATTGTAGTGGCTTCTCAAATTCATTTTATTTTCCATGGAATATCTACTTTGGACATTTTTCATGGCATCGCAAGAGATCACATGCAATGTTTGCTTTTCAGGAAAGGGTATGATGAATAAAAGAGGTTTCAAAGGTTCCTTTGCTGATGCTGGTTCTTCTGCCAAGGTGTCTACAGCATTAATTATTTGGTTGTCATAATATTATCCTTTGATTTCTTATCTGCAGTTTTCTGTTGTGGTATCATCGTACTATACTTGGCTTGTTCTTGTTGTTTCTATATCCTTTATCATAATTTAGTTTCACCACTGGAAACATTTCTTGGCAGCGGGGTGATAATGTCTGACTTGTTTTCTTTATTAGACATTTGCAATCTTGTCTGGTGTTCACAGTTTGGTTAGCTGCTTCCTGAAGAGACTGCGAGGAAAAGATGATGGTATGATATCTTCCCGTCTGACACTTGTTTCCTTTCGTAAATGAGCAGCTTAATTAGTAGTCTTTCAATTTTGCTTTTACAGTCATCAATGCAGGCGTAGCTGGTTGTTGCACTGGTCTCGCTTTAAGTTTTCCAGGTACTTAAGTCTAGATAATTTTTTTTCCTGTAGAGTGTATCTATTTCTAATGGTTCATCATCTTTTATGGAGTTTAGATCAAGAGAGCATTCTAGTCTTATAGAGTAATTTGCTTCCATGAATTGCTGCCTCATTTGCAAATAAGATTCTGTCCTTTAATTTACCCATATGAACAATATATCCTTGTGAAGACTTGTCTTATTACTGTTCTGGGTAATATGTTATGTGGTTTTAGTTAATTGGCCAAAATCTCAGGAAGTCGGAGTTGAAACTTTCTGACTTTGGCCAATTGGGGAACTCAAAGTAATTAAAATTTTATATAGTTGAACAGGTGGAAGTCCGAGTAGTCATGGGTTGCAGATTTGATAATGGCATTTAGTTGTTTGCTCGTAGTTATTGTATCCTTGCAAACAAGCAATCAACCAAATGTGAGAACGGTATTCTATGTTGCTCGATTGGTGGTTGATGCATCGTGAAAAATAAAGACCAAATTTTGGTCTGTGTAATCGCTGAACTGAAGTGTTACAGCCATAGCTCTTACATGAATGAAGCTTGCAAAACTAATTTGCCTCTGTTCACTACATTTTCTTTGTTTTTGACACTTTTTATTGTCTTCCAGGGGCACCCCATGCTCTGCTTCAGAGCTGCCTCACTTTTGGAGCCTTCTCATTCATCATGGAAGGACTAAACAAGCAACAGACCGCATTGGCAAAATCGTTTGCTTCTGGCAACGAGGGTGTGGACAGCCCAAAGAACGTGCTTCCTCCCTTCACTCTTCCTCTTCCACCCAGTGTCATGGAGGGCTTTTCTTCCTTCTGTCGATGCTCATCCAAGCCCAAGAGCTCCATCACCTGGTGATCGCTGCAAAATACTAGAAAGCTCAATTTGCTCTTGTTTTCTTTTCCGCTACTTTATGGATCAAAATCCTGCAATCCAGTTAGGGATAGAATTGTTGTAACCAATTGCATTCTGCCCTGCGATTCAACCGAGCTATGCCATGAATCGTATGAACTCAAGATCTTTGCTGTACATGTCATCAGTAATCCCAGATTTTTCTTTGCCTTTCTGGGTGACAGTATTTGCTGGGTCGAGCTCTGAGTCATGTTGTTATACGGTGGTAATCTACTGATTCAGCATGGGAAAGTGTAATGATATAGTTTCGTTATAAGCGTTTGTAATTAGACAGAAATTAGTGAATTCTCTGAAGTTCGACCCCTCAGAACCAAAACATACTACTCCTAAAGCAATTGCTAGCAAGATGATAGATACGGCAAAATACAAAATCAAGTGATTAATGTACATTATAGCATATGACATGATCAACACAAATGAAGATGATCATAGTTGTTGTACATAACTATAAGAAACAACTACATGACACACACACAGCTACATAATTGAATCCTGTTAATCCAATGTATATCCCTCAGAATGCCTGATATCCACAAATCATGAACTCACTGGTTCCTCGACCTCAGCCTTCGCTGAGGGAGCACCAAACATTCACGACTCTACTGCAAGTTCAGATTACTAAACTCGTCATCACAGGGACATCCGAAAACAGGATTCTTTACATGTCTTTACAGCTACAAATTAACAGAAAATAAACGGAGAAAGTTTACCTAAAGATAACATGAAATTCTAAGTAAAATCACATAAATAATGGCCAAGGCATTATTTTAGGGACAAGTGGTAACCTCCATGCTAGTCCTTAACAACATACGTAAGGAGCGTACAAGCAACAGTGGTCTGCCATTTTATCGAACACAAAGACGACACGGTGTGGGTTGTTTTAGATGCTAGAAAACCATACCTCGAGCAAAAGCTTGATGTTGCCAAGGGAGCACCTCCACTTGCCGCGACTTGGCTACACTTACCTAAGCACCCACTCGAGTGCTTCAGTGGTGACCAAGACGAAATAGCTCCCTCGCTTCATGTTGTAGCAAGAGACGACGCGCGCAGTGCGTCCCCAGCAACGTATAAAGACGGGGAGGAACATGGGCGGGTGAGCGAGCAACGAAGGGTCTGGGGGAGGAGGAGGAGAGAGCGGCTATGGAGTCCAGGAATGAGGGTTTGTCATCGACCGTTCTGGTTTAGGGTTTGGGTTTGTGTGTGCATCAACCGAGAGAGTTGGGCCGGGCCGGACCGGTATGGGTTCAAGTTATGATTTATTTAGAACAATCTACTTTCATTTGTTTCTTAATTATTGGAGTAGGAGTTGATCACCTCTTCTATAATTTTCCCGAGAATATTATATGCTTCACGAATCATGAGAAGCTCTTTTAATAGTTTATGAACCTGTAATTTGTATTTATTCTCACTTTTACTTCCCGTTTGATAGGTAAAATATGACACTATAGATAGATATATGACCACCGTGTGATTACAAGTGGCCAACATCGTTGATGGACTATGTTCATCACCATGCTCATGCGGTACATAATGATCGAATCTTGAGATGCATGATCATCATGAGTGATATAGCATTAAACAATTACTCATTCGATAGTAAAATCAATTAGTGTGCCGAACACTACATTATACCCCCATCCAAAACATCACACATTCTCCATTTGTCATCGATGATCCCAAGCATGCATAATCTCTCCGAGGTCACATATAAAAGGGACCCATAGATACACACTCAAACACAAATGATCATTAGTTTTGATCGACTATTTCGGTTAATTTAAATCTTGGATTATCGAAGGGACATTTGTCAAAAATACTTTCGATTATATTTTTACATAATTTAATATACAATAAACTGTAACCCTGAATAAAATAGAATTAGAGCCGATCTTGATTGATTGAAATCATCTTTCAAGTTGGAACAATGCGCACCAACACAGTTCGATCACTTCATGTCATGTATCTTTACGAGAAGGGGATGATCTACTGTGAGCAATAATAAGATCCACATGTCTTCAGCTTTTGATTTAGATAAGGTAGGTGTCCACAGCATGGTTTATTCCGAATAGTACGACCATAACTTTATCTTAAACTTAAATGATATGAATCGAGGATAACCACGTCGGGTTATTATAATCTTTCTCTTCCGTCCCATGTTCGTGTTAGGTTAGACATGATGGATCATCAATCCCCTCTCACGCCATATGGGATAACGACACATATCCCACCCGATCCGATAAATAAAGTAAAAAGCTTTATTCGGTATGTCAAATTTTTCTATAACATACTTTTTGTGCATGAAAAATATCAAACGATGCCAAATTAAAATATAATATGTCACCTTAAATCGCATGTCTCAAAATAAGTAAAATTCAATAATACAACCCAGAAATTAATAATTAAGTGACTGATAATATGAATTTATTTATAAAAAAAGAAATATAATATGAATATTGAAGACAGATCCACATCTCATCAAGCCATCATACGGTTAAAAGTAAATCGGAATCATCATTTAATTTAAATTCAGATAACGATGAATAATTTGGTGTGCGTGGGATTCGATGCGCCAACCTTATC
This sequence comes from Musa acuminata AAA Group, assembly GCF_036884655.1. Lineage (NCBI taxonomy): Eukaryota > Viridiplantae > Streptophyta > Magnoliopsida > Zingiberales > Musaceae > Musa > Musa acuminata. The sequence continues at coordinate 8,592,090 of NC_088330.1, forward strand.
CAACAAGATATCAAATTTCACCCACTACACGATAAATCCGAACCCAAAAGGTGATGCGTTAAAAGAGCGGCACGTGTCCCTCCGATAGCCGCCTGCGGGCCCCGCAGTTCCCCCACGCGTCACTCCTTCGGTGGTCGGGCTGGCTCGTCCGTGCCTGCTCTCCAACGACGCGTGGCGAGGGGAGGCGTGCTCCGCGACGCCATCCGCGCCGTGCTCCCCAGGCCGCCGAGCTGCCACCCCGCCCCACGACAGGAGCAGCGCCCACCCCCGACGCCAAACCGTCCACGTGTTAGCAGCACCTTCACGCTTCCTCGTGGGCCCCGGTTTGACGGGGTGGTTGGCGCGTGAGGGCGTTCGTCCCTCCCGTTCGCTTTACGCGGACAATAAATATCTCTTCGATTTTACCGGAACACCCCTATGGCGACACACAGGTGGACGGTGACGATAGGCGGCGCGCACCCGCTTTCCTACCCCACGATGCTCTCCGTGGGCCCCGCACCCGCTTTCCTACCCCACGATGCTCTCCGTGGGCCCCGCACGGTAGCCTTGTTTCTCTAGTAACGCGTAGGTGGTATGCCTCTGGGCAACGTCGCGAAACGGGAACTGCCGCTCGCCCCTGTTTTCCAAATACTTCTTGATAGTTTTACTACATGAGGTAACGTCTGATAAAAGAGCACTTTACCTTATTCGGTATAAAGAGCAGCGTGGCATCCATCTGACAAATGACCAATATACCCCTATCATCGAACGTCTAATCACATATTTCCGGTTCTAAAGCGGATAATTACCGGATAATTTTCGAGGATAGGGCCGTCATTGTGCGAATGCCGGTGGGCAGTGTGGTAATATCAGGATTTGGATAAGCAAGTAAAGGAGGAAAGGAAAAGTTCAAAGTGGGCGAAGACTTAAAGAGACGTTGCTTCGCCAGATCGTTTCCGCAAATTTGCTCCCCGTAGCTTTGATTCGTCCTGCGGGATGGACCTGCGCAGAAGTCGATGGACGGAGGAGGTCGCTTGTTAGGGTTTTATGTTTCGCTGGGGGGAAACGCGAAAAGGAAAAGGCTTCTAGGTCTTGCTTGATCTGATTGGTCCTCTCGACATCGGAGCTGCTGCAGTTCAATTGGAGCACTCGTCGATCGCGGTTTCAAGAGGTCAGTTTCTGTACGTCGTGCGTTTCTGGTGACAGAATTGCTAGATTAAGTTACCGAAATTGGCCATGGCGTTGCTATTTTTTTCGTTTTCTTGGATTTTTGTTGGCTTATCGATTCTTACTGGCTTCGGGTTCTGGTTACTGCTGCTCTTTGATGTCGTTTTCTTTGTCCCTCGTGGATTTTCGATGGACAGAGAAATTTGTTGTCGAGAGAGATATATATATGTATTTGGCACTAAATTTGGGATTTCTTCGAACGTGCCTCTTAATTTTTGTTTTTGGCTCGAGTTATTTTGTCTCTTATTCCAAACCTTATTGTGTCATGAAGGAATCCGACAGAAAGCGCAGTAGTCGGTATTTTTTAAAATGTAAACTGCTGAAGAATTAGGGTTTTAGACTGTCAAACCGATTGTTAGTCTGGCTTACGGTGTGGCCTTCTCTTTCAGTGAGATCCTTGGAAATTTTTGGCAATTATTCTCTTTTTTGGTATCAGAAAACAAGAATTTTTTGGGTTCGTATGCAATCTTTTTTGTAGTTTTACCATCTATTTTTCTGTTTCGATCTCTGTTCTGTTATTCTTTCTTTTCTTATTCTGTTGCTATATGTGGTACACCGTTTATCCAACTAATCTGTAAGAATAGTTGTCTTTGAAGGATTGCACAGAAGAATGGAATCACGTCCGGGTGGTACAAATATACTAGATCCAAGTGTACAAACTGCTATACCAGCTACAATCAGTGCTCAGCCGTGGTGGTGCGGTCCTGTTTTTGCTGCAGTAAATACTTCTAAGTCACCAGTAGTTGGAACCGAGGCCGGCCAATTACGACCGAGTCATGGCCTGGATGATACAGGCGATGTCAATAAAGAGGCAGATAGTATGGGCACAAAGCCAGGTTCTTTAATTTGTTTATTTATATACACTTTATCTTTGTTTTGTTATTATATGTAAATTCCATGTATGCTCTGTTAATTCCTTTTTAGATAAGTATTTGGGCCACTAGGTTGATCTTAGTTTCAGCTTATCTACGGAAATTGCTTACGTTTACTTGATGCGGGCCATTTGTTGTAGGATGTATTTAATGCAAATCTCAAAGAAAGTAATTTTTGATGCTAGGCTTTAATATGTTGGGTGTTAGGTTGTCATATGAGTAGGTTCTTAGTTTTGTAAGTAAGAGAGGATCATTTGGAATTATGTTATGAATCCTGCTTTTGTTTCATTTCCTTTTATAACTGTGAATGGTGATCAAGAAAGCAGTATCATACTCAAATTATAATTTTATGAACTTAAAAGCTTAATTTTTTTTGTTGTGGAAAGAAGTAATTCTTTATTTTCAACGGGCAGTAAAAAGTTCAAGTTAAATCGCACATCGATTGCATATTGTTTATCAATCATTCCTTGCAGGTGTGCTTGCGGGGCTTGTATTTTGTATTGCAAATCTTAAGAGTTTCTTGTAGTTACCTATAGCTTTGGTTGCATTATGTTTGAAGTTGCACCGTAGGGAATGCTTTTGTCTCTTGCAGAAACCACTAATCTAGGTGTTTGTTTTGGAGATTGTACATTGTTGAACTTGTACTAGAACTTAAGCAGAAGTTGTTTCTTTAAATTAAGATTTCATTTCATTATCAGATGGGGGCCTAGGTGAGAAAAACAAGAGTCTTCAGCCTACTTCAAATGCCATTACTTCGATGATGCCTGAGATTCTTTCACCACATACCCAGCTGGAACTTGGTCAATCAATTGTGGGCAATCTCTCGCTCATTCTATTCTTTACTTCTTTTCTTGTTTTTGAATTGTAATATCTACTATGAACCAAAGGATTATTCTCTTCAGTCTCATGTAACATTAAGCTATAGTTGATGACTTAGGGTAGCTCTTATATTTTTGTTTGAAAAATGTGATGCTGATATTTAGATCATCTAATGTAATTTTACAGACTTGTGCTACGTATCCATTTGCTGATCCTTATTTTGCTGGCCTAGTGGCTCCTTATGGAACTCAAGCACTAGTAAGTATGTCAGATATTTGAGTTCTACTGCTGATTTCCAGTTATCACTTGTTGATATTGGAGCTTTCTTGGATTCAGTCTTACTATCATTCCAGAATAAGTTGATGTTGGCTTTGTGCTTTTGTCAATCTGGACAATTGGCTCAGGAGTAGGCAAACTTAATTCAAGATTAGGTTTCAATCATTTTGGATTAGCCAGAAGTCAGTGATTTTTGTGAAAGAACCTTGCTGATGTAGTTGACTTAGATCCCATCATTTTTTTCAGTATAGAAAAAATCTGAATACATCATTTTTGCAGTCACTATTTTCTATTAACAACCATCATTTCAAATGTAAATGAGCCAGCTTTAGGTGTGCAGTTCTAATTATCAATCCCATCAGCTAGACCGTGCGGATGATCAGTGGTTTGTACATTAAATTTGTAGTTCATTTTTTCTTCTCTTAACTCATGACACTCGTGCCTGTTTAACAACAAAAACAAAAGCAGATAGGAATCTGTACCTATGTGGGTATTCTTTTACATTTATATTTGTTGACACTGAAGTAATTCTTGATTCCTTCTATTTTTATGGTCCTATTGAGTATGGAAATTTTAAGTTTGTAACCTGTTTACACAGTTCTAAATGCCAGCATTTATTAGAACTTATTGTTAGTTGCATGTGCGTCAACTGTTACAGGTGCATCCTCAGATTATAGGAATGCCTCACCCTCGCATGCCTTTACCTCTTGAAATGACAGAGGAGCCAGTTTATGTTAATGCAAAGCAATACCATGGAATACTCCGACGAAGACAATCTCGTGCGAAGGCTGAACTTGAGAAAAAAGTTATAAAAGTTAGAAAGGTAACATTGTTGACTAAAGAAATAATAAGCTACTAACCACTTATTTACCTCTTTTTCTTATTTATAGTATACTTCTTTTCTTTTCAAGTATTTGTTATATGTCACATTATGTTTTCCATACATATCTGGCTATTTTTCATTGTTCTTTATCGAACAACCTCGAACTTTGATTTAAGTACCAGGAAGATGTGCTTAATGACATAATCCCTAATTCTGTGGTCATACGTGTGATTAAATGGATAGGAAAACTTGCAATAATGGATAAGAAAACCTTGCATTGACCAAGAATGAGGCGATATGATGTAGAGTAGGTGCTCTTGAGTTAAAGTCTCCTATTGATGATTTATTCCAACTGCATAAACATTTAGCTGTCTAAAGTTCTTGGGCTACATAGTATATAGAAAAAAAGGTGCAGCAACTGTCACATGGGGTTATTTATGTAACAATGATCACCAGTGTGCAGCAATAAGTGTTTGGGTGTGCAATAGTGCTATTCCAAGTGGCAATTTGAAATGAGAACCTTCATATGAATAGTAGATATTCCAAGTGCACAGCCTATAGTCAATAATTTGATTATAGTTCTTCATGCAAACCTTGATATGTGATGCATGCACATAGTTGCTCTTAAATTCTTAAACAATAGGCATTTGGTGATTTATAGTATATGTAGGATTTGGAATCATGTCATGTGATTGATTAAATAAGTTCATCAACAACTCCTGTACTGCTCTTGCTCTCTTTTCACAGGTAAATCCTTCTGCACTTACCATGATGGTTCCATGGGTTCTTTGTGTACTTGGTTGTATATCAAAGTACGAAGAATTTTTGGTTCCTATTACGAGGCCATAATTCATGTGTTTGACATTCAGGCTTCTGTGTCATTGGTTATACTTGTTCTTTTTCCTATATTTCATTCCTTAAATGTGTGCTTTAGCTCCTAGCTCATTATTCGGTAACTTGGGTAACAACTATATCTGTTATTGACTTAGTTGGATGTCCTTGTTGATGCTATCTATTCACAATAGTATAGGTATTTCCGCCTTCTGCAAGTGCTTCTGAATGAAAATCAATTTTGGTTCTTGTGCAATTTCTAAAGTGATCAGCAAAATCACTAGGCTTTAGTGGCATAGTTTGGTTATATACAAGTTTGGAAGGCTCACAAAGCTATCACGAGCAAAGTCTGAAGGGTTCTAGATGTCTATTTTATTGGATTTTTAGATTTATGATATTTACGGTATTTAGAGGAGTCTTCCTGTCTTTAAGAATTTTGTGAGCTATAAATAAGGATCCAGTATTGGGGTTCTGTGGTGCTATGATGGCTTTGAATTCATGAAATTTTGTGTTTCTATACATTTCTTTAGATTGGATTTTTGGAAGATATTAGGTTTATTATTTTTCCACATTCTCCTTGCTTTGTAAGTATAAATAAGAGTTTAGTTGCCTATCTCTCCTTTGTCATCCCCTCACCTATCACACTCTTGCTATCAGTTTGCCTTACTTCATAATGCTTGGGGCCAAGAAGAGTTTAGTTAAATCAAGTCTAGCAAACCTCTGATCAGGGTTCATTCTTAATTTTAGCATAAAATTAAATCATACCTACTGATTTGTTAACTAGGTCTGTCCAGGCCTCCTGTTGTTTTGAATCATTGGCATCTTTCATGTATCTTATTCTTTACTGGTTCCATGAAGTCTGGATCCTTCGAGCTCTGTTGGAACTTTGAAATTTGTGGCTGCACTGCACATTTCCAAAAGAAGCTAACATTCCTACATTTGAAGTTGAAAGTCTATGAAGTACTATTGGTTTGTCAAGCATTATCGATGCAAAATGAGATTTACTATTGAAGGAGCGAATGAAAGAGAGAACTCTTGGCATGCAAGCATTGTCAGTCTTCTACTTTTTGATGATTTTATTTTTTGGCATTTCATGTGTAAGTTATTTTGTCATGCGCCTTCACATATCAAGTTTTATCTTTTTGTTTTAAGCATCTAACTTACACAGGGATTTGCCTTCTTTAAAATTTCACATGCTCTTGTCGGTGTTTAGTCTTAAATTTCTACTAATATTGTACTTACTGGGTCCATCTGAAATAATTTGATATAAACATTACTTGTTCCATTGTTGGTGGATAATTGCATCCAGCTCCATTAGTCGATTTCAAGTGCATCACATTTGGTATACTAGGTCTCTCATCTTCTCTACATGTTCTTATATGGCCCGTGGTAGCGTTTATTGCACATTTCTGAATCCTTTTAACTGGCCTAAATGGCCATTATTTATTTATCTTCCATATATATATGGGAGCATTTCATCCATCGAAAGAGTTAATTAATATCTTCACATTTGCAGCCGTATCTTCACGAGTCACGTCACTTGCATGCAATGAGGAGAGCTCGGGGTTGTGGAGGTCGTTTTCTGAATACAAAGAAGACTGATGATGGTGCTGCTAAAACTGAGACACACGAGGGGTTAAATCCTAGTTCACCTCCTCTGATGCCATCAGCTATCTCCTCTAATTCACTGATTTCCAATTGCTCTGGTAATGCCGATCCATCGAGAATCATGCAGGAAGGAAAACTCGAATCAAAAGTATCTGTTGGTAGAAAAGATGGCTACCAAGAGCAGTCTGGATCCCAGTTTTCACAAAACGAAGACTATGCAGGAAAGCAGCGAGCTGGCATCCTGGTGAATCAGCCCCCTAGTAGGGCTGTCGCCACACAGTGATGATCCAGGTTGAGCGATGGACGGTGCTTGCAGCATTGCGCTACGAATTAAACTGTCTTGTTCCGAATTTGGTCCCATCGGATCCTCACTTTCTGGTTGACAAAAGCAGCAGGAGCGCGATCTGAAAGCTCAGCCGCCTTCTCAAGGGAAATTCATTGATAAATCTGATGCTTGCAGGCAATTCATTCTTGGCTTTTATCTTCTCCATTTTCTTTTCTTTCCCTTTGTATCTTCTGCAGGTTTGTCGTCTTGTTACAGGTACTTTGTATCGTTTCTCAGGTTCTTTAGGCTCATGTCAACTGTGAAAACTCAATGTTAAAACTTAACGATAGTGCGTCAAGTAGCTTTACTGTTGTGTCTAAACAAAAGAACATGAATCTTGTACTTTGATCCATGCTTGTGAGCTTCCAACATCTAAATTCCCTCTGTTGCTGATCCAGAGACTTTGTATTTGCTATGTTAAACATGAAGTTCTCATATACTTCATTTATGTACTTTCCAAGTATGATCGTATGGAGACACTATAAAAATATTCAGATAATTTTCTCTATGCTTTCTTTCAGTGGATAGGAAGTGTGACATAAAATTTCATGATCATATTCTTCTGCTTTTGTGGCAAATCTATGCTGTCATCAATAATTAATATAATTTTCATCAGTTTTTTCACCTTATAAAATAATTACTTGAGATTATATAAAAAATGTTGTTTATTGTTTCCTCAGTTCTCGAGTTAGACAGAGACCAAACTGAATTAAACATTTCGAAGCCACAACAACAAACAAGAGGGTGCAGACAAATAATTACAGAAGCATCGATCGAGCTCATAAAAACCAAGTTAAATTGATTACAGGGAACACACAGTATCGACTGTTCACTGCAAGTCAACGTTCCTTACAACCAGTCAACGACAGAATTGATGGATCCATGGAGCGCCTCACCTGCGGCAGATCCTCGCCGTCGGCATGGTCACGCATATCGGGGCATACTTCTTCTTCGCCTCCAGCGTCCCCGCCTTCGGCTCCTCCTCGGCGACCGCTATTCCTCGCCCGCCGACTGCGCACACTGCAGCCGCAGCCGCGGCAAACATCACGGCTCTTCTCCCGGCACTTCCTCCGTCGTCGCGAGCCTCGTGACCGGGTTTCTCGGCGTCTGGGGTCTTGGCGGCCGCCTTGGCCACCATGGCGCTCCGCCGGCGGTTGCTGGATGCCCGGTCGGCGACGCTAGCGGCGCCGCCGAGGAAGGAAGCCATCATGGTGAGCGATGCCATGTCTTCCTCTCTGGTGTCGTCACAGAACTGGTTGGTGGCTGAGACGCTCGCAGTGATAAGAAGCGCGTGCAGGTGAGAGGAGATGGGGCGCGTAAGGTGGCAATTCGTCTTCCCTTATCTCAGTGCATGATCCGTCCAATGACGCGCTTACACGTCGGATTCTATCGCAGCGAGAGAACTCGAGGCCTGCAGTGTGTCTCCACGTGGCAATATCATATTTTTGCTCTACGCTATTTAATTAGATTTATAATTTGAATTGAAATCGAAGTATTAAAGTTATACCAATAAGATTGAGTTGGACATTAAATCGTCTTAAGTTGGCAAATATGTCAGTGTCAAGAATTTACATTCGCTATGAGGGCGTTTATGAAAACATGAGTATTGTTACGTTGCTCTACTTAGGATATAGACACGAATATTTGTAGTACGAGGGTGTATGAGCAATAGAACAAAGTACACGTTTTCGTTGATTTGAAGGGTGTTTGCGCAAATTAGTGACTTCCATGAGAGTAATATATGAAAACAAAAACGTTTTCTTTTGTCTACCGAGAATATATAGTATAAATACCTTTTATAACAAGGGTGTATGTGAACAAAATGAAAATATAAATGCGTTTACTGTTGGCACAGATCTCGGCAGGCGACCCAAACCCTCGTCGGTGCGCCTCTCACCACAGGTCGCGACCCTCCGTGCGGACTTCTCTTCGCCGGCTTCCGGCAAATAGAGGGAAAGGAGAGGCAACAGAAGAGACCGATCCAAGGCGTTTTTGCTCAGAAGAAGACGCGACCGGATAATACGAGTACGATGGAGTCCGCCGAGGAAGCGGAAACCAAGGGTTCCGCCTCGCCCCCTCCCTCCGCCACCGCCGCCTCTGCCGCCGTCGAAGCGGAGGGCGATATGGAGGAACGGGAGCGCTATTCTCGCGAGATCAAATCTGGACTCCATCCCTTAAAGGTGCCCCTTCGATCGCATCTTTCCATTTGCCGGCCCTCGTTGCCACGATGTCGCTTGCAGTCCAACATGAGCAATATTAGTTCTTCTGGTTTGTTCTCGATTGGTATGGTTTCTAGTGATATGTGAGTTGATTAGGTTATCTATTGGCCGATGAGAACTGGATTAGAGCTTATCTTGCATTCGGTCGTTTGAGTGCTTGTCCTCTGTGAAGAGAGAAGAGGTCTCTTCTTAGTAGGAATTACTGATATGTTGGGGATACGGAAGCAGCACTCGAGACCAGTATAGTCTGGCTGACGTGGTTTACTCTGGGCATCGACCTCAGCTGCTTGAAGATCTTGAGTTCTATTTTTTTATCGTAGTGATCGTCTTGTAATTGGTCCATTATGGATTGAGGCTTTGAAATTTCAGAGAATTTTGGGTGGCTAGTGAATTAGAAAATAAATGTGGACGCAAATCTAGTCTCAGATTGTTACCTAGCACTTCTGTTATTTACGAAACTGAGAGAGTTCTATCGAGTGTAATCACATGATTTTTGCTAGTTTGATGTTCTTGCTATTTGTTTCGGATGACCTTTGCTGAATCTTTGAGTTTTTTATCCAAATTTTATATTTTCTTCTAGATAATGAAGGGTTTTCTGTTTTCATTCAGCATAAGTTTGTGTTCTGGTATACTCGACGAACACCTGGAGTGCGATCGCAGACATCATACGAGGATAACATCAAGAAAATTGTGGAATTCAGTACTGTACGTTACCTGACTTCAACATGATTATACTGCACACATGCTGAAGGATGCCGCAATTTTTATTCTTATGATGGTATTTCAAATGGTGGAACTCTAACATGGTTGGCATGTGAACATGATGTATTTGTAGGTTGAAGCTTTTTGGGTTTGCTATTGCCATCTGGCACGTCCTTCATCACTCCCGAGCCCAACAGATCTCCATCTTTTCAAAGAAGGCATTAGGCCTCTGTGGGAGGTATTTTCCTTTTTGTCATAGTGCAAGTAGGGGGCTCTCTGTTTTTTTTTCCCCTTCCATGTGTTTAATAACCTTGAAGACAACTTCAGGAAACTAAATTATCATTTTTTTGTTGTTTTAAAGATATTCTTTGCTGAATGGTACTTTAAATTGTTCAGGATGCTGCAAACTGTAATGGTGGCAAGTGGATATTACGGTTCAAGAAAGTAGTTTCAGGTCGTTTCTGGGAAGACTTGGTAAGTGAAATAGATTTGTTGTTTCTTTTACCTATTCATGTTTTGTGCTGGAAACATTTTGTTCCTATCTTGTTTGTTGGTATAGTTTGTTCGTAACACATGATTGCACCGTTGCTGATCACAGCTTGTTATCCATTTGATAAACCTGAATGTTAAAAGATTGCATGTAGGATTTTCTTTTAACCAATTTTGGTACCCATTTCTGTTCTCTTGCCACAAAAGTCATGTTCTTATGTATTGTATCCTAAGGTCCACCTTACTGAAATGCACGCCTTCATTACAGCATGTGGCTGAAATTTTTTAATCATGTGATGGCAGTTAAGTGAACTTAAAGTGATCCTCTTCCTTTTCCCTTTTCCCCCCCTCAAAGTCCAGTTTGAGTGGATTAAGTTGAGATTTTCCCTAGATTAATTGTTGTTTTGGTTTTGGATGACTTATGCACTATCACGGCAGCTCTAGTTAAAGTTGTCTGACCTCAACCTTTTGCAAGCATGTTGTAGGTTTGAGCAAGGTTTGCTGTACTGCCAGAGTTGGTATGGTACGAGTGGTATATACCGGTACGACTCGCTTGAGTCTCTGTCGGCATGCCTTGGTGTACCATGTGTTGGTACACCGATACAGACCGGTATATACTGTGTCGACAAATCTCCAAGATGGGTCTGGTACCTGGAATGACGAACCCCCTTTTGAGTGGGCTTAGCCCAATTTACAGTCTAGAAGGTTTGTTCATGTTAATTTGGTTGTCTACAGTAACTCAATTCAACGCAGTCATGCTCTTTTAGCAGTTTATGCTCTCAAATTAAATATGTGACAAGAAGAACAAGAACACTTTTATAATTACTTTGATGTATGAAAAAGAAAGGTACTATATCACGTTTAATCTGTTTTATTAAACAAGAGGGTTAGACTTACTAGGACAATCATTAAGCTTTTAATATAAACATTCCTAAACTCAACAGAGAATAAAGCTTTCAGAAGATCTTAGATCAGAAGTATAATCTTCAAGCTTGTGTAATTTCATGGAAGGTGCTGACTTTGGACTTCCTCAAACGTTTAGATGTTCAGAATTTCATGGAAAAGGCTTTGAATTGTTTAGATGCTTAGGTTAATCAGACATTGAGAATATTACCCACTGTATGCATCCTGAGAAATCCATAGTCTAGAAGGCAGCATCAAAGTTTTTAGCTGGTCTGCACTTATACAACCACACTTCCTCAAGAAACTTTTGAAGATACAATACAGAATTTTAGATAGCTTCACCTGATGCTCGAGATTTCAGTCATTGTCAAGGTCAATCAAATCTGAATAAAATTAGTAAGATGCTGATCCCTCTATATTAATATTTGAAGGAACTAGATTAAAAATATGACACTGTAAGTTCAGAATCTCATGGAAGGATCTGACATCCAGTTTTTGAGAAGGTTCAACTGATTATTAAAACTCCTAGACTCTTCATCCCCCACTTCCAAATCTTTAGTGACATCTATCACTTTATATTTTTGCGCTGCACTCTGTCGAGGGAAATAAATACTTTGTTTCTTCAAATACAACTGTCATTTCTTTGTTTGGAAGATTTCTCTACATCTTTGATAAGTTCCTAGAGAACCTTGATGGATTTTGAGGTAATTTGTTGGAGTTGTATTGTGAGTTTCGTCAACCAAGAGTGTTGATTCATCAGCTTTTATGGATCTAGGCATTGTTATAGTTTTTTATCATAGTTTCTTGCCTGTAGTTTCTTTTTACTCTCTATTTGAGTTTCAATTTCTAGCTTTGGTTTATATCTTCACTTAATAATTTGCTACCTGTAACAATATGTAAGCTGCAATCTACCCACTGTAATATACTGATTGCATGTGGAACCTATGTCATGGTGCCATGTCGACCAGAACATTTATAGCATATTGTCCTTAAGGTTTAAAAAAATGAATGTATTTTGTAGAAAGTTGGTTGTTGCATAGTGCATGTGCAGTTGTGAGGTGCATGTGTGGCTGACATCAACAAATACTAAATGTAGTTGAAGATGAGGTGAACCTACACAATAACATGTAAAAGTTAAGAGACTGATGGTATATTAAAAGAAAACTTATAAACTATGATCCATTAATGTATTAAAATCATAAACAATTTTTTGAATGATATTAATAATTAAGAACTTACTAGTGAAGTAATACCTAAAAATAATACATCAAGATTTGATGGACTACTAATCATGGGACATCTGATGAAGGAAATGAATCATAACAATGCATTTTTTGGCAGTTGGACATGGTTAGACTGCATAGTCCTTCACAATGTATATTAGGTCTAAGTGGGGTGCTCATGATGCATTTGGGGTCCAATGCAGCCTCGATGACTGTGTTCTAGAACTATAGTTGTCCCAAGGATGAGGGGACAAAAGCCCGATCATGGAAGCCATTAGTTCCATGAGGCAAAAGACACAAATTTACCTGATCATGGTTTACTGAAATATGTACCATACATGTCACTGTCATACAACCAAATGCCAGTAAGGCCTAAATGATCTCTCCTTGTGACCTTGGAATACGATATATATGCCAATATGTGAAAATTTAAAGAGGTATTGTTGTTGATCGGTCCGTAGCATGTGCTTATTCTTGTAAGGGTTACAGACACGTTTGATGGATGTTACATCCTTGAATTCTGATTGAAGTACATTGCATACTTGATGAGAGCTACCAAGGCTTTTGAACGCAGGTAACACACCTGTAAAAATAATGAATAGCAACAAAACTGAACCATACGATCTTGTTATGTGCTTAATTAAAGGATCTGCTGCTTGGTAAGTGTTGTAGGATTTTCAGATCTGCATTTTTTCTGGCATCTATCCGTAAAACTATTTTCATACTAGGTGAAGATTGTACTTGCAATTATTATTTAATTTTTAAACATGATGATGATAGGTAACTTGAAACTCTGTCTCTACGATATCAAGATTCTTCTTTCACGAGATCCTTGAGTTTTGAAGAAGGTTATCTGAGCTTCTAATATACTTGTTAGTCTATCCATTTGTAGGTATTGGCATTAGTTGGTGATCAACTTGACTATGGGGATGACGTCTGTGGTGCTGTACTGAGCATTCGTTTCAACGAGGATATCTTAAGTGTTTGGAATCGGAATGCATCAGACCACAAGGTTCTGTATCTTCATCAAATTGACCTTATAAATGTTAATCCTATTCTAGTTTATAACATACATTTTGTATCACCAGGCGGTGATGGCCCTGAGGGACTCCATCAAGCGACACCTAAAACTGCCTCATAGCTACCTGATGGAATACAAGCCGCATGATGCTTCTCTGCGTGATAACTCATCATACAGGAACACTTGGTTAAGAGGATAGCCATAGATGTCAGAAACCAGAATGTGCCATGTTGTGAAACAAATTGACGTTTCCCTTTCCACTAAACGTTGGAACTGTTTGTGACATATGATAAGATACTAATGACTCGTATTTCATTCCTCCTGCATTAAGTTAGACACTTGTTTCTACATGTAGAACCATACATAATATGGACGCATATTTATTGCATGGTTATAAATGATTTCACATCTGCACACCTGGTCTTTTTGCAACACTTAGATCCCAGATAATTAATATACTTGGTTTGCAGCTAGTTTCAATTATGGTGTGGCCCCCCCACCGGATTCTTTGCTTTCTTTGATGCTACCTGTGAATCTTCATCTATATTTAAATTGAAACCTTCAATACTTATGATGAGCATTAAGTAACCTCAGATCAAACAGCAGATATTACCATGATAAGAGTAGTCTTATAAATGACGGAACTATTTAATATGAACTTTTGATGCTTTGGCATATGTTCAACGAGGAGCTGAATACTACTAACGACGGTGTGTTTCTCATATCTGTCGCATGACATTCATTTATTTATCCTTTTTTGCTCGATTTTTGCAGAGATATACTGATCGATAGACGCCAAAGCGTAGAAATTTCCAAGTCAAAGCTGAGAACGTTGACCGACGGAGGCAGAGCCTCGCTTCCTCGTCATCCTCACGAATTATGTCGCGACGAGAGGGAGCCTCCGAGTAAACAAAACCGACCGCTCCCTATTTGTCCACGCGCTCTCACGCACTCGCCATGCGGCCACTGAGATAAGTCAGGTGGGTCCCGCGCGGTGCTATCCGTACCCATCCCAAATACTCCCAATCGGTTTCAGTTCACTTAATACTGATTTATAAGAGTCTCTTAATCTTCGAAAATATGATTCATTTAGGATTTAAAGTGGCAAACATGTAAAACCCTTGACTGCTCGGAGGAACCGTCTCCCTTCTAGAAGCCTTCCTTGCCTGCACTCTTCCATTCTTCTTTGTTTCGATCGAATCCTTAGGGTTTTTGGCCGGAACCGACCAACCCCGTGAGATTACCCTTCGTTCTCCGATCGGATTAGGGTTTTTGTGAGGCTTTAGCCTTTTAAGGCGATGCTGGGGTCGAGCTTGCAGCTCGGCCGCCGGCATGGGGAGGACCGGTTCTACACCGCTGCCATGGCTCTCCGGGGTCATCACCAGAACTCGTTGAGGACCCGGAGCTCCGCCGCCGCATCCGCTGCTTTCTTAAACCCCGCTCTTTTGCCGGCCTTCAAGGACAAGCCCGTGGTCGGAGACCGCCGGCAGCTGGAGGACCGATCGTCTTCATCTTCAGCACGGGCGGCGGATGCTTGTAATCTGGACCGCTTCCTGGAGTCCACCACTCCATCTGTTCTGGCTCATTACCTGCCGAAGGTTTCCGATTTCTCCTCTTTCATCCAGTTTCTAGTATTCTTCTTAATATTTGTTGGTAAATTTTCGCTTCCATGTACGATTAATAGACGACGATGAGGGATTGGAGGACCTGCAACGTGGAGTATAGGCCTTACTTTATCCTCGGAGATCTGTGGGATTCATTCCAGGAGTGGAGTGCTTACGGTGTTAGCATTCCTTTGGTCCTGGATAGCGGAGATTGTGTTGTTCAGTATTATGTGCCTTCCTTGTCCGGTATTCAGTTGTACGGTGAAGCAACTAAGCAAGGAATAAGCACTGGGTATTGTTCATTTTTTTCCCAGAGTATTTTGATCTGTTCATGTCAGCTTTATTTTCTATTTACTTTATTTAGCTGCTAGCGGAAACGAAAAGATGGAGTCCATGATTTATGGTTGGAAGATTTAGTTCTCAGTACCATATGGTTTGTGTTTAAATTGCATCCATGTTGATGTCTGAAAATAATCAGCAGTCTCAGTTTCTTGCCATATGATCACCAACTTTATCTACTTTAGTATTTGAATCTCTGGTGGATATAGTAACAAAGCTGCACATATAAGGATTATGCATTCTAGATTTGTTATTTTGGAGAACATTATTGCTTAATCTCTCAAGAAATACAGCTAGATTTTGTAATGAACAATTAAGGTGGGCCATAAAATTGAACTCTCGGCTATCGGTTCTACTGCAAGAACTGCAAATCTTACTGAATGCTTAACCTGAAAGTCAAATAAACCTTGATTGATATTAGTCCTTCTCGTGATTTCTTTCTTTTCCTTCCGTGGACTGTCTGAACTAAAACTCTCAGATGTTCAAACCTTACAAATTTCTCCATCTTAACTGCTAAAATTATAACTTCATCTGCTGTTAAGTCAGCAGTTCCATCCATCACTTTTGTCCATGAAAACCTTTAAATTTGGATAGATCTTGAATTTTTGTGTAACCTTGTAGCGATAATTTTCTGCTTCTTATGCTCTCATTTGATGAAATTATTTGATATTTTTGTCAGTTTGATGTTACTTCCAACTCACTTCTCGTGTGCAGCAAATATGCCATTGGCATTAGATCAAGCAGTTTAAAGAATCTGTTGATTTCACTATTGCTTGCTAAACCTGTTGTACTTTATATGGAATACCAATATCGGACTCTAGAGTCTGTCCTAGGTGCTCTGTCAAAACTGCAATAACTGTATGATGTGTCGCAGCTATGTTAGTTGCAAGCTGTAAGGTATAATGATCACATTTGAGGGGCATCTTAGATCATTGTTTGTTCCAGCCTACTGAATTGATACATAACCTTTATATTCCCCCAAAATCTAGTTGTCATGTTGTGCTCGTCATATTACATCGTAACCCTTGGATGATTCTAATACTGCAGCTGTGATTGTGTTATGAACTCTGTTATTAGTAGCCAAGTTTAGTAATATGGTGTCCGTGTTGCAACTAAAGTCTGTTTGCACCGTAATTCGTGTTTGGAAGAAGTAATGGGAAGTGTAAAAGTTAGTGTTTACCCTGATACTCTGATTTTTGCTCCTAGCACAAAAAGTAGTTGTTGCTTCCCTTACTAAAGAGCTGAATATTCATTTCACTTGAATTATTTAGAACTAATTAGTTTCTAATTTTATGATAAAGAATGACATGAAGGATGTTATTAAGAATCAAGTTCAGATTCAGACCATTGGAGTTGTTGAACAAATATTGCCTTTTGAAATTACTCACAAGTGATAGACGTGGTATCTAATGCTAAAATGGTCATGATTTGACATGTGTAGCCCTTTTAAAGAAAGTATATAGGTAACGAAGTTTACAATTCATCATGTCACAGAATTCCAATTATTAAGTGACTTAAGTCATCTGTATGTTTTTTGCATCAGTATCTGCCATGAGTAATTATGTGAAGATCCTAAACATACAAGGACATTGAGAAACAAAATGGATGGTTCAGCGCATGAGAGTTCCACCAATACAAGACTTGAGTAGAGTCAATGTACATGGAAATGGGTCACCCCACACATGAGGCTTCCTCCAATACAGGACTTAGGTGCGGTCAATGCACATGAAAGTGGTCCAACGCATGAGGCTTCCTCCAATACAGGACTTCAGTGGAGTCAATGTACATGAAAATGGATGACCCAATGCATGAGGCTTCCTCTAATACAAGACTTGGGTAGGGTTAATATATACAGCATTAGTCATCCTGGTAAAGAGGTTGTTTCCATATCTTGGAACTTGGTCACCCGTATTGCAAGGAATAAAAGGTCACATGATTGGATTAATTATATAATATTGTAATACTGTTCAATTTTATAGTTATGGATCTTATAAATATGACAGTTTTACTTGTTGCATCCATGGCCATTTCAAGGTTTATTTCAGTATGTCTATTAATTTAACCATTCCTTTCTTGATTTGCTTCTATTTCTTCGAAAATTAGCTCTTAAGCTCTAAAGATACATCAGAATGGTTTCAGTTTTTGGATGTTCAAGAGTATATTTGCAAAACGAGCCTTTTGCTTTTGGCATGAGAAAGGTGAGCTGTGGATGAAAATATTAACAAGTTCAGTATACTTGTAACGGATTTTAGTTGGCTTGGTTGATGGCTAGATTTGATCCAGTTGCATAGTTTTGTTCAGGTTCTACATGTCTGGAGTTAAGTCATCATTAGAGTTTTGTTTGGATTAGAGGGGCCTAATTATAGTCTATTGACATACTTTTAAATGATCAAATTCAGTGCTGGAGACCAACATATAAGATAGATGGTAAGTATAGAGTGGGCTTGGACTGCTGGCAATCTGCAAAACTCGACGTTTTGCAGATCCAAGGTTACGCTTTTTTACAAAACATTGTACAAAATGAATGGGTAGGATATGGTACAAACTGTCGGTACAACACTGAGAGACTCACTAACTGGATTTTGCCATCTTGCAGCTGAAATACAAGACCATCAACATAGTCTGTTAGAGAAGTGCAAAACATTGTTTCCACACTAACGTTCATCAAAATTGTGGTTGCTTCACATGACAGTCTGTAGATATTGCACATCTAGATAAGTATCCCTTTTGTTTGGAGGAAACGTTCAAATTTATCGATTAATGAAAATTTTTAAGTTCAACAGCTTATATGTTGAATACTTTGGATATATGATGACGATTCATTTGAAAGTTTTTCTTCTTTCTTTAACACCTCCAGTCTTTAGTATGTTTAATCATGGAGCATCATATATTTACTTTTGCATTTCTTTACACTCCATTTTTTAAACATGTTCATATATATTCATGAGATTTGGTTTTCCAGGCTATTCTGCAATATGAGACGAGAGGAGGAGAGTGATAATGACTGTTACCAGGATTCCACTAGTGATGGAAGTAGCCATGGTGAACATTTCTCGCTAGAAGAAGGGTCTTCAAGTGATGAGGGTGATGCTGAAAACTCTCAAGGTTGCCTACTCTTTGAATACCTTGAACAAGATTCTCCTTATCATCGTGAACCTCTAGCTGACAAGGCAAGCTGTACCCAGTTGCTTCTGCTATAATGTTATATTCATTGCTAGCACTCATCCTGGTTCATTCCAGGTGTTAGATCTTGCATGTCAGTTCCCTGAACTGAGGACGCTTAGAAGTTATGATTTGTTGCCAGCAAGTTGGATTTCTGTTGCTTGGTAAGATATGACATAAGTTAAATATTTTATGTTAGTTTGGAAGAAGAAAGAAACCACAACTTGGAGATTTTGCAGGTATCCTATATATCGCATTCCAATTGGACAAACACTAAGGGATTTGGATGCTTGCTTTCTGACTTACCATTCACTTTCCACTCCAATTAAAGGTAACTTTTATTGTTTGTTAATCTGAATGTGTTTTTAGAGTATAATCTGCATGTTTAGCTTGAAAGCTAGTGATTTGAGCAACTGGAGAAACAAAATTCAAGCCATCCTAAATGGTGAAGGTCTTTTAAAATCAATATCATAGTTATAATCTGTATGTATTGGCAAAACTAATAGGTGCAGCCCATAAGTACAATGTTGCAGAAGTCTTCAGCAATCACTAGCTCATACATCACACTGGTTTATGTTTCCAGAGCCACATATCTTGTTACACAGAGATTTTGGATCTTGTTAATCAAAAGAAACTAAATTATCTATAATAACAAATCCTTCCTATGTGAAGTGTACCGTGTCTGTATTTGCTGCTAATACTTTCTTTGTCAGTAAGTTCTATAAGCTCTTTTTGAAGTTTATATAATTTATGTGTCCAGCAAATAGTCCTGAGCAAATCTGACTGATTTAGGTGCTGCTGCTGCCGCTCTGCCCATGATGACCTATCCCAAGGATAATAACTGTGTTCCAAAGATCTCCATTCCTGCCTTTGGTCTAGCATCCTACAAGTTCAAGAACTCATTATGGACTAATACAGAAGGACGTGAGAGGCAACTCAGAGTCTCCCTACTGCAAGCTGCAGACAACTGGCTGCGACTCCTCCATGTTGATCATCCAGATTATCAATTCTTCGTATCGGATGGTTCATGCCGCAGGTGAATCTTCCATATTGCATATATATCTCTTGATTTCAGCTCATTTTTCGCATCATGAGGATGTCCAGCTCATCGTTGTTGAGCTGAATTTGCTACACTAGATCATTGTATTTTCCAAACAGATATTTGTGTCTCTTTTTTCGTCGTCTCATAGGACAAGAAAACAAATAAAGACGTGGGCATTGAAGTGTTGAAAAATACCAGGAAAAAGAAAGGACAACAGAACGGACATATGGAGTGACTAAATGAAAAGGCAATCATTCCTGGAGGGGGCAGTTAAAACTATAAAAAATCAGAGAGAGAGAGAGAGAGAGAAAGAGAGAGAGAGGTTAGGTTTTACTATAATTAGGGTCTGCTGGATGGAAAAACAGCTGTATTTCTATCGACCTTTTCGCCATGTCTAAATGGGGATAAGGTTTTTTATTTTTATAATAAGTGTAGCATCCTTTGAAATACCCTTCTACTCTGTGGGCCAAGTGGTGTTGATGTGTTGGGTTTTTGAGATATGGATGTCCCATTGAAGTCATAGGTTAGTCCATAAGCTAAACTAATATGCAAATGTCACCATCATTTGAAAAATTAATCTATGTTTTGATGTTATTCGTTTACTCGAAAACTTGAATCATATTTTTAAGCTGAAACTTGTCAGTTTGATCAGCAGCTGAGTTCTTTCTCCTGAGCTCTGGTGCAGGTAGGGAACATTCTTTGGGTTTGTCATTTGTTGGAAGCATCTGGAATTCATGCTTGTCGATAATACACTGTTGGATTATCGAGTCCAAATTTGTCTTATTACAGTCCAAGTACTCAAAATTGAGCAATAATAATGCCTTGGATTAAAAAGGCAAAAGCTTCAACCGGTCGATACAATCTTTCAAGTCTCCGGGCATTTGTTTTCGTACTGCCCACTGCCCACCCGATGCGTTATATAGCTTCTCGACGACAACACTATGCCATCCTTATCGATCCATTACGGCCATTATAGTCATCACCCAAATATCTTGGAAACAAAGGCCATCATCATAAACTCATTGGATTTCTTCATCTTCGAACGATTGAGATCAGTTTATCTTTGCTCTCTCTATTTCTTATTTAAATCTATTTCTTATTTGGTCAGATTGATTTGAACATATATATGTATATATATATATATATATATATATATATAGACACGATCATGTGAACATGAACCAGATCAGATGGCTAAAAATGAATGTCAAGATTCATGATGGTCCCAGGTCGACGTGGCCGCGATGAGTTCAACTTAAATAAACGAGATGGTAGGGGAAGCGCGCCGACCAACCCGTCTGTTCTCTGTCCGTTTCATCCTTCTCTTCCTCCTCTGTCCCCTTCGGCCGGAGCAGAGCGGAACGAGGACAAGAAGATGACGCCGGATATAGGTTTCTTGATCTTTATCTCGCTCCTTTAGTTCTATCATTTCTACTTAGAAGGATCATTAGTATCATCCATGGTTTTATCGTTTCTCTTTTGCCGATTTTTGATTGCGAATGGTTGTTTTCTAGCTCTATCATTTCTCTTTCGAAGGATCATTAAATCCATGTATGGTTCTATGGTTCCTGTTTTCCCGATTCTTATATGACGAACGGTTGTTTTCTAGCTTTATCATTTCTCTTTCGAAGGATCGTTAGATCCATCTATGGTTCTATCGTTCCTCTTTTGCCGATTCTTTGATCGCGAACGATTGTTTTATGATGGAACCCTGCTTCCACAAGATCCCGATAAGGTCCGGTAGTTTTCCCTTGTGATGCAGGGTTTCTTGACCTCTCTCCCTCTTGTCTATGCATGTTTCATTCGAGGGATCGTTATCTATGGATTGAGATCTTTGATGATCTATGGATCGATCGGTCCTCTTTTGGCGATCATACAGAAAGGATGATCTACGTTTCAAGGAGATCTCGGAAACCTTTCGTTTTAGTCGACGTATACTTCTTTCATGGAAAAACCGTGGATTAGTCGGCATATTGGTTATCTTTGATGGCTGAGGGATTATTCAGACCCTCTCCTGAAACAACCTTAGTTCACAAAGATTTTGGTAACCCTCACCATTTAAAGTCTATGGATCTTTCTTTAGAGGGCTCATTGGGAATTGCTATTTTAGCCATCTTTGATGATCAAGTCGTCTCGTAGTGTAACCTTTTTCCACGAGATCCTAATAAGGTATACAATTGTTTATCCATGAAATAGTGTTTCCTCCTTTGACGATCTTAAGAAAGGGTGATATAGGTTTTCTTAAAATGTAACCCTACTCTCACAAGATCTTGGTAAATGTGTGTGGTTTAGTTTTTCTTTTCTTCATTTCATGTATTACAAGTAGTTTTTGAATTCTTTTGGTCGTATTTTGGATTCTTGATCTCTTTTTCTTTGTTTAGTTCAGTGGATATTTCTTTCGAGAAACGATCTCGGATTACTTGTTCCTCATGTGTCCATCTTTATTAGTTTGTAGATGATCCTACGGTCTTCTATTGGAATCGTACTTTCATATAACTTGAAAGCCTTATGTTCTCGCTCCAATTATCATTAAGGACCCTACTTAGGTTTAGGTTTTTTGTTGGATGAAGTTTTTCTTTTTCTTTTTTGATTTGTGAGTTTGATATGATTGACATGCAGTGTATAGTTTTTCACAGTTTTGAATAGTAATTCTAAACGTAGTGAATTTTCTTGCATTTATCTAAAAACTTCAATGGTATCAAAGACTAAATAGATTTTCTTGCTTTCGTGAAATAACGACAAATAGATATTGCAGCAATTTATAGCTATCAACAAAATAACTTAAATATATATATATATACAGTAATAATACATAGAGCGTCTAATTCTACCTTTAAGTCTATTAGTTTTGTCAGAAATCCTACTTAAAGATAAAGTGACAAATTAGAGCCAAAAGAACTCCATATTTTGACTAACCTAGCATCAAAAAAATACAAACAGTAGAAATCAACTTAAAAAAGCAGAGAGTGAAGGGACTGTAATGAGACAGAGACCACAGAGGCACTGATGTTCAAGGAGGTCATTGGTAATGGTCCTGCTTTCATTCATCAACGAAGGCATGTTCCAGTCCATGCTTGGAAAAGTGCCTGGGAGAAGTGATGTGGGTCATTACTTTTGTTTGTTCAATCTTAAAAGATATACAGTAGCATCAACCATATAAGAGAGTTGTTAGATGTCTGAAATATGTTGTTTCTCTTGATTCCTGAGATTGTTGAGTTCTTCATGAGGTCGTTATCTACCCTAATGTCTGCTTCCATACCCTTAACACTCTCCTTGATATCTTTAGAGGTTTGCTTGACCATCAAATCTTTGTTCCTGATCAAATTCTATACATGTAAGGGCAATTTATTAACGTTACTTAAAAGTCTGAAGAGTAATTAAATGTTTCTAAGCCTCTTCACTAAGGTATATCTTAATGAGTTCAGAAGCTTAGTTACTGGCACAACCTCGGTTAATGCAGCATTTTTAATAGAGACGGGAAAATTCAAGTTGCAGCTTCTGGTAGATGTAGGTTATTTATCACATAATTTCATATATGAACTCGTGTGTGTGTGTGTGTGTGTATAGATATGTTGATAAAGCTTTATAGCTAATAATTTCCGTTTTGAATTCATGATTTGTCAAATTATGTTTGGTTTCTAAATCTAAATGAATCTTACAGTTGTATGAAAGAACACTGCTAAGAGTGTGAAGACATTGAAAAGATTTTCAAGACGTTAGTATGTCTATCTGCAAAATGAATCTTTAGGGCAAAGCAACAATAGTAGAAGTAGATCTGACTGATGCCCGAAACATTGAACGTGTGATTCCTTGATTTTTGTGATGACGAAGTGTTTCTCCGCTCCAAAACAAATATTAATGTCTAATATATGGTCTTGTATTTGTATCGACTTTGTAGGTCAATTTCTTTTTTTTTTTTAATTCTTTTAGCTGCTGTTCTTTTTTAAAATGACATGGATGAGTTTCTATGCTTCATTATACATCATCAGGTATGTTTTCCTGATGTCGTTTTCTAATTGTTCTGTGACTACTATATGAGTTGGCAGAGAGTCAGTTAGGAAACAAAGCTGTTATTTTGATGTATATTATTCATGTTTCTCCAATCTATACCAATGTACTATACCAATGTATGTTCAAATTGTTGCCTTCATAATTTGGTTTGACTAAAAATGTTGTATGTTCAAACAAAGTATGAAGTCTAATTAAATTTTCATTAATTAAAAAGTATAATTAATGAAAAATTCTTCTTGAAGTTTATACTTCTAAATATTCTGTTTTGAATTAAAAATTTTGATGCTTTTTTTTTATTTCAAAGTGTTGATGATATTTGGGCAGAGAGCTCTTGAGGGGTTCAAAATGATGTCCATAATTTGTTTTATAGCTTAAAAATAATCATAATTATAATTTTAATTCTATAAATTTAATTCAGTAATCAACTCAATTTGTCACAAATCAACACATCTGGTTAGAAAACATCGTCATTTCCTACTTGAGACAATTCGCCACAATAATCGAGTAAGGAAACATCGTCAGCGTGAAAATTAGCATAACAGGAAAGAAAATTAACATATAAAACAAACAGCAAAAACAAAAACCACAAATTCTATCACAAAATCTGCATCTCATTTTCAAAAATGTAATTTTTCTAAAATAAATTTTAAAAGTTCTAATAATAATTTAAAATATAACAAATAATTTAAAAGTATTTAAAAGTTCTAATTATTTTTATATTTTAAAATATTGATTTTTTAAAAAATATAACAAATAATCAGTTATTTTCTAATAGAGTTTTCAGAATCAAAATCTCTCATTGAAAAAAAGAGGTGAATTATTAAAAAATATCATAAGTTTTTTTTAAAAAAAATTATAGAGCACCCGTAAGTACCTTTCTTCTTTTTGTTTTTTCAAATTATTCCCCTTTTGGTCTTTCACACGGGTTAGCCCCATAATCTGCCGTCCTCCATGCACAAGCCTCACACGGGTTAGCCCCATAATCTGCCCTACTCCATGCACAAGCTGACCTTTGATAGCCCCCGCACACGAGCTGACCCCATTCGCAACGCCCCTAGATCCGACAATGGCACAAGATTGGTTCATACCTTTGATGCTATCGTGTGAGCAAATCGATTAAATCCATTAGGCTCGAGTAAATCGATTAAATCCTCAGTTGCTCCAAAGAATCATAAAAGGAAACTGAGCTGCTCAATCCATCCTTAGAAAACGTTGTCCCGCTCAACTTTTTAGACCTGATGCGTTTGGGTATGAGTTGGCTCAGCCAACTCTGATGCGTTCAAGTGCTATCCTAAGAAGCACTTGAACGCATCTTTAGATGTACAAATCTTTGCTTAAGAATTAGTTACCAAGTCCCACAGTCGAGATAGGATGCATTTATCAGTATTGCTTAAAAATGAAAGTCCTCTAACAAAAACAAGTAATGCAATCCAACCAACGTGGTATTTCATATGAAAATTGAAATGATACAAACAAAACATAAAAACAACTTCAGAAACCATTTCAGAAGGATTGAAACATCCCAATAGTTACGGAGGCCTATATATTTTACCTTTTCACATGGATTGAAACTCTTTTCACAGCAATTTCCTTTTCACAAGGATTGAAACATCTAGACAGTTGTGGAGGCCTATATACTTAATCTTTTCACACACGTGAAACCATGAAGAACTAGGATAAAAACTTAATATCCTATCTAATACGGTTGATTGTACCTCAAATGCACAAAATTAACTTCTTAAAAAATTTGAAATCCAAGACTCCCAACTACAGAAAAGAAAGGATTCGAAAAAAAATAAAAAAAATGACCACAATCTAAAGAAAAGTGATTCACCCCACTTGTGGTTCAGGATTAGTATCTCCGTCCACATGATCAACATGGTTCACATTGGGTTTAGTCCTGCCAGATTGCCTTAAGCTATCCACTTATAAGTTGTTTACTTGAACAAGATGTGTGTATATATATATATATATATATACATGTATATATATATATACATATATGTATATGTATATGTGTATGTATATATATATGTATATCTATATGCATGTATACATACACACATATATATATACATATATAAAAAAATATACACATACATATACACACACATATATATATATATATATATATATATATATATATATATATATATATATATATATATATATATATATATATATATAGAGGCAGCTAATCAACCAGTGTAGATGTAGGCACAAAAAAAGGAAAAAGATAACCGGAATGCAACCAACAAAAGTCAAAAAGCCCAATTCCTGTTGAAAAAAAAAACTTGAATGTTATTCTTGTAGTGCAGATCAAAAAGCTTAAAGGGTAAAGAACCAACTTATAACCCAAAATCAAGAAGACTAAGAATTAAGAACCATAAAGACAAAGATTTCGACATCTAGTTGCAAATCAAGAAGCATGACGTATCAAGCAACAGTTTGTACCGAACCATCTACCGCACAATTCAACAACCATAGGAAACGGACAATTCGGAGGATCGTCATATAGGAGGATCACCAAAGAGCAAGCAAAGAAGGTGATTGAACAGGGAGAGAGTCGAACCAAAATGAGCTCGTAAAGGGTAACCCAGTCAACATGAAGAAACACGACGTCCCAACGGACGAGGTTGTCGTCCGCGAACACCCCGTCCTAGCCGGACTTGGTGCGGGCGAGGTGATCGTTGCATTTAATCCATAACCTTGAAGTGGTCTAGCACCGACGCCATCAGATCGACCGCCGTCCAGATCTCTGCTCGCTCTCGAGGATCGCAAACCAACCTCGATAGCCTTCCTCCCCTCTCTCTATTACTATATGTACAAAGAGGACCAAGAACGAAAGAGATTCCCAAATAGCGGAAGAAGAGAATCAAACCAAATCAAGAAATCGAATGGACCTTTTTAGTAAGAAGTTGGGCCGTGACCCCTTTTCCATTTATACTCATTCCTGTAGACCACTCGTCTTACCCGCTGCCTACAACACGGAACTGAAAGCCCCACCAAACTGGGAAGGGACGGCCCAGCGGCCTAATTTTAATCTTTGGTTCGGTTGTGGTTGCTAATTCCCAATCCAACCCGGGTCTGGGCTGGGCAATGATTTAAGCCTAAACCTTAATCCTATCCAAGTCCCAACATTACTAATCCGAGACTATATATACACGCCAGTGATTTCCAGAAGCATAAAGATGAAGAAACACCCAACTAATACAAAGAAGAATTGAGCAACACCTGGTGCAAATCAAGATGCATGATAAAATGCAAATCAAGAAGGATGATGAGACAGAACCGACAAATCAAGCAAAACAATCAATCCAATTCGAAACTAAGGTGAAAGAATCGACATATCAAACACCATGAATCGAACCATGAAGCATAAAGACGAACCCTAAGTCGACTTCAAGAACAAGGAAAAGGAACCGGCATCGGTTGCAAAATCAAGAAGCTCGAGGAAAATAAATGAAAGTCGAGTCGCAAAGAAAAAAGAACCAGAATCTCAAGCACCAGTTTCCATCGAACCCGGAACGATCGCCACAGAAAGCTTAGAACGAGAGTGAAAAGGAAAAGAATGGACCGATATGAGGTCGTAGAGGATGGATGACCTCGTCGATCTGGAATTCACTTGTTGCAGTATTCGATGACCTCGGCGATGATAAAGAACCAAAATCTATTGCAAAACCAAGAAGGAAAACCAGAACAGAAGCACCACCTTCAATCAAACCCGAAAAGATCGAGAGAGAGAGAGAGAGAGAGAACGGCCTGATCGTCCTGGACGAACGCGGCGTCCCACGCATCGACCTAGTCCGCGGTCTCTCCGTCATCGCTGGACTCAGTGCTGGCGGAGGAGGAGGCGACGTTCTTGCTGCTGTAGTCGATTACCTTGCCGACATCCACAGCCGACGCTACCGGAACGATCGCCTCTCTGTTCGCTCTCTCCCGTTCCCGCCTTCCCTTCACCGTGGCGGTGGAAATGGGATGAAATAGGATCAGGAAATCGAATAGAACTTTCTAGATTACTTCTCTGAAGTGCACCTACCTACGTCACCGACCCACATAAGGGCCCCACCAAGGTGAACGAGGGTGGATTGAGGGCCACATTGCTAAGTTTGGTTGGGCTGTAGCTGATATATATCAACCCAACTTTAGTTTGGGCTGAGGTAACATTGAAGTCTAAACCTAATCGTAGCCCGACCCAAATCCCGACATGTCTAAACCCCCAATTCCTATACAATGCATGTATTCATTTATATTTAACTATATTTACATCTATGTTTATGCTTATATAATAAATATTGAAACGGAGAGTGATTTCTTGCCTTCAGCATTCTTCTGTTGGGTAGATTTTGTTCTTCAGTGAACTGACCAAATGATCTCATACAACAATTTTTGTCTTCTTTTTCTTTTTTTTTCTTAATACCATTGATTTGTTTTTCTCACCTATCTCAAAAATCATTTTGACTTGCAATAGTTTGAAGAATCCCCAAATCAATGTAATTATCACTGCAACATGGGAGCAAAAGTGGGATCCTTCATCCTGTCCCTTTGAGATGCTATGCAAATTTCCTTGGCTGCTGCTGGTGGAGCACTGTAGATTGGTTACTGACATCCATTAATTGTGAATGCTGTCGAACCAGCTGATGTAATGCATTCACTCATCTGGCAAAGCATAAATGTAGGCTATTGGGAAGATTAAGTAGCAGCAGATTTTGTTTTGGATCTTTTGGTTGAGTTTATGAACAGATGAGCTGGTCCATGTACGTTCCCATTGATAGCTTGCCCATCGGAGTAGCTGATAAGAGTCATCTTGCATGCTGCATCAGTGTATTGCAGTAAATGAGGGTTGCTGGCCATCTGACATTTCAACCCTGACATGGTCATTGGCATAGTTCATACTCCATACACATGTTTTCCAGGACACGGGGGGTTCTTCTGCCAATACTGCTTTTGGTTCTGTTCCTCCATCCAGATCTTGACTCTCTTCAATCCAAACTCAGAGAAACATGCAAGACAGATACAAGTGGTGATTGCCACGTTTATAGCATTGCACATGCATACATGGATCTAAATGCTGGAAGCATACAGAAGTGTGGTTGAGCAGATCAAGAGAGATGGAAATGACACAACTCTACCAGCAAGTTTAATTCACAACAAAAATCAATGAATACACTGTTTATCACGGCCAAAAGCTATAAAGAGAAAGATTTTTCGGCTCTATGACCGGCAAACTAAGTTTTAAGAACAGGTGTCTTGCAAACCGGGCATGCGTTTTTTAGCAGAAGCCACTGCTTTATACAGTGCATATGGTAGCTATGGCCACACTGCAGCCTTCCTGTTTCATCGTTCCCTTCATATTCTTCCTGTATTGAGAGAGATGAATGAATTACTGAACATCTGGAACGGCTGGAAAAAAACGAAACTTCAGGCGGTCGAGAACAGAGCCAGAAAGAACCTACTTGACAAATACTGCATTTCCATTCTACTTCAGGCGAGAAATGGTTTGCCGAAGTTTCAAAAACTGAATGCTTAGTTTTCCTGAGACTACGTGCAATCTCTTCCTCTCTGAGTCCTGCGTTCACATGCCCAATTCTGTCACCAAGCTCAAGTAGTTCCTGTACAAGGGGAAAATGGAATTACAATGTCCTCAGAATAGCATGCTACAAATACGGCAAAAAGGTTGTTTTCAGAAGACAATTAGCAACCTCATATGACATGTTATCAACATCAAGTCGCCAATCTCGGAATTGGTCATACACTTCCATTCCTCCACGTAATAGAACTCTGGTCTGGAACATCATAATCTGCAATTTAGGTAAATCTGGTGAGAGATCTTATACAAGTTGATAACCAATCTTCAAGGGTACAAGAAAACTTGAATACGGTGAAAGACATTACTTTTCATCATTATCTCAAGCATTACATCCGTCGACAACACATGTAGAACCATAATTCAGTAAATAAATCTTAAAACTCTTAGTTGCTTCAGTATGTCATGCTAGTGGAGCTAAAACCACTTTCTCAACTACAGTCTCATTCAAGTGAATTGTAAACGACTCGAGGTCTAAAGTTATGAATCGTGGTTAAAGCAAGTTGCATGCCATGTCGCATTCATAATGTTGTGTGCAAACATCTACAGCATGGACCAATGAACTGCAGTCCATACTGGCATGCATAATATCAACTCATAAACATTATTCTGCATGTGTTACAGCATACTGAAGCCCAAATAATCCGCCATGATGTCATACCATTTTGGCCATCGATCGCATTGGATTAGTGTGCAGTATCTAAATCCTAGATTAATTTTGATTTCCTAAAAATATAACTCCAATTGTGTTGTCTCTTCCAACTATGACCAACAAAGCATCTTTTGCAATTAAAATGGGAGCCTAATTCTTTTTAAGGTACAAGACTATTAGAATAAGAACCTAAATTTTTAAATCACACGTGAAAATGGAATTGACCTTTAGTTCTCGAAAATAGAATAGTTCAGATCAAGCTTTTCTTAAAGTAAAGAGCCTCAAGGTGCAAAATGTATGTTCAGGAGACTTGCAAATGACTTCTCATCCAAATGTCATTGGATTTATCCACTGAATGACTGAAGACCTGGAATCTAATTCCTTAACAAGTAATCTTGCTCATCTTGATCTGGCATGTGGGTTCTAGATGATAATATCGTAAGCCTCAACAACAATCATTATGGCCCTTCATGATCCTTCAGGTTCTCCATGAATGGTATGTTCAATTGTGAGAGAGAAGATTGGATACTAGAAGAAACATCAATAGAAGCATTGGTAACTTCAATGGGAGACACTGTTGTCTTCATCTCTCCATGCGGACAAGCAGTTAGAACTTTGATATACCATAGATGTGTGCGATGAACACTTCAATCCCATTTAACTTGAACTTAGCAAGCCAAAAAAAGAGTCATGACTTGAAAGACCAATACTGCAATTTTGTTTCTCATATTTTTAAAGCCCAAATAGACCACTTGCTAAGTTGCTCATCCTTATTTTTCCTACATATTAAAAAAAAGAAGATGAATTTACCCTCTCTTAACAGTGTCTCCTTAACTAGCTTAGAGTTTGTGCGCCTCTGTCACTCGAACCATTTTTGTTAAAGCTTAGATGCTGAAACCACATTTATTTACCAGGTGATTTAAGCTAAACATTTACCATTATTATTTTCCGTGCTCACCCGTGCTCAAACTCCAGCTAAATTTTTTTGTCGGCTCTTATATTTTGAGCAAAGTGTGGACCTAGCTTGCATAACCCTGCCCCATCGCCAACGGTCAAAGACAAAAAGCATACAACATCACCTCCACTTAAATCCTAAATCAGAACATGCATTTAACATCTTCCATTGTACAGTAAAAATTTTATAATGTAGAAACTAAAATGCATGTGAAAATTTCCAAATTAGTTGCACCACATAAACAACTCCTTTTCGAGATTGTCTTCCTCAATGAGATATAACCAAGTAATAATATCCACGAACATTAACAAGAAAGGATGCATTCCAAATTATGTTAGTGGAGCGTTACGCACTAAAAACCTTCAAATAAATTATGGCAAACATGTTCCCAAGAACCATGACCAGATTAATCTTATGAACTAACTTCCTGAAACTGTATTATACACAAAACACATTCGCATCATCGTAGCTGATAAAAGTCGATATGACCAATTTGAACAGACAACAGTAAAACTAAAGATAACAAACAAATGACAGTGGAAATTGAAACTACCTCTTGCTTCGGAGCTAAGCAATATCGGATGCCGTTAGTTAAAATTCAGTAAATTAAACTATACAAGCTCAAGAATGTGAAACATACATTTGGAGAAACATCAATATCAAAAGAAACATGGATTCAAACACCACCAAGATATTGCATGAACGAATGCAATCAAATGCACACTCAATGACAGCAATGTATGTCCATAATAAAGAAAACATAAGAGCAACCTCAAGAAAAATGAGTTCAGATTGCAAACCACCATATAAATAAACCCCTGAGATACTGACATACTAAAAGGGTGATGCATCACCTCCTCAATCCCGCCGGGAGTACGGTGATATCCACGCAAGTGGCGAAGATGACCCAACGGCAAGAGACCAGGTCCATAGAACGGTGTATCAAGATTCGAGGGAGAATCCGTGGCCGATGAGATTTGTTCTTGATGGCTAACTCTTCTGGGAATGTAAGGCCTCTGCCATAGAATACCATCTATGGTGTTAAGTCAAATGCCAAATGCATACAAGAACATAGAGATCGGAGCTTTGAAGTACAAACAAGAACAAGAAAAACTACAGATTGATTCGGCAAGAATCAGTTTTCACCCAAAGAAAGGCACGATTAGGAAAAGAATATATAAAGTTCTCTACATGCAGTTAAAGAAGAGAATACAAATCAATGAAAAGCCCCCATCGGAATTGTATCAGAACACCGGAAATCAAGCAAAGAGATGAGACCTTTCACGGCACCGACGCGAAGAGGAAGTGATGATGGGGAAGAATTCAAGATGTACTACTACCTCTCTGTGGATCCGCTCGGCGGCATCAAACCTTCCTCTTCCAACCATCGGTTGATGCGCCATGACGCAGTCCACGGACGCCTCGGCCGCGAACGGCATCCCGGGGGCGCACCAGACGTCCCCGCCCACCGCGCCCCTCCCCTCCTTCTTCTTCTTCTTCGCCCTCCGCCGCCGCGGCCGCTTCCCCTGCCAATCCGCCGACGACCTCACGGCGGCCGCGGCGGGCGCGTAGGCCTGCGAGGCCGCAGCCGACGCGCAGCCGAGCCCGCGGAAGGCCGCCGCCGCGAGCCCCTTCTTCCTTCCCGGCGAAGACGGACGCGGCCGGGGAGGAGGAGGGGGTCCTATCAGGGGGTTCCGGTCGGCCGCCGCGTGAGGCCTGGACGAGGAGGAGGAGGACCTGAACAGGAACCGCCGGAGACCGCGGCCGTCGGCGGACGCCATGGAGAGAAGCTACACGACAACACTATTCGATTGAGTAGCGATTTGGCAGAGCCAAAGAATAATATGATGGCTTCTATTGGAAGAATGTGAAGAGAGCGTAATCCTTCTTTGCTTTGCTTTGCTTTGTAGGGGAAAAGTAGAAGCTTTGTTTTTGTCCTTTAGTTGGTGATAGGGAGGTCAAAAAAGAAGAGAGTAAGAGGTAGATTTGATGGTCAAACTGTGACTTTTGAGCTTATTTACCTTCTTCTTTCTCTCTCTCTCTCTCTTACCATCTTTCTTTAAATCTGGCATGAAATGGAATCATGGAAGAAGAAGCTTTTGCAGATGCCCAAAGGAAGGATCCAAGGAGGAGCAAATGATGTTGATTTAATGCATTTGTGTTCATAAATGTGGGCTTCTATACCAATGACATAAAGTCCAAGAGAATCATTGTTTGTGACCTTTGGAGACCAACTCATGGTGTTGTTTCCTTTCCTTGTTTTTGGTTTTTGGAGAAAGAGAATTGTTCTTTTGTTTGAGGCCTTCTTTTACCCTTTGGATATGATGAGGTTTCAGTGCATTGGAATTCTGCTTTCTGAAATGCTTTCCATAAAAAACAATTCACTAATTTTCTTTTTCTTGTGTAGATTGCAGAAAGAATCCCACAAGAGATTTATTTCCAATCAATCTATCTTTTTTTTTTGTTTTGTTTTTTCAAAAAAGACTGATAACAAATTGTTTTTTTTGTTTTTGTTTTCTTTTTTACTACAAACAAAAATGTTGCCAAGACAGTGCCTTAGATCTTGCTCAGACAACAAACAGCATTGCCACTTGATAGGCATTGCAATGTAAGAAGAATACATGGCACACCATTGTAGCAACACCAAGATTAATGGCTTTTATTGAGTCCCTGACACCTTCCTTCCTTCCTCCTCCTCAATGCACCGTCTTCCTGTACTGATCTGTGGTCACATTTATGAACTCCTGCACCTGAAATTAACTTTGCTTGGTCTGCAGAGAGAGCTCCATGTTCTTTCTATCTTTGCCTTGCAACAGAAGCTGAAGCTTGTCATGTTTCTTGCTGTGCTCTCTTTACTGTGCTGGAAATTTCTTGATGCATTTTATTTGGTTGCATTATGTTTCCTGCACATCATCTCTCAAAATCTTACTGTGTTCATGAGAAAAAAGAAAGAAATAGAATTTTGTAGCCAATTGTACATCTTCTCATAAATCAAAGTCATCAGCCATTATTAGTCTTAGCAAGCACACTGCAGCAACTACTGAATTCTATAGCAATTAGATACACTAATTTGATGATAAAATGGTCAAATATCAACCAATCATGTTGTTTGTATTATTCTATCATACAAGATTAGGAGGAGGGCAAAGTTTCCTCACTTGCTGTCAAAGTACAGGTACTAATCTTGGCTCCACAGCTAATCAGGTCTCTGCCTTCTTGCCAAACCATTAGATAAATCCACCACCCCACTTGGGATGCTGTGTTTGCCAACAATTGTTTTGTTCTGATATGTGAGAGAGAGAGAGAGAGAGAGTAACTTAGAAGCATCTAAAGTATTTATTTTAATATAAAATATTAAAATAAAAAAAAAAATTAATTTACAAAAAGAAGAAAATATACTTAAAATTATAATCCTCCCAAAAGCTTTACTCCTATTGGGACTGCTAAAGAAGTATTTATCGACACCTTAGAACACACAAAAGAGGCGCAGGGTACAGAGTTCTTGAAGTGCACCTTTATTCTTGCACCAGCAACAAGGTTCTTGTGCCTTTGTCCTGCTTTCAACCCTCACCACAAAGCAGGACATGTGACTGCTCAAGTGTCAGAGAGAAGGAAAGGATCCCTCGGGTGTAGTATTCCGATGAACTGGTGTCGTCTTGTTAGCTGTAGGGAAAAGACAATTAGGGGAGAAGAACAATGAGCAAGGGATCCTGCGTACCAGCAGGCTCTCTGCAGCTGCAGCAACCACCCTGATGGGACCTGTGAGAACAAGAAAAAGCTGCTCGACAGCTGCAATTGGTGCTGTGTCCAAATCACACTAGATTTCTGTTCTGCTGCCATAAGGAAGAGTCTTCGGTTGGAAGAGTTTCATGAGTCGGAAGTCCAGCCTCTCTTTTCCATTTTCTTTTAACAACAAGGTGGCATACTCTATTAATTTAAGTTCTTTGGAGAGAGAGAGAGAGAGAGAGAGAGAGAGAGAGAGAGAACTAATCAAGTGAAACTTGTATTATGGTTGTCGACATAGATCAAAGCCTTCAGGTATCAGCTTTGCAGCTCAATCTGCTAGATAGCTCTTGCATCCCTGATGATGGAAATAGTGAGTGCCTTCAGCCTCAAATAGCAAATGTATATAGGTTTATTTTTTTGCAATACAGAAGAGGAAGTGACATTTACATTGACCAAGGAAGTGAACATTCTAGAGTGCAGAATATTCTTCAATCAGTGAGAAATGGATTTTTTAACCTGAAATGATATGCTTGATGTATTTTCTAGTTGTGCAATATGGTCATATTCTTTGGCAGGAAGAGATCAACGACAGCTTCAGGTATCAAAGGAATCGGCAGTAATGCATAACTTCATACCTTCAATTTCTCCATCATTTCCTGCTTTCCTCTTTTCTTTCTTTTGATAGCCTATAATTTCCAAAGAGCATCAACTTTTTTTCTAGCCATTTTTAACTCAATTGAAAAAGCTTTGAACCACAAGATTCAACCTTGCATGGGTATCACTTGAACTTCTGTGATGCTAAATTAGACAGCAAAAGCAGCAGATGTGGATAGTGAACATATGTCAACATAGTCACATGTGAAGACACATTTTTGTTATATTCAATGCTTGCCTTCTCCATAAATACTCCATATAGGATTTCTAACTTTGCAACCAAAACCCCCCATTCACCAGCTTCCATTTCACTACCAATTTTAAAATCAATGGCAAAAACTGAAGACCCAAAATTTCAGCCTTACATTTCCCTTCACAATCATAACCAGCAAGAAAGCAGCAGTGTGACAAGATTTTGTACAAAATTACAACAGGAGTGGGAAACCTAGAAAAATTAATCCCACCAAACCCCACAAAGGACTTATATACAACAAGAGGTAGTCAACCCTGCACAGCTAGCTCTTGTAAGTGCTCTATAAACACTTGCAAGCTCACATCATCTGTGAAGATAACTTCGGAGCCATCTGTAAGCAGAGTCTTCTGGGTCACAGAGGGATTTAGCCTTGCCAGTAGGAACCTTGCCTGGCTCCCATGCTGATCACACTTAACTAGCTTTGGCACAGGAATGCGATCGGCTATGAGCGCCTCAGCATCAATCTCTGGTGCCTCTAGCAGCTTCCTCAAGTTCTCATGGTTTGGGTCCTTGTCATACCCAAGCTTCCTCCACTGGGCAATCTTTGATCCATAGTGAATCACTATGTGGAAATAAGAATCGAAGAGCAAAATAACATCTGGAGAGATTGAGCTAACATCAAGTAGTACGGGAATGGGTGGTCCATCAAACGAGTACTGGAATAGGGTAGGCTGGATCATGATAAGTGAACCAACCACCCCTTCCCGATTCAGCATCAGCCTGAAGAAGGCGGTCTCATCTGGGGTGCTATTAAAGACATCAATGAATTGTGATCTACGTAAATAATATATGAACTGTGGAAAGAGGGAAAAGTTAGATGACAACCGAAATGTTGATGGATCTTCTGGCACATAATCCCCGAATTTAGCTGTGAAACGAATAAGCATTTTATCCAGCCATCTGATGACATCCCGAGCATGGTATTCCTCAGCCCTATGGACTGCAAGTCTGGCCATGACAGCAGCAGCAGCCTCTTGATCAAACCCTGCAGTAAGCTCTGGCGAGTGGGGCTTAACCCATCTTCTAGCAGCAGTGGTCACTCTTAGGCGAAATCCACCATTCCCATGACGATAGCGTGTCATGAACTGAATAAAGAGGACAGGTGGTGGCTCAACATTGTCAGTGCTAACTTGGAAGATGAAAGCGATGCATGTCTTGCTCATGAGTGTGCTCATCTTCCACGTATTGGTTCCACCATGGCCAATTTCCTTTTCGCTCACTGAGTTGTTCTTTTTTCTAAGAGACATGCAAGGTCCCAGTGCCCCACATATCTTAACTTCCTTGGTGGTCACAATCTCAATGGTTGCATCAAAGTTCATATTAAGATGGTCTGCACCTTCACGTTTAAAGATGTGCCTTAAACATTTCCTGAACTGCTCTGACTCGAATGAATCTGCAAGCACTAAAAAACCACCAGAGCTTTCAATCGGATATCTTATCTCAGCAGTTCCAACCTGATCAAGAGAGCAAGCAAACAGATCAAGAACAAATGAACCATCGACCAATCTATGAGCCAGTTGCTTGTAGAAACCACGAGCTCTATCAGTGAAGGGAGCATTGCCATTTACAAGATCTCGGTGTGTCCTTATAGATTTACTTAAATCAGTCTCTGCAATCATTCCAGGACCAATAGTTGCTGGTCCAGATGTGAACACCATTACACGACCACCAGCATTAGCTGAGCAAACCTCTAGAAGAGCAACCGCTGTTGAGATTGCTGCACCTGTAGCCCTCGAAGGGCGATGACCAGGTAAAGCATTATGTGTGGAGTTAAGTTCTTCAACCCATGATGTAAAATTGAATTCACATTCAGACACTGGTAGTAAAAAGCCATGTTTTTGGATGGATTGAGCCATTCCCAATTTGGAGTGATTAGAGACTCTCATAAGCTGCTGGATCTGAAATTAGCAAAGCCTTAGTCGAATTCAGACCAGGAAGGGTGTTATTATCCCCAGGAGTGCTACGATCATAATATAAGCAACAAATAATGCTTATGCAGGACCATTCTTTTTTTTAAAGTTAACACTTTAAATGCCAACAAAATCCAAAATCCCTGACAGCAAAAATATTTGAATGCAAGATGTAACTCAAAAAATATAACCTGAGAAACAGCCATGCCCCTCCAGAATGCACAAGCAAAAGTGTTGAGTCTACATACCCGCTTTTTAATACTAACCTAGAGCCAAAACAATATAACAGCACATATACAATATAAATACATAACTTTTAAGCAACCACCGTACCAAATTACTTTACTACGGAAATGCATGGATCAATTCATTGCAGTTAGCTAGTCCCAAAGAAAGTTGAATCCATTTATTCATAATTAAATGTCAAGCATGAATATATCAAAACATAATTCTAAAATGCTACATGGTGGTTGCACAGGCAGGGATGCTTCATGGTCGTGACCATGCTCTCCACGTATGCAAATGGTGGTCACACATGTAGTCTTTGTGTTGATGCTGCATAAATAAAAATATTCTATATTGAACTAAAGACCATTACTAAAATACGTCTGGATAGGCTTTTGCAGATCCTTTGCTGACCAAGATATAAACAAAAAGAAAGGATGACAAGAAAACAGAGACTTTATAAGCACAAAGCTAAGACTTAATGGCACCCAGGTAAGGCATAAACTGGCCTACAGGAAAGTCGCAATAGTACGGATAGTCTGTGCTAACTGGTCATTTGGTTTCTTCAATCAATGACATCTAGTTACACTGAGGTTTGCCTTAAGTCCAGGAAAACTGAATCAGTCATTTTGGGTCTATCAAAGAAGAAAGGATGCAAATGGTTGGTTATTCACTCAATCTCAGCTACTCAGTTCATCTCTATTCAGACGGCCAAAGTTGATTTTTGGTTGATATGGACTTTTGAGCAGAACTATATATTTATCAGTCATTTTGTTCTTAAATTACATCCAGTATCAGCTCAGTTGAAAATTTACGATCAATTAGCTACTTGTTTTTACTTTCAAGTAACATTGTAACATTTTAAGTCCCAAAAGGAGTCTCTCGATAAAGTTAAGGGTAGTCATGAAATTCCAATGCTCAGTATGTGCCTTTATTCCTTAAGAAAAACAAAAATGTGAAACTCTCTTTTCTCCTAAACCTTTCTTTTATCTGTCATGATGTCATTCGAGGGTATTTTAGACATGAGAAATAGTTGTTCTATTATACTTCGGATTGAGTAATAGGATCCTATGATATAGCTTTATAAGCTACTTTGCTCATCACTTGGCCATTTTTCTTCCAACTTTCCAACAATATTACTTTTTTACTTTTAATCTTGCTATGAGAAGGCTAACTTATCTTCATTGAGCTAGAATAGCACCGGTTAGACAGTGAAAAATACTGGTTGGTACTGAATCAAGGTGTTTCCAATGGCTCCCCATGATGAACTATGATGTTACGCTTCCAACACAGTCTGCAGAAGTACCAAGGGAATGTTCAGATCAAAGTTATGAACACCGTACCGTACTGGTGTACCAATCAACTATCGGTATGGTACATATCGAACTGTACCGAGCTGTATCGAGCGTATCGACAAGTGTAACAATGTACCACCCGTACTGGTCCTCTATCAAACTAGTATGTACCGACCATACTAAACGATATGGTACGATATTGCAAACCATGGTTCAGATAAAACTAAGTCGATGCAGATACTAAAAGTAAGACGTGTTCTAGAAGCCTAATATGACCAAGATACCCTCAATAAACTGAAAGGGATAAAATGACCAATTTATATGCAAAAACATATGTGCTCGACAAATGTTGACAACTCCAAAGTTGGTTGGACCTAAAATAGAACCCAAAAACTCCGACAATGACAAATGAGAACTTCTGAACATTCAACAGCTTCTCAGAACCTCAATATTTCTGATATCTTCCTACAACTTTTGCATCCTTAACATCTCCTTGAGATTCCAGCATATAATATAAGCTATCTCCACCCACAGCTGTCCAATGGCAGATGCTTGTGACTCATCATTTACAGCCTTGCTGAAAATTTTGGCAAAATATTGTATTTGTTTTTACAAATGGAAAGAACATGTACAGGTGTTGATAAATTATGTAGGATATTATGCAACAATCACCTAGGAAGACCTATTCCCTATTAAAACCACTGTAAGGCTGAATTCTTATCATAACTTCCCCCAAGGAACTACCTGTGACCATAAAAGGTAACCACTTACTCTTCTCCTATAAATTGGGTAGAGTGCTCATGATATGAGCAATAAGGAGAGATTATTCTTATACCTTCTCCCCAATATGATTATTGTAGAGATCAATGAAAAAGTGAAGGACTAAGACCATTTTGACCTAAGTTCCCATATCCTTAAATCATGTCTCTTCTTTTACATATTTGCTCTATCATTTTATTATATGTTAGAGAAAATTTTTTATCAGGATTTCTGTAAGTAAACAACAATTAACATGATTCCTTATCATTTTAAATTCTGAAACTATGAAACCACTATTTTATTTAATTTTTTAAACATGGTCTCCAAGGAAGACCCTTTTATGATCAAAATTGTCATCCACAATATATTTTGTTTAAAAATAAACATTTTTTATTATCGGGATCTTCTAAAACTACATTCTATAATAACCAATTATAAAGTACGGATATGTTCCACATTGTACACTGCCAAATAACATCCATCTGATCACAATTAGACCATGAATATCTTTTAAGGTCATGTAACAATTATCAGACCACAATTATCCAAATTATAAATCAATAGACAAATTTAATCATTTTATATTTTTAGAAATAAGAAAATTATAGAATGAACCATCTTTCCGTGATCAACTGAGCACAGAATAACCAAGAATGAAGTTAGTTAGAGACCTTCAGCACAAACTAGCATTAAAAGGTCCTAGTTAAGAAAGCAAACTATTACTACTCGATTCATATCATTTAGCACTTTTAGTATCAAAAAATTGTCCAACTTAGTTTGTATTGTAAAGAATTGTCATCAGAAATGATATAATCCAACTTTTAACTACATATTATAGTCCAAACTTAGCTCACAGCTTATTTCCTAATACGAGACTATGGATAACAATAAGTCGATGTGATGATTACAATGTAGGCCTTCCAGATTTGTTCGTCAGGCAGAAACGAATGTTCTCGTTGTAAATATAATTTGATCAATTCATGTTGCTAATACCAGCACGATTTCAGCACTGAAGCAATCATAAGGCATCCTCTTTTTTTTCTGCTCATTGAAACATAAGCAATCTCCTTGTCCTCCACCAAACAAACAAAACTAGAAAAGTAATCTATATCTCCACTAGTTTTTTATTTACTCGATGGTGAAACGAGCTTAAAAGATCATGATCATTCAGAAAGGTAAGTGAGAATTACCTTCTCGGAAGTGAGCTCCCGATCA
Organism: Musa acuminata AAA Group; assembly: GCF_036884655.1. Classification (NCBI taxonomy): domain Eukaryota; kingdom Viridiplantae; phylum Streptophyta; class Magnoliopsida; order Zingiberales; family Musaceae; genus Musa; species Musa acuminata. Next base: position 8,632,796 of record NC_088330.1, read on the forward strand.
CCACAAAACACCATAACCTTGGGGCAATCAGTGTATCCCAGATCGTGCACCCACACCATTGATCCAAATGAGATAAGCCCGACCATCGTATTCTCCGGGAGCTGCGCCACGACATGCAAGATCTCATTTTTCAGCGCTCGCAGCTCCTCCTGCTCCGAGCACACATCAACCACGAAAACAAATGCTGGCTCCAGCACCCGCGATGCGTCCAGCCCTGACAGCGACGACGAGGACGCCGAAGCAGACAATGACGACGGTACCGACGACGAGGACAGCCCGAATCCACCACGGGGACCAGGATTCGGGCGGGGGTTCCTGGCAAGGGCGTACTCGACGGTGCTGTAGGTGGGGAAGAGCTCGGCTGGGAGGTTGTTCTCGCCGATACCGGCGTAGGTTCTGGGAAAGGGATTCTTGTGGGAGCAGAAGGGACAGGTCCAGAGGGCGCTGCGGTAGTCAACTCGGGCGTAGGGGTTGAGAGCAGCGCGGCAGCTGGCGCAGAGGAGGGGTTCATAGGGGAGGACGGGAAGGTCAGGGAGGGGCATCAGCGGTGAGCACATCACGCTGAGGGGGACGACGAGGGCCGCGGCGTCGCTCCTCGACGGTGGCCAGGCGTTCCACGGCCATCGGAGGCCCTCGATCGCCTCCAACTCGGCAAAGTCCATGATGTCGTTCGCGGCGGCGCGGCGGCGGCCGGGACGGGCGCCGTAGCATCCGAAGAGGGCTAGGGTTTGCCGTTCGGCTTCATCTGATCATGTATTATATGTCCAGGATTAATAGATTAAGAGGGTTTTACATATACATCCTTGTGGGTTAAAAAGAAGAAGAAGCATATTTGCCTGTAAATTATATAATACATATAATCTTTCAAATATCTAAATCTCTTATTTACCTCAAAATATTTTTTTAAAATAATAAAATTTCAAATGCATTTTTATTTCCTAAACATAAATTAGAGGATAGAAATACAAGATACTATTTTTTTTTATAAAGATACATGTACATTGCTTAATAACAACTTGGGAGGTATGTATGTGTGTATATATATATATATATATATATATATATATTTATTATTATTATTTTTTTAGAGAGAGAGAGAGTATGATATCACTGTGAGCTTGATGCCTGCCTTGCAATTGGAGGCTACAGTGGGGCCCACATGTTGGGCAACCAATCACATGGGCGTCAAACGAGCAAGAAAGGTCTCGTCTTGCTTTGGTTTTATGATGCCGGCGTTGTTGCTGACCCAAGAACGTCCCATCCTCCCCCCTCCCACACAAGACTCTGCAGTGGGCCCATCTATGACGTTAAGCTGACCTCAACTATCGCCTCCACGCGTCTGGTCTTTGAGACAGCCACGTGGATGAAAAACAAATTACGATATATATATATATATATATATATATAGAAATCCACTACCGGCCAAATATTTAGGGTCTCATGAACGAAACAATCAAAACCACTTGCGAGCCATCGTCAACTGGTCCGCTTTCCCCCCTCCACATCCAATCGTGCCGTTGTTCGATCCACGTCGGCGCACGAATTACACGTGAGGTCAAATCTAATTCCACGACCCGTAATGACCCCAAGACGGTCCGACTCCGTCGTCCAACAGCAACGGTCAAAGCGTTCTATGGACCGCTGTGACCACCATCGTCAATTTGCCACGTCCGGAAATAGAGAAACGGAGACCCAACCCTTGAATTTGACCACGTTTTCAAAGTGCTTATAATAAGAACTGAGCAGGATCAGTGAAGGGACAACCTGAGATGGAGGGCGATCTCCTCGGGGCCTTTTTCCCGGAGCTGCCGCTCGATTACTCCTCCGCTGCCTTCTTGTTATCCGGCCTCATGCCAGAGTTCGACGCACCCCGGACCGCCTTCGTGAGCTACCTGAGGCAGGACGGTCCGCAAACGATGGTGGAGCGTTCCGGCTCGGGCCGGAACATCCACCGGAGTCTCATCGAGATGCTAAGGAGCATCCCCAGGGCGGAGGAGCGCAGGGCAGCGGCGGCGAGCCGAGGGTTCCGGCATATGATGAGAGAGCGGAAAAGGAGGGAGAAGCTCAGCCAGAGCTACGCTGACTTGTGCTCGATGCTTGCCTCCGGATCAAAGGTCTTATCTTATCATATCCATGTCTTCATCGATGATTTGCTGTTGATGAACTGATCGATTGCTTCAGCGTTGTGCAGTGTGACAAGAACTCGATCGTCAAATCGGCTACTAGGCACGTACAAGAGCTGAAGGGAGTGAAGGAAGCGCTGCAGCAGCGCTACGAGGAGCTCAAGGCCAAGGTGCTGGGGAGCGATCCGACGGAGGGGGAAAAGGTTAAGATTCGTGCGGCAAATCTATCGTCTCCGATGGACTCCATGATCGGGGTGCTTCGTTGCTTGCAGAGTATGGATGCGACGGCCACAGCCATTCGTGCTCATCTCTCCAGCTCCGAGCTTTCTGCCGTCATGAGCATCGACACCAAGGTGTGCAGAAACGTACATTGCAATGCTAGAATAGAATTTTGGAGTGCATTTACGAACATGTTTATGTGCTTGAATTACTCCATCTTTAAAGGTATTAATTTGAGACACAGTGTTTCAATGATAATGGCTATCTTGCTTTTGAAAGCTCAGAATGCGATATATGATACATGTTTTGCTGTTTGAAGAACTCGTAATGGACACTTATCCAACTCAAGAAAGCAATTGTTCTTTGGAGTTCTATTAAGAATTTGCAGAGTTGTTTGCATATATGATTCTTGTTACTACTTGCTCCTATATCATAAAGCTGAACTCATTCATAAAGGTGAATTGGAGCGACAACTTTCTGTATGTATTACTGTTGTCAGGCAGTGTGCTACTTATATAACTCCATTTCTAACTCAATATTTTTGTGCGTGTAATAGATGGCAGCGGCTGATGTGGAAAGAGCCATAGAGGGAGCTGCAATGGAAGCAGAGAAGAGACTTCGTTGCTAGATTGCTGGAATCAAAACATGGTCACAACAGTGCCTTGGAACTTTGCAACCAAGTTCTCTCTCAATCCTCCTTCTTTCGACGATTTTTTGGCCTTACTATTGCCTCTGGTGTTTTGAGATGATTATTTATCGTGTGGGAATCTTTCACATTTGTAAAACAGCAAATTTCAGCCTATTAGTGTCGTCAAATTCGGACCTGTTGACTCAAGACCTGTTGACTTCCTGCAGGTTTCTTAAGGAGAAAGAGAACATGATAATAAAAATAACAAAGAGCACATATTTATATTAGATAAAATTATAAAATATAAAATTTTTAAATGTGAAAAAAATCAATCACCCAACAAATCTCCTCATCCTCGCCTATCTATCTTAATCTAAATCTTTTTCTTTTGTTGTATCTAATCATAACTAATTGAATTAATTTTATCATACTCTCTTAATTCAAAATAATTATAATTTAAATTTTTTTCCAAAATTAAATTTTTTTTTTGCCAAGGTTTTTGTAAAGATTTCCACAAGCTAATCTTTGGTGCTATGATAGTTCATTTATTTATTTTTATCAATCAATTCGTAAATCAAATGATATCGAACTTCAATGTGTTTGGTGTGCTCGTAAAAGATATGATTCTTGTAATAGTAGATTTATTCTCACAATAAATTTTGTTAGTCTATATTATTTTCTTGAAGATATACTATAATTTTTTGATACAAAATTATTTAACATATTATATTTAAGTAATACATCTTGTTTTCTTGTTATCCATGAAACTTATAAGCTAAAGCTAAACATAAATCCTAAAGTACTTTTTCTAATCATCTGCACAAACTAGTCTGATCAATATTTTGAATATAAGAATATAATTTTAAATCTTTTATCTACTCATAACAAATGCCATAATTGAGAGATCCCTTTATGTATCTAAAAACTCTTTTATTTTCATGATGAATATTCAATAACAAACTAATTACAAACATACTATCCAACCTTGAATATGTAAAATAGATTAATCTTCCGATTAAACTTCTATACTATTTCTTATCTATTTTTCTAACTCCATCATTTAATATAAATTTATCATTTATATTTATTGGAGTATTCACTAACTTATAAGTTATTATATGAAACTTTTTTAATAAATTTTTAGCATATTTTTCCTGGCACAAAAATATTTCATTCGCATCTTAAATATTTTCATTCCTAGAACATAATGCAAAGGTCCCGGACAATCATTTTAAATTCTGACATCATATTTTTCTTAAATTTAGTAAGCATATTTGATAAATTTTTAATATAAATCATATCATCCATATACAAACAGATAACAAGAATTTTTATTCCATGGGCTTTTATATATAAAGTTGGATTTACTTAACTTTTAAAAAATTATGTTAAATAAAGTACTTGGCAATTATGCTATACAGCCCAATATAAACCTTCTCTTGTAACTTTTTATTTAAAAAGATTGATTTAACATTCTGTTAATGCTAATACTATTCTAATTGTATTAATTTTGACAATAAGAGAAAAAGTTTTTAATAAATCAATACTTGAAATTTGGGCATATCCTTTATGACTAAATAAGCTTTATGTTTTTGCAATGAGCCATCTATATTAAATTTTAAATTGTATACTCACTTGAGTCTAATTATTTTTTTTTCTGACAGCAAATCTATCTACTTCAGAGTCTTATATTTTTCAATAGCTTACAATTCGCCATTCATTGCTTATACCCATTCTTATTTCTAAGCTGTAATTTCAAAATAAATAAGTTCCAAAGCAAAACATGCAAAATCATCATATTAATATATCTATGAAAGACTATGAAGTTTTCTTAGAGGTATTTCAATATCATTAGAATCATTTAAAATATGAGAAGATTCGGATGAGGTATTAATAATTGGTAATTTATTATATACCTTATTGATTTCTTCTCCTACAATTATTAAAATTTCAAATACTTGTAGAGTTCCAAGCTTCTTCTGGATTAAAAATAACATCATGATTTATAATTTTATCTTTTAGCTAATATGATCATAAAGTCTAAAACATTTTATCTCATTATTATATAACCCCACAAATATGCATTTAATATTTTTATCATCAAATTTATTTTTTTATAGGAATATGAAAGTAAATAATACAATCAAATATTTTTTATTCAACCATGCTACATAGATATTTTTCCTTATATTATCTTAGTAGGAAAGTGATTTAACAAATATACTATTGTACTCATAGTTTTTGCCCAAAACTTTTGTGATACTATTTTTATCTTAAGCATATATCTGGCAGTTTTGACTATAACTTATTCTTTCATTTTAATATTTCATTTTGCTAGGAGGTGTAGCTTATAATCAGTTATCTATAAATGTCTATATTTATAAAAAAAATAAAAAAAAATCTTTGGAGGTGAATTCACCCCCTCAATCAATTATTTATCCAAAATACTATATATTTAAATTATTTGTCATTTCTTCTATTATTTTATTTATGAACGTGGTTATATTATCTTAGTAGGAAAGTGGTTTAACAAATATAGTATTGTACTTATAGTTTTGCCCAAAACTCTTCTAATACTATTTTTTTCTTAAACATATATCTTCCATGACTATAACTTGTTCTTTTGCTTTACTATTTCATTTTGCTGAGAGGTATAACTTATAATCAGTTCTTTATGAATGTCTATATTTATAAAAAAAAAAATATTTGAAAGTTAATTCACCCCTTTCTCAATTATTTATCCATAGTACTATATATTAAAATTATTTCTCATTCCTTCTATTATTTTATTTATGAACATGGGTTATATTGTCTTAATAGAAAAGTGGTTTAACAAATATACTATTATACTCATAGTTTTTGCCCAAAAAACTTATGATACTATTTTTTTCCTTAAGCATATATCTAGCGGTCTTGACTATAACTTGTTCTTTCACTTTACTACTCCATTTTGCTAGGAGGTATAGCTTAATGTCTATATTTATAAAAAATAAAAAATCTTTGAAAATAAATTTACTCCCTCTATCAATTATTTATCCAAAGTACTGTATATTGAAATTATTTCTCATTCCTTCTATTATTTTATTTATGAATGTGGGTTATATTTTCTTAGGAAAGTGGTTTAACATATATACTATCGTACTCATAGTTTTTATCCAAAACTCTTTTGTGATATTATTTTTTTCTTAAACATATATCTAAAGTATAACTTGTTCTTTCATTTTACTATTCCATTTTGTTAGAAGGTGTAGCTTATAATCAGTTCTTTATGAATATCTATATTTAAAAAATAAAAAAATATTTGGAAGTGAATTCATCCCCTATATCAATTATTTCTGATATTAAAGAAATAAGAAAAAAAAAGGGAGAAAAAAAAACATCTTTACGAGGAAAACCAAAGGAGCAAATGAACCATCATCCTCTATTAGGAGTTCATCCATCGTCTTGCCGGAATCCATCTTTTATTTTGCCTTCCAAGAACATATCGTACATCGGCCTTCTTTCTTATTGAGCCAAACAAGTATCTCCAACCTTTTTGTTGTCATGATTGCGATAAGAAGGCTGCGAAGTAGGCACCTGCCCTCGTGGTAGTTGTTGAGTTGGCAGCCCACAAATTCGGCTCATAGTAGGCTTGAACAGCCCACATCCCACCTCCTCACTTAACCTAACTCTAATTCATATTAGGGGGGTATGAGTGGCTACGTTTTAAAGGTAGAAAGAGGCATAAATAGGGCAACAATGTGGGCAGCACAGGAGATCATTGCAGCAACAAAAAGGAGGAGAAAAAGACAAAAATCCAAGGAGAAAGAAAGGGAAGAAAATAAGGACAACACGAAGAGACTGTTCTCAATCATCCAACAGTGTTCTCATCTCAGGTTAGATCAAATCTATAGTAGATTCTAACTGTGATTACTTGGGGAGAATTAGGAAGGATTTAGATATTGAGCACAATGACGTGATCCTTGTATCCCAGTTATTCTCTTGTGATTGTGTTGAATCTCGGATTTTGATGATGAAGTCAATTGTCATTTGTTATCTAATCTATATGTTGAGATAAGTGTGCAGGATTAATTACGATGAAAGTAAGATATGCAGCAGGAGTTGCGCCAGAGTCAAGACAATGATCACGTTGGGAGTTCGAGAGTTCGACGGAAGTTCGGACAGTCGTCGGAGGTTTTGTGCGAACAAATCCGAGAAGTCCATGAGCTTACCAAAGAAGCTCATCGGAACTCGCCAAGTAGATTGTCGCAAGTCCAGGAGTTTGCCGGAAGTCCACAGGAGCATCACCGAGGGTTCATCGGATGATCGACAGAAGTTCGCCGGAAGAAGCGATTGACGCACCGGAGCAAGTTGCAGTAAATGTCTTAGGAAATATCATAGTTCGCACAATGATTAAGTTAGAAATGAGAGGTGATCCCATTAACTTAATCTTGGGGCAATTGGGCCCTTGAAAAACCCAAATTGGGCCTAATGGATCAACCCATTCGGACCCTGATTTCTGCCAGGCAGTTGAACCGCCCTAGCCAAGCGGTGGCACCGCTTGGGCTCAGTCTCCGAGTGAGACTGGGCGGTGTAACCGCCCCTGGCAGGAGGTGGCACCGCCTGAGCTCGGTCTTCGAGCTCTGGCAGGAGGTGCAACTACCCTTGACAGGAGGTGGCATCACCTAGAGGCTCAATCTTCGAGCTCTGCTAGGCGGTACAACCGCTAGATCCCGGAATTCCGGGAATTGATAGTTTTGAGCTCGGAATTCAAAGTGGGTTGGGGCCTATAAATACCCCACCCTTTCAGCACTGAAAGGGCACTCAAAACACACCGAAATCCTGATCTTATTTTGTGATTTTTAGAGCTCAAAATTATTGTAAAGGCCAAAAGCTCTTCTCCCTCTTTTCTTCCAAGTTCTGATCTTTAAAGAGATGAGAGAAAATTCTGTAAGGGTTGTCTCCTAAGCCCGTCAAAAGGAGTGAAACTGTAAAAGGGTGGTTGGCTTTCGCCTATTGAAGGAAGGTCTCTAGTGGACGTCGGTGACCTCGTCGGTGGAGGAAGCCAAATGTGGATATAGGTCAAGATTGACCGAACCACTCTAAATCTCGGTTTGCATTTACTTTGAGCATATTATCTTTACTGCAAACCTCCTCAAAAGCTTACTGCTTTCTGCGCATATACAATTGGATTTCAAGCTTTGCACTTTCCTGTTGGGAAATCATAGGGGGGGCGACATCATATGCGCAGCGGAAGAACAAGAAAACAAAAATCCCCGATTCCCAAAAAGATGTTCATCGTCGTGCGAAGATTGGTGCGCAAAATCCGCAAAAACACAAAAAACTGCGTATAGAGATTGTGTTACCTAGGGAGATCGTATATCCCTGTTTCCTTGCAGATCCTTAGGAGAGGGTGAAGGAGGTCAAGCGTCCTCCTCTCTAGCGGTGATCCACACAGCAGGGTTGCGACGACGCTCCTCAAAACTCCAGGGCTACTCTGAGGTGGAGAGGGAGAGGAGAATAGGAAGGGCAAGCAAAGACTCTAGCCTATGAGGCTGTGAATCCCTCCTATTTATAGAGATCCCGTGTCAAAACCCTAATGGGTCCTTTCCCTAGTGGGTATTGGATCTGCATCCAATAAGACAAGGGCTCCGTCGGATATCTCATATCCGAACCTCTACTCATCGCAATGCCTACCATATGTGTGTGACCCTCTAGGCCCAATATCGAGCTGGCCGTGAGTCATACCTGTCAGAACTCCTTCTAACTAAGTGAATTATTATCTCTGTAATAATTCACTCGACTCATCGACTACGGAAGTACTAGGCCACTACGCCGTAGTCCCCAGACGATACAGGGGAATCCAATCCATTGGACCTGTCTGTCCTCAGTTACCATGTACCTATAGTCCCTCATCCATCTAATATCCCAGAGACCGTATATCGAGCATGGTGCTGTCAGACCCATACGGTTTCTACTCGAGTCTCGCTCTAATCGGATTCTCCCGGAGAACTCTTTCTCTCTCAACCCGAATGACCCTGGCCAGGGATTTGTCTGAGCAAGAACACATGGGATATTCCTCTCATGATACCGAGAGTGGATGATCCTCTATCGACACTCAATAGCCCTCGTAAGGTCGACTACCACTCCCAATGACCAGCTGTACTAGATCTGGGAACAGCCAAACCTATAAGTCTGGTATCAAAGAGTGGAGCACTCATACAGGACATCCTTGGTGTCTCAAGTCTAAGAACCAGATACACCACTAGGACTACGGAATCGTTGTCTGACAATAAGGCATCATCAACCATCCAGCATTCCGTAAGCGGATCAATCAGTGAACTCATTCTCCAATGAGCACCTGTACTGTATCCCTAGTGTCCCTACACGAGCAGCTATGAGACCAGCTACATCCATCATATGGACGGGTATACAGCACACCAGTCTATCCGGTTATCACGATGTCCCTCTCGAGTAACCTATGACCGGGATTATTTAGGATATGTGTTTAAAGGTGAATCGATCTCATTATCGTGATCTCATCACGATCCGATTCCCATTGCACAAATCCAAGGACATCACAATATATATGCATTTATGCAATAGTTATAAAGTGATATACGCCAAAATATAATAAGCAAAAAAATTCTGTATCAAGTCACACGTGCCATCACTCACGTGATTGGCTTGCTGGGCACTTATGACTAGCAATCTCCCACTTGACCTAAAGCCAATCACCTATGTGTCTGATCCCCATCAGACCCCTGTGACGCTCAAAGACAATCTGAGACAATGGCTTTGTTAGTGGATCTGCAATGTTATCTTCGGATGGAACTCTTTCCACTGCTACATCTCCTCGGGTCACGATCTCTCTGATAAGGTGGAACCTCCTCAGAACATGCTTAGATTTCTGATGAGACCTAGGTTCCTTCGCTTGAGCAATTGCCCCGTTGTTGTCGCAATATAGGGAAATCGGCTCCTCACTATCCGGCACGACTCCCAAATCTGTGATGAACTTCTTCAACCAGACTCCCTCCTTTGCTGCATCTGATGCAGCAATGTACTCCGCCTCTGTGGTCGAGTCAGCAGTGGTATCTTTCTTGGAACTCTTCCAGCATACTGCTCCTCCATTCAAGGTGTACACATACCCTGAATTCGACTTGCTATCATCGACATCAGACTGAAAACTTGAATCAGTGTAGCCTTCAACCTTAAGGCTATTACCTCCATATACTAGTAAAAGATCCTTAGTCCTTCTCAAGTACTTAAGGATACACTTTACTGCTTTCCAGTGCTCCAAGCCTGGATCCGCCTGATACCTGCTCGTGACACTCAGAGCATGCGCTATATCAGGCCTAGTACATAGCATGGCATACATGATAGACCCTATTGCTGAGGCATAAGGTATCATATCCATGTTCGCCCTTTCTTCTGGAGTCTTTGGGGACATACTCGTAGAAAGCGATATTCCATGTCTCATCGGTATGAGACCTCTTTTGGAATTTTCCATGCCAAACCTTTTGACAATAGTTTCTATGTACCTGGACTGGGACAAGCCAAGCATCCTTTTGGATCTATCTTTATAGATTCTAATCCCCAAGATATAAGATGCTTCTCCTAAGTCCTTCATAGAGAAGTGTCTAGATAACCAAGCCTTTATTGTGGATAGCATTCCTATGTCATTCCCAATGATGAGGATGTCATCCACATATAACACCAAAAAGCTAATAGCGCTCCCACTTACCTTTCTGTATACACAAGGCTCATCTTCGTTCTTAACGAAGTCATAAGATCTGATTGCCTCATCAAATCTTATGTTCCAACTTCGGGAAGCTTGCTTTAGTCCATAAATGGATCTAAGCAACCTACACACCTTATCTGGGCAGTTCTTGGACACGAATCCCTCAGGTTGCATCATATACACCTCCTCCTCCAGGTTCCCGTTGAGGAATGCGGTTTTCACATCCATCTGCCAGATCTCATAATCATAGTGTGCTGCAATAGCCAATAGAGTTCTGATGGATTTTAGCATTGCTACGGGTGAGAAAGTTTCGTCGTAGTCAACACCTTGCCTTTGACGATACCCCTTAGCCACTAGCCTTGCTTTATAGGTCTCTACCTTTCCATCTACTCCGATCTTTTTCTTAAAGATCCACTTGCAACCGATGGGTACAATACCTTCGGGTGCATCAACTAGGTTCCAAACCTTATTGGAGTACATAGAATCCATTTCAGAATTCATGGCTTCTTTCCACTTCCCGGAGTCTATACTCATAATAGCCTCCTCGTAGGTCTGAGGATCAATATCCTCTACATCCTCTGCTCTAATATGTCCCACATATCTCTCAGGAGGATGGGATACTCTATCAGACCTGCGTAAAGTTGAAACTTGTGTATTAGATACCTGAACAGACTCGGGCTGTAGAGTGGTGCTTGAGCTTGGTTCTCCAACCTCGCTCAACTCTATCATTCTCCCACTGTCTCCGCCAAGAATGTGTTCCTTCTCAAGGAACACTGCTCTCTTAGCTACAAAGACCTTTTGGTCCTCGAGATGATAGAAATAATACCCACAAGTTTCCTTGGGGTATCCCACAAATTTGCATCGCTCTGTCCTTGATTCTAACTTATCGGGGTTGTGTCTTTTAATGTGGGTAGGGCAGCCTCAAATCTTAACAACCTTAAGATCAGGCTTCTTCCCTTTCCATATCTCATATAGTGTAGACACTACCGACTTAGTTAGAACTCTGTTCAGAAGGTAAGCTGCGGTTTCTAGGTCATATCCCTAGAATAAGATGGGTAGGTCAGCGAAACTCATCATGGACCGTACCATATCTAATAATGTACGATTTCTCCTTTCAGAGACACCATTGAGCTGAGGTGTATAAGGAGGTGTCCATTGGGATAATATCCCATGGTCCTTGAGGAAGTGAGTAAACTCTATACTTAAGTACTCACCTCCTCGATCTGATCGAAGAGTTTTGATACTCTTTCCAGTCTGGTTCTCCACCTCATTCTTATACTCTCTGAATTTATCAAAGGCCTCGGACTTGTACTTCATTAAGTACACATATCCATACCTTGAGAAATCATCAGTAAATGTAATGAAGTAGGAGTAACCTCCAATGGCATGAGTTGACATGGGTCCACATACATCACTATGTATGAGTTCCAACAACTCAGTGGCTCTCTCTCCAGTTCCACTAAATGGAGAGTTGGTCAGTTTTCCACGAATGCAAGGCTCACAAGTTGCATATGACACATAGTCGAATGGATCTAGATATCCATCATTTAGCAACTTTTGAATCCTTCTTTCATGGATGTGACCTAGTCTACAATGCCACAGGTATGCACTGTTCAACTCATCTCGTTTCCTTTTGGACACATTTATATTCATGATATGTGGAGTGGTGTCTAACATAAATAAACCATTATGCAATGTTCCTTTCGTGATGATCTTATCATCTAATAATATCGAACAACCATTGTTCTCAAAAACAAATTTATATCCACTAACTGTTAAACATGAAATGGAGATAATGTTTTTGATAATAGAAGGAACAAAATAACATGCATCTAATGCAATAAAAGCTCCACTAGGCAGATGTAGGGCGACCTCGCCAACAGCTAATACAGCAACTTTTGCTCCATTACCCATCTTGAGGTCCATCTCGCCTCTCTCTAGTCTCCTAGGCCTTGCCAGAACCTGCAACGAATTACATATATGATAAGCACTACCGGTATCTAATACCCATGTGTTATCATAAGAGTCTGACAAATGGAGACTGATCATGAATTGACCTGAAGCTTCATCAAGCTTTTGTTTCGCCCTTTCTGCAAGGTACTCTTTGCAGTTTCTCTTCCAGTGCCCATCTTTACCACAGTGGAAGCACTGGCCTTTGTCCTTTGTTGGGTCTTTCTTAGCAACCTTTGCTTTACCTTGTTTGCCCTTGCCCTTTCCCTTCTTAAGGGACCTTTCTGCTTTCCTTTTCTTTCTGGTCTCACCAGTGTAGAGAACTGGCTTCTCTTTCTTAATAGTACTCTCTGCCTCCCTCAACATATTGAGGAGCTCTGGGAGAGTCACCTCAAGCTTGTTCATATTAAAGTTCATTATGAACAGTGAAAAGGAATCTGGTAGGGACTGAAGCACAATGTCCACACACAAGTTATCCTCTAGGACCATTCCTAGACCTGTGAGTTTCTCTATCCACTCAATCATCTTTAGGACATGGTTCTGAACCGGTGTCCCCTCAGTCATCCTAGCGCGGAAAAGGCTCTTGGATATCTCATATCGTTGAGTCCTTCCCTGTTCCTCAAACAATTTACGGACATGTAGGAGAATGGATCTGGCATCCATCTTTTCATGTTGTCTCTGTAACTCTGGAGTCATAGAGCCCAACATATAGCACTGAGCAAGAGTGGAGTCATCAATGTACTTCACGTAGCGAGCGATCTCATCCTCGCTTGCCCCTTCTTCGGGCGTAGGCATCACTGTATCAAGGACGTACACGATTTTCTCCGCTGTGAGAACAATTCTCAAGTTACGGAGCCAATCCGTATAATTTGGACCAGTGAGGCGGTTGACATCAAGTATGCCACGTAAGGGATTTGAAAGCGACATTTTCTGAAAATAAAGATGTAGCAAAAATGAATAACATGCAGATTTTGCAAGAAATAAACTATCAAGATATGGACTTCTATCTTAATATGCTCCCACTATTTTACTAACGAGTCACGCGACACCCTCAGCACGTGAAACGGAAGTCTCCGGCAGACTTCTAGTGGGGATCAGGATCCAATCAGCGTCTTAGTATAACCTCGAGGGACTCGACCAATCACACTAAGCCTAAAAGGTAGACAACTCTTGCCGATCACAACTCCTTGTGATTCCCGTCCTGTTCGGCCTCCGAATCACTATGGCCTCGAGGGACTCGACCAACCATGATGCTCGGTTAAGTCAACACCTTCGTTACAAGATGAGTCTGATTTGATGATATACCCTCGAGGGACTCGACCAAGCATATCATGCCCTCAGGTCACCGGTGACATCTCTATGTCGTAAGCAAGATAGCGAATCGCGATATAGGTGAGTCTCGAGGGACTCGACCAACTCAACCTACACCGGGATTCGGTTCCTACTCATAACGATGGAAGGCCACGTGGGTCAATCTAATTGCCTCACGTTTACCGACTTAATATTATCGAGAGATGTTTCTATGATTTGGTCTCCTAATATGACATGTCATACATATACATATTTAATATATATCTACATCGCATGCAAATATATATACATATCTAGTATGTGTATAAGCAATCACACCAGATGATCATGGACCACAACCTAATATGATTAGGCCCGAGCCAGTAGGCCTAATCACTCACATCAAGATCTATGTGTGCAACGGTGCATCTCCATGCCTTGTGATCGTCCATCTCGTCCTCGTTGGTTCCGTCGACATCTTAATGCATCTCCATGCATCACGATCGTCCGTCTCGTGGGTCCCGCTATCGCATCCACGCTCCCGCTGCGCCTCCTCATGTGATTACAACTTAATCATAGGCACGCAAGCCCGACAATAAACGAGAAATATAATGGAGGTTCGCAGACCTCAATAATAATAATCACAAGTACACACATCACACGGTCCATGATCATCCGTCCACACATCATACATCACATGTATAAATAATCATCATCATGTAGGACTACTAGATAATAATAAAAATAATAATCAACTAAACCTTTTAATTAATTAATATTTTCTGAAATCAGGGATATATAGGGAATTTCTCAATTCCTAAGGGTATTTTCGTAATTTGGACAAAAGACAGAAACTGGAATTTCTCAAATTCCGAGGGGCAAAACTATCTTTTGCGCAGAAAACCCTAATACCCTTTCCCCTTTTCGCTGCTGCCGCCGCCGCCACCCTGCCGGCGGCGGCCTGTGCGGCGGGGCGAGGGCACTGCCCTCGCCTGCAGGCGGCACGCCCGCTGGCGGCGATGCCGCTGCGGGTGGGCGCCCTCTTCGGGCGCCGCCGCCTCCGCGGGCGGTGCTGTCCCGCCAGGCGGCCGCCCCTGTGAGGGGGGTTTCGCCCGCGGGAGTAGCGGCGGCAGGCGTCGCTGCAGGTGGGCTCCCCCTTCGGGCGTCGCTGCCTCCGCAGGCGGTGCTGTCCCGCCGGGCGGCCGCCCCTGTGGGGGGGGTTTCGCCCGCGGGAGTAGCGGCGGCAGGCGTCGCGCGTCGCTGCCCTGCGGCGGCAGGCGCCGCTTCCTTTCGGCGGCAGGCGCCGCTGCCCTGCGGCGCCTCTGCCCGTGGGTTGCCAGCCCCGTCGGCAGCAAGCCTGCTGCAAGCAGACCGCCGGTCGGCTGCTGCAGGCATAGCGCCGGCGCTGTGCTGCCTGGCTGCGGCTGCGGTTGCCGCTGCAGGTGGCTGCAGGCATGCAGATCGAGGGCAGCAACTGTTGTTGCCCTTCCTTGCTTTTGCGTCAACGATTTTGACGTCAAAATTCTTCCTAAACACAACACACGCAGTTCAAAAACCAATCATTCGCACGAACAACCTGGCTCTGATACCACTGTTGGGAAATCATAGGGGGGGCGACATCATATGCGCAGCGGAAGAACAAGAAAACAAAAATCCCCGATTCCCAAAAAGATGTTCATCGTCGTGCGAAGATTGGTGCGCAAAATCCGCAAAAACACAAAAAACTGCGTATAGAGATTGTGTTACCTAGGGAGATCGTATATCCCTGTTTCCTTGCAGATCCTTAGGAGAGGGTGAAGGAGGTCAAGCGTCCTCCTCTCTAGCGGTGATCCACACAGCAGGGTTGCGACGACGCTCCTCAAAACTCCAGGGCTACTCTGAGGTGGAGAGGGAGAGGAGAATAGGAAGGGCAAGCAAAGACTCTAGCCTATGAGGCTGTGAATCCCTCCTATTTATAGAGATCCCGTGTCAAAACCCTAATGGGTCCTTTCCCTAGTGGGTATTGGATCTGCATCCAATAAGACAAGGGCTCCGTCGGATATCTCATATCCGAACCTCTACTCATCGCAATGCCTACCATATGTGTGTGACCCTCTAGGCCCAATATCGAGCTGGCCGTGAGTCATACCTGTCAGAACTCCTTCTAACTAAGTGAATTATTATCTCTGTAATAATTCACTCGACTCATCGACTACGGAAGTACTAGGCCACTACGCCGTAGTCCCCAGACGATACAGGGGAATCCAATCCATTGGACCTGTCTGTCCTCAGTTACCATGTACCTATAGTCCCTCATCCATCTAATATCCCAGAGACCGTATATCGAGCATGGTGCTGTCAGACCCATACGGTTTCTACTCGAGTCTCGCTCTAATCGGATTCTCCCGGAGAACTCTTTCTCTCTCAACCTGAATGACCCTGGCCAGGGATTTGTCTGAGCAAGAACACATGGGATATTCCTCTCATGATACCGAGAGTGGATGATCCTCTATCGACACTCAATAGCCCTCGTAAGGTCGACTACCACTCCCAATGACCAGCTGTACTAGATCTGGGAACAGCCAAACCTATAAGTCTGGTATCAAAGAGTGGAGCACTCATACAGGACATCCTTGGTGTCTCAAGTCTAAGAACCAGATACACCACTAGGACTACGGAATCGTTGTCTGACAATAAGGCATCATCAACCATCCAGCATTCCGTAAGCGGATCAATCAGTGAACTCATTCTCCAATGAGCACCTGTACTGTATCCCTAGTGTCCCTACACGAGCAGCTATGAGACCAGCTGCATCCATCATATGGACGGGTATACAGCACACCAGTCTATCCGGTTATCACGATGTCCCTCTCGAGTAACCTATGACCGGGATTATTTAGGATATGTGTTTAAAGGTGAATCGATCTCATTATCGTGATCTCATCACGATCCGATTCCCATTGCACAAATCCAAGGACATCACAATATATATGCATTTATGTAATAGTTATAAAGTGATATACGCCAAAATATAATAAGCAAAAAGATTCTGTATCAAGTCACACGTGCCATCACTCACGTGATTGGCTTGCTGGGCACTTATGACTAGCATTTCCGAATCGGCGTTTAGACGTAAATCAGTTTTATCGTACGATCATCATATTTCAGTTTGCGATTACGTTTTGATTTCTATCATAACTGCAAACTACCTTTATATCCTTGCTTTAATTGCATCTCGCTTAATCAAGTGATTTACAAATCAGCATTTAGACGTAAATCAGTTTTTTCGTACGAATATCATATTTCAGTTTGCGCCTACTATCTGATTTGAACCATAACTGCAAACTGCATTTATATCTTTGCTGCATCTCGCTTAATCAAAAGTTAAAGTGATTTACGAATCATCTTTCTTACTAAAATCACTTTTATCGAATGAACGCAGTTTTTTATTTTTTAATCGTAGAAGGTTTTCCGCTACACTAATTCACCCCCCTCCCCCCCCACCCCCCTCTTAGTACTCTTAATCCTAACAGATTGTTGCTAGGGTTTTGGATAAGAGATTAAAATTTATATATTCATTATTATTATAGTGGATTATCTCTAGTTTGTCCCATGGTTTTTACCCTTCACATTGAAGGGGTTTTCCACGTATATCTTGGTGTTCTATTTTATTGTGATTCCATTTAATTCCACTATGTGTTGTGGCCTGCTATTATTTGTTCATATACAAAAGTTATTTCTCTTTATATCCCAATCAACTGGTATTAGAGCAGGGTTGTAATGATTTAATTTTGTATTTGAATATGGAGGCCAGTAATGTTTCTCACATGATTAGTTTAAATGAAAATAATTGGATGATATGGAAACCAAGAATGGAAGATCTCTTATATTGTAAAGATTTGTTTGGACCTTTGCAGGGGAATAGTGCAAAACCTACAACTATGATAGATGATGAGTGGAAGAGGTTAGATCGAAAAATAGTTGGGTTTATTCGATAGTGACTTGATGATAGTGTCTTTCACCATGTTTCTACTGAATGTTCTACATATTCTCTTTGGAAAAAATTGGAAGGTCTTTATGAAAGAAAAACAACTGGCAATAAAGTTTTTTTTATCAAAAACTTGTGAACCTAAAATATAGAGAGGGTGCTTCTATTGTTGAGCATTTGAATGAAATGCAGAGTATTATTAACCAGTTATCTTCTATGAAATGATGAGTTGCAGGCATTATTACTTCTCAGTTCATTACTAGAAAGTTGGGAGACACTAGTGGTTTCCCTCAGTAATTCTACACCAGATTGTGTTGTCACCATGAATCAAATAACAAGCAGTTTGTTGAATAAGGAGTTGAGAAGAAAGAATTCAGCAACATCTCAGAATGATTCACAGGAACTTATCTCAAAGAATAGAGGAAGGTCAAAGTCTAGAAGCAGTTCACGCATGAATGGAAGCAAGTCAAGATCAAGAAAAAATTTTATTTGCTATAACTATGGTAACAAAGGATATTACAAGAACCAAAGTAAGCAACCTAAGAAGAGCAAGAAAAAAGAAAAAGAAGTAAAGTCAACAAAGTCAAAGGATAATATACAACTACAGTACAGGGTGATGATTATTTAATTTTGTCTCCTTTTAATGATATTTTTTATTGTGTGTTAGGATCTTGAGTGAGTGATTGACACAAGTACTTCTTATCAAGCTACACCACGGAGGGAGTTTTTTACTACATACAGGTCTGAAAATTTTGGTGTTGTCAAGATGGGCAACCATGGCACGACAAACATCATTGGCATGGGTGATATTCATTTAAAGACCAACCTTGGCTACAAGTTGGTGCTTAAGGATGTGAGGCATGTAGTTGACTTGAGGCTGAATTTAATTTCAATTGGAAGGCTAGATGATGAAGACTATGATAGCAGATTTCATAGAAGACAATGCAAGTTTAGTAAGGATTCTTTTATTATGGCTAGTGGAAAGAAATGTCATACTTTGTACAAGTTGCAGGCTAAAACTTATGGTGAGCAGTTAAATGCTATAGAGAAAGATTTCAGCATGGAGTTGTGGCATAAACGATTGGGACACATGAGTGAGAAGGTGCTGCAAGCTCTTTCTAAGAGAGATGTATTACCAGATCTCAAATGTACACATTTGAACCCTTGTATTGATTGTTTGGCTGGTAAACAACATAGAGTTTCATTTGCTAGTCCTACTTTGTCTAGAAAAATGTATGCCTTAGACCGTATTTATACAGATATATATGGTCCTTTGAGGGCAAAAACTCCTGGTGGATCTGTTGATGTTCTTGGTATAAGTAGTGCATTTTATTTTGTCACTTTTATAGATGATTTTTTTAGAAAAGTTTGAGCCTATGCTTTGAAGATTAAAGATCATGTGATTAATGTCTTCAAAGAGTTTCATGCCAGAATTGAAAGGGAGATAGAAAGACAATTGAAATGCATAAGATCAGATAATGGTGGTGAGTACACATGATTATTTGATGATTATTGCAGGTCACATGGGATCCAACATGAGATAACAGTTCCTAGTACACCTCAGCATAATACAATTGTAAAGAGGATGAACCGCACCATCATGGAAAAGATCATATGCATGCTTTTACAGGCCAAGCTACCCAAAAGGTTTTGGGATGAGGCTTTAAGAACTATAGTTGATGTGATCAACTTGTCACCATGCACAGCCCTAGATGGTGATGTTGTAGAGCATGTATGGTCAGGGAAAGATGTTTCCTATAGGCATTTGAGAGTGTTTGGTTGTTGTGCATTTGCACATGTTCCAAACAATAAGAGGTCCAAGTTGGATGGTAAGACTAAAGAATGTATTTTTTTTTGTTACTCACATGATCAGTTTGGTTACATGCTTTGGGATCCAGAAAAGTAGAAGGTGTTTAGAAGCAGATATGTAGTCTTCTTTAAGGATCAAACCTTTGAAGATTTGAAGAAGAAGACACCGGCCAAAGCTTCTACAGAAAGATTAGCAGATTGTGACCTAGTTACTCCTCCAGTATATCAAGGTGATGGGTGAGATGTGCAAGAAGATGGTGTAGAGCCTGATGTTGATATACTCGTAGGACATGTTGAGCAAGAAGAAGTTTGATAGCAACTTCTCGTAGAATCTCAGTTGAGAAGATCTTCTAGACAACGTCAACCTTCCAGAAAATACTCAACATATGAGTATGTGATGCTTACTAATACAGGTGAACCAAAGAGTTACCAGGAAATAGTTGAAAATGAGCAGAAAGAGAAGTAATTAGTTGCTATGCAAAAGGAGATGGATGCTCTTTAGAAGAACCACACTTATGATTTGGTATTACTACCAAATGGAATGAAGACCTTACCAAAAGAAAAACAGGAGATATGCCTACAGCTGGTCGGCATGGCTTCACATTGAGGAGTCATGGGACAACCTCTTTTATAGGCTGAAGGGGAAGGTTGTTGGGTTGACAGCCCACAAATTCAACCCATAGTGGGCTTGAACAGCCCATAGCCCACCTCCTCACTTAACATAACTCTAATTCATATTAGGGGGGTGTAGGTGGCTACGTTTTAAAGGCAGAAAGATGCATAAATAGGGCAACAACAAAGGCAGCACATAAGATCCTTGCAGCAGCAAAAAGGAGGAGAAAAAGACAAAAATCCAAGGAGAAAGAAAGAGAAGAAAACAAGGACAGAGAGACTATTCTCAATCATTCAACAGTGTTCTCATCTCAGGTTAGATCAAATATACAGTAGATTCTTACTATGATTACTTTGGGAGAATTAGGAAGGATTTAGATATTATTTTTATCCTTCATTCACATTGAACGGATTTTTTTATGTATATCTTGGTGTTTTATTTGATTATAGTTCCATTTAATTCCACCGTGTATTATGATATATTAATATTTATTTATATATAAAAATTATTTTTCTTTATATCCCATGAATAATGATCGAAGAGGAAGAACTCTTCGTTCTTCTTCGGCCACCCGTCTTGCTTCATGGGCCTCCTCGCCATTACGGTTTGCATGCTCGCAACCAGTAGGAGGAGCAGCACCAGCGTTCCTGTGCTTCGGAACCACAGCCATCTCAATAAACAAGAGAGGGAGAGAGAGAGGTAAGTTTATGGTTGTTTAGAGCAATATAGATAGCATCACCAAACTCATGTTACGCATGCATCGGTTTGACAATCCACATCACTTGGTTCTCTTATTCTCTTCCACCTCCAGGACTTGGACTCGTTCCAAAGAAGGTTGTTTTGACTCAAGACTATATGCACCATTTCACGAGCATATATGTGTGATCGAATGTGGATCAAAATCAACCATTCCGAGGGGTTTGAGGCCAAGAAGTTGCGAGTCTTTGATTTGGACCAACATGAGGATCGAATGGTCCAATTCATGACAGTGACTCCGAGATGGTCTCAAGCCAATTCCATGCAAGTTTTGACTTTAAGGCCCAATGCATGCAGTGTGCGTGCATTCACTCTCATGGCCTAATGTATGTGTTAATTGCTATGTAAATAAACAAAATACTTATATAAGATTTTGTGACTCTTTACATTATACTCTTCATTGATTTAGATTGAGCACTGTCATTTGTGTTCAATGTCAGAGGTACAGAAGAAACGAAGACAATGATATGATCCTAATACTGCAAAGATGATTCTTTTCAGATTCTGAATCCAATTATCAGAAAGCTTAAGATGTTAAACCCAAAAATTCCTTTTTTTGGGTGATATAATATTTTCCCAAAAAGAAAGAAAGAAAGAAAGCTGATTGCAGAACCCCTCAGGCAGTGTTCTGAGACTAATTTTGGGTGTCTCACTATTTTTCTGAGACAGTCTTCAAGTAAGTGGATTTTACCATATGTGATTATTTCCAAAGTATACAGAAATTAACCTCTAAATAAATCATAATCATTATATACCCAAGTTATTTCACTATGATTCATTAAAAAAATGTTGATCATGATGATTTATGAGCATGCAATATCTTTTCTACCAAGAGCTAACCATATGAAATAACCCACATATATGTGTGTGTGTGTGTGTGTGGGGGGGGGGGGGGGGGGGGTGGGTTATGCATACTAACCATTTGAGTATGCATGTCGTTGCATTGAAGTCATACTATTTCATTATCTTGGCGATCCAAATACAAACTGTATGGTGTTCTGTAGCATGCAAGACATGGACTATAAAGAACCAGAAAAGAAAAGCAAATGCTGTGGACTTGTCGGGACTTCTCCTTCCATTCCTAAAGACGAGGAGGCTTGCAAACCCCTTCATTGTTGTTGGACTTGTGGGTGCAGCTCGATGGTCCCGACGGCGGCACAGGTCCCTGTTGAAATGAGTACCGCGGAGGGAGCCTCACGTTCCCCTGCCACCGGTCCCCGTCGAAAGGCCTTGCCGCCGTGAGAAGATGCGAGCTCGAGAGCACCAGGACAAGCAACGGTAGCGCTCGGAAACAGCAATGAGCCATCGCAGTGATGAGAAAGCGAAGGAATCGGACGCCCTGCTTCTTCTTGGTTTCTTCCCATGGACATGCAGTAGAGCTGGCGAAGAGAGTGTCTTATAGGAGACAACGGATTACATTTCGAGTCGAAGGATTCGGAGTTCTCCTCGTGGTTGACTTCAAAGACGCAGCATTAATTCCACCAACTACGCCGCTTCGTTCCTCTTCCTGGTTTCCGACTGGATCGCCTTGGTCTGAAAACACTACTACTTCAGCACTGACATGAGGGATTGGGGTTCGTAGTCGTCCAACATACGTAAACATGCGTTTGATGAATTCAAGGAAAACGAAAAGAGGAAAAGACTCGAAAGATTACTTGTTCGAGTCGTCAAACATACGCAAACATGTGTTTGATGAATTCAAGGAACACGAGAGGAGGCAAAAGAAGTCAAACATTCTTTTTTCTGTGAAAGAAATCAAGTAGGAGTTGTTTGACGTATGAGTTCAATGCCCACAAATGAACGTATCATTGTATAGTTATAATATGAATAAGTCGATAGACGCCTAAAAATTTGTTTAGATTATGTTACATACAGTAAGTGTTCATCCTAATATGTTGAAAATAATGATAACTCTTAAGATCATTATGTTCTTAGTCAACTTCCTTTGAGCTCAGTTTACTCTTCTTTATTGCATCTGAACCAACTTGGAATATGATCGACATATGAGCCAGAATAACTTATAGAACTGATGCGGAAATAAGGTATCTCATAGACTTGGAATTTCAGAATGAAAGACAAGTGTTGTTGAACCTTTCAAAATGTTTTGTATGAATTGGTAAATTGAAAATGATCATAAATAGAACATATCTGATACAAAGTCAGTGCATCCATCATAGTTTTGTCTCACACACACATACATCATCAGAGAATTGTGAAAAGATATTTTATCTGAATGGGAAAATTCTTAGTGTGTATCTCTTTCATTTAACAATGTTCTGCTTCTGGCACCGCAAACAAAAGTGTGAAATTGGAGAGCAACATCTCACACATGTTCGATGCATGTGCCAAAATCCGTCTCCATAACTTTCTTCATGTTGTATCTCCTCTCATGCTCAGGGAGCTCACCCAGTGGGCACGGCATGTTGGCCTGGTGAGAGGAGGCCGACGGCACGGAGAAACTTGTTGTGACACAACTTCAGAAGAAGACATTCCCTCCATGTAGTGTTTAACGCAAAAAATGGTTGTATTTGCACTTTTGCAGTGACCGACCCCTGAGCGCTACTTGCGAGTTCTCTTTCGAGTTCTCAAGCCAGAACTGGCTGCTGCCTCTGAAGAGCCAGGAAGGTCCCCAACAGTCTCTTCTGCAGGTTCTGCCTTCACGATTTCGTCATCACTTCCTTCGTCAAAGCTCTCGGTTCCATCGGTTGAATTATCCTCTTTTGAAGCTTTTCCAGCAGTTCCTTTTTTTGCTATCCGATCCCTGAGTCCTCTCAGTTTGGCCTTCTTGGAGTTTAAAATGGCCACAAACTAGATTCACAAAACAAATAATTAGGTAAGAACCCAAGGGAGATTCGCATAGTATGATAAATATGTGAATCTTAACGAAGACTTGTGACAAAATGTTGCAACTACTAAAAAATTTCCACATTAAACTTTAGCTCGAATGGCTTTACAAGGAGTCCGTCATTTTCTCCTGCAACAAACTTATTGATCAGTTTTAACCATCAATATAGCCCCATTAGAAAGGTCAAAATGAACCACTAACTTGTTCTAATCAGAAATCAAGGGGATTAGGCAACATCAATCATATTGTCAGTCTGCATATATTCATAAAATATGCTCACATCACTTGTTAGGCAAAACACATTCCCAAAGTATCCAGGCAAGGACCTTTGTAGCACATAAATCTCTGAAATCCCCTCCGATTTGACAGGCTAATGCAATTATATATCATGATAAGAGGTCTTTGGTAGAGTAACTTCAACTTCAGATGAGCATTAACTTTGTTAAAACTATCGTCTATATTCCTTTTAGTTGATAGATAAAAATAGGCTTACTCAATATCCCAACTTCCATAGTCTTTTATAAATTGAAATTTTATTAAACAAAATTAAAGTTTTACAAAACCACAACAATGTATTTACAGAAATTTGAATAAAATGAGATTTAGAATAACAAGAAAATAAAACATACCTTTGTGTAGACCGCAGATTCAAATTCGACTTTCTCATTGCTAAACCTCTCACTTTGAAGTAAACATTTCTCAGCTTCTGATTTCAACTTCTGGTAGGATTGCGTCTTCCTAACAACTTCTTCCTGCACAGATTTGTTAAATACTTTATTTTTGGACAATGACGTAGATAAAAAAAATTACTTTAAACATAGAACACTACTAGAGTAATGGTTTTCTTAACTAAGATTATAGTTGCACGTACAAGTATCTAAATGTGTTTAGACATATCATGCACATATATGGTACTCCAAAGAGCACTGCAGGAGTTTAAGAAATTCTAAACAATCCCATGAGTGCAAAATATTTTTACAAGTTTGAAGTGGAAGTGACAGGGTTTGATGCACAACAAAACAGTTCCTCACATATATATTGGTGTCACAAGTAGTGACCCTCGTACAATGTCAATGATTGCTAGAAGGAGATAACAGCTGTGATCAATTCAGTTTGAACTAACAGGGACTTTAAACTTGAGTCAGAAGATAGAATCAAGGAGCATGAGCACAATTATGATAGAATCAGGCATCTCTTCCATGTCACAGTTACTGCAAAAAAGCAAATATTAAGTGCATGGTGATGACTATTTTCAGGCCAACCTATATGACATGAAAACCTTAGTTTGCATGGCCTCTCCAAATTTTATTTCTTAATTTAATAAATAATCTCAAACATGAGATGAAGGCAAAGTAAGACTCTAATATTTGGCATTAGAAAATCACTAATTGGTAACATAGAAACAGAAAATGCAGGTGAGCTCCTCTGAGCAGATGTTGAGGATCAATATATGACAGTAATTTGGTGTTGAGCTAAAATATAGGATGGAGGATGGAATATTAGATATATCCAGAATTTAGATGGATATTAAATATTAGATATATCTCATAATCAAATCATGGCAAGAACTTAGCTAGAAGATGATTGGTCATGTTATCAATCTCTTATCCTTAAAGTTCTCATGTTCTCAGACTTATGAAACATACTTAGCTCATTCATAAGTCTGTTCTGCTTCCTGCACGCTAATACATTCAAAGGGCTGCATAGTGATCCTAAATCTACCAAAACCTGTAGTAGCAGTTTAGAATCTGTATCTCTAGATATCGGGACAGTAATAATACAAATAGGAAAAAAAAATTATATATATAAATTTGGAACTGTCAGACCAAGATTCATGCATTGAACTTTTGTAAAAAAATAATTATAGAATTGTAGACCAAGTTCAGCAACCTAGCGATCTAGATGGGGGAAAATAGTAATATGAACAAAGACCAAAGAGAAGATTCTCAATAAGATAATGAAGGAAAATTAATTTCCTTCACAAGTTATATAATATACATAAAGGATAAAGCAGCATCTTACACTGAGGCGAATATTTGCGTCCATAAGGAAATCCAGGATTCCTGCTGTAGTTTGCTTTTTGTTGGGTGATGGTTGGCACTTCCAGCGCCACTCCAGTGTGGTACCTTGCTTTTCAAAAGTCCATGACAACTGATGAGAAACAAAAAAAATCAATAAAGGCAAAAAAAGGTAGATTACATAATCAATCCAAAGGATAAAATATGCTAATAAATAAAGCCAAGATCATCTGTACTAATGTCTAAATATTGGAATTTGATAATTAATTACAAAAGAAAGAGAGAGCATTTTCTTTTCAACTCCTAAATTGGATAATACTGATAAGTGTGAAATTTTGTTTTAGCTTTTCAGTCCCTCATCTGATCCTTTTGTCTTGGATTTGAATATTCGATCACTAAGGTCAGTAGATGCATCAGATAATCGGATATCGAAAGAGAGAAAAAACCTACGAGAAAATGTTTCAAGTGCATCACTGCTTTACTTCTGTTTACTAACACTACAAAGCATTTAGTTCAACCAGCTAAGAAATTAGAGGTAAGATGCATCATATCATGTGCCTAACAATGTCCCAAACTAAAAGCAAACATCATCCAGAGAGCGATCAGAGAAAGTAAAGTTCAGGGAAAAATCAGAATCTGAGATAACCAATGACTCAACCGAGGAAAAAAAAGATCTTTTTCTACACCTTTGACCTAATACACAATAATGCGAAGTGCCAGAAAGAAGAAGAAGAAGAAGAAGAACGACAAGTGTGACTAACCCTGCGCTGCCCGTTTCCGGCGTCCTCGAAGCCATATTTGGATCCCGGCTGCTGAAACCCAAGGTAGTGCTCGGCCAGGGCGATGTATTCGGCCACCGGCAGGTCCCACTGCTCCGCCCTAAGCCTCACCTCCGCCTCCGACGCTGAACGATCAACAAGCAGGAACCAAAAAAGAGAAGATCAAACAACAACTGTAAAGCCACGTCCAGGATCAAACAGCAAGGAGGGGTCGCAAAGGTGGGCACCGTGGCAGGTCCAGGCGTCGAGGCCGTCAGAGATGGCAAGGTCGAAGCGGGAGGGGAACCACGTAGCCTTCACAAAGACAGCGTCCTTTGCCTTGGGATCCTCCACGGGGAGGTCCAGCTTCAAGCAAGTGTGCCTCGTAAAGGAAGAGGAGACGGCGGCGTCCTCCTCCATCGGCTTCTGTTACTTCTCGCGCAAGGAAACCAAAGATTTCAACTTGGAGTTGAACTACCGTGGCCCAAACCAGACCGAACCGGACCGGGCCAGACTAGTACGGGTCGAAGCAGTCCAAGACGCATGCTTGGACACTGCTTCACGCCTTCGTTGTTGCTCATTAATGCCTCATTCATGCATGCGTGGACATCCATCCATGATTTGGATGCACTCATTGGTTGCTTATCTAAACATACCAATTCATCGTACTTGAGATCCATGTCATGTTGATTCGAGGTTCGATGCATGGATATATCCATTCTAGAACATGATCTGCGTCCATCATGCGTTGACATGTGTACAGGAACATGATTGGCATCTTGAAGAGCCGTGCTCCAGCAACCACTCCATCGCATGCAGCCATGTGACACCCACCTGTTGGTGATAGTAGACCGGTCGTTATGACACTGTTATTGACAGAGCTAATTATAATTAAAAAAAAAGGATTAATAACTAAGTCTTTCGATCAATTATTTTTTTGTAATATTAACTTAAATTAATTAGTAATTTTATTTCTAAAAATTCCTTAGGTATTGTTTTCTTTTTGGGAATACTACAGTGGAGGCGGTTCTGAAACTCCAAAGCCGACTGTAAAGACATACTCAAAACGGATTACCTGTCTTGTCAACAGATGGAGCCACGTCAGCAGATTCTGTGTGGGCCTCATGGCTAGCACCAATAATGTGGCAGGTATAGAATAAAGTGCATGCGAACACTTTGCAGATCTCATTAAACGGGAAGGTATTTGCACTTTGATCTCCGCACCGTCCAAGCCTCGTGCGTTCGCGTGCGGCTCCGATCCGTTAGGGGTTTAAGACCGAAGTCACCAAACCCTAACTGCCTCCTCTCTTCCATATCTCCACTCCTCCCCTCCAGTCGTCCGCTTCGTTTGGGTTCGTCGAGGGCGCGGCGCGTGAGTCATGGATAGGTACCAGAGAGTTGAGAAGCCGCGGCCGCAGTCGGCGGCCATTGGCGAGAACGAGATCCGAATCACTACCCAGGGGCTCATCCGCAACTATGTCAACTACGCCACCAGCCTCCTCCAGGTATGACCGGTTCGATGTCTTGCCGTCATTGGGCGCTTGGTTGTGGGAGTCGACGCTCATCTTCTGATCACGTTGATTCGGGGCATGTTGATTCGATTTTGCTCAGGAATATGGGATGCTATTGTTAGTGGATGGTGTGCTCTAGATCTTCGTGTTAATGTGAATGTTGCTTGTTTGATTTGCCCTTTGAAGAATCTAGATGCTTCGTTGACAGTACTTATGGTGGTATATTGTTATGGGATGGACATGAACAAAATAAGAAAGGAGTCAGTTCAGTGGGACATGACACCCCTTGATTTGTACTTTATAGCGGGAAGTAGATCACTGCGACAGGCTTGGAATTTGTGGCTAGTGTCGATCCTTCAGTAGGGTAAATTGTGCTCCACTCCATCGGGCTAATGCCTCAAAGTGCAAAAGACGGCTCAGTTGTCAGCACTCAGGAGACTATTTAAGATGGGCTTGGTTTACAATCACTTGTATCCTTTAGAATTTACAAATTCATTTTGGGGAGAAAGTATGCATAATTAGAGGTAGGGCTTTTAACATTTGACACAGAGGTTTACTGTCATATGGTATCAGGGCAGAAGTAACATGTTGTGATATTTAGAATTTCACAAAGTACTGGTATTTATGATGAATGAGGAAGATTTGGTTTTCATAGTTTAAAGAAAAATAGAGATTAAGCCACAATAACAGTAGATGCCATGACATATACTGAGGTGCGTCAACATGTTCCTCATGTGAGTGTGACTCGGATGTTCTTTCTCGAATGAGAAACTGGCATAAATACTTAGTGCACAAAAGTTTTGCCATGAAATCCCAGAGCATCAATAACTGACTTGAATACTTAGTGGACAGAAGTTTTGCCATGAAGTTCCAGTGCATCAACAGCCAATACTATAGTTATGCATGCGATTGATGGATTTTTTTTCTTTTCCTATTTGTGTCAACTAAGGAGTTAATTCATCTATAATTAATTTTTATGAAGATTTTTTAGTAGAAATATAAAGTTTACATATAGATTTGGGTATATCTGATTTGTGTAATTCAGATAATCACTTTGCACTTGATTTTGTGGAAATATTGTTGCCTAGAACTTGTAATTCTTCTGTATATGAAATGAGAGAAGAATGGAAAGACAAAGAAGGTATATCCTGAAGGATTTATTTCTTGGTTTCATCTTTACAGTTGTTAGATGACAGATGTTCTCTCCGAAGCTTATTAGCCTTTACAAAAGGATTGTTGGTGACCATACTAATATTCTAGGCATATCCTTCTTGGCACTAGTCATGTTTTATTTTGTGACTCATTTTTTGTCATGATATAGTATTTGTTAATTTGTGGTCATCTTCTACGATGCTAATACTTTCTATACAAATTTCTAAAATGCTTTTTCACACTAAATTGAATATTATATGCTGAGACTTTCTCTGTATAAATGCATAATGATAAAATCAAGATAAATACTCCATGCAAAGTCAGTCTTGATTGTCTGTCTTCAATGCTTGTTTTGAAGTGACTTTTTTTATTTTCCAAGGAGATGGATGGATCATTGGTTGGTATATTGAACAGATTGGTATCTTTAGTTCAGCTTGTTTCTTGTGATCCACACAGATTTGTTTGCATATATCTATGTTGGTATTCTTTTATATCCATACACCTCAGTTTTGTTGGTCAACAAAGTTGAGCTTTTCAGAATTACAAATTTGAGTTGTACATGCAGGAAAGTCATATGAAAGAGATCGTCCTAAAGGCAATGGGACAGGCAATCAGCAAGACAGTAGCTGTTGCTGAGTTTGTCAAGGTTGATATCTTACTGCTTATGTGTGATTTTGCTAGTATGTGTCAATTTTTAGCCTCTCTTAATCTATATTTTGACTACAGAAAAGGTTTCCTCATCTGCATCAAGATACCGTGATAAGTTCTGTTAGCATTACTGATGTTTGGGAACCCATCGAGGAGGGTCTTGTTCCGTAAGTGTTTTGCTGCTTTTTCATGGAGAACGATGGTATTTGAATTTTGATTGGGTTGGTGGTACAACATGCTCACCTTTTTTTTTTTTTGCTTTTGTGAAGATTGGAGATGACACGCCATGTTTCAATGATCTCAGTAACTTTGTCAACCAGAGAACCCAACAAGAAGGGCCCTGGGTACTGCATTTGATTCTTCTTATGCTGCATCTCAAACATGGTTTAGTCTTCTTAGCGGGGTATGGCTCTACAAGAGCTTTGTTGCATACACTGTTGATTTTCCTCCCTTGGTAGGTATCAAGCTCCGGTACATGTCCAGCAGCCAAAGCATCAACAGAAGTTTCAGCAGCCACAGCAATCTCAACAGCAGCAACAATATCAGTACAGACGGGCACTTGGTCAACTTAATGAAGGTACTTCTAATGAATTCTAATATTTTGACTACTGAAAGCATCAATTAATATATAATATAATATTTTTGTTTTTCTTGTTACAGATTCATATGGCCGAGGAAGTGTTAGAGGTAGAGGAAGAGGAAGAGGCTGGGGAAGAGGAGGATATGGTGGGTATGGTGGATATGGCAATAATCAGGGTGGTTATGGTGGATATAACAACAATCAAGGAGGATATGGTGGCAACTACAATCAAGGTGGATATGGTGGCTATGAAAACAACCAAGGTACCTTAATCTTTTGATGAATGAGCGTATATAGATGTGTCACATTTTAGATTCTGCTTCTGATGGACTGGAGCATAGATATATGGTCTGCAGCATATAACTTATATATGCTTGCTCTGATGCCTTGATTTATGGGATATATGATAGTCAAAATTAGTATAATTAAGGACATCAAAAGGAGTATATATTGAACTTTGTTTCTTCTCTTTCTTTTGGTTTATTTAGTTCGCTTTAAGTTAGCTGATTCACTATATTTCATGATAGAAAACGGTGGATGGAACTCAAATTGGAATCGAGGTGGTGGACGTGGTAGAGGAGGTTGGAATTCCCGTGGTAAGCTCATAATAATTATTTTTGTCCTTCACTTGCTTTTACTTTATGACCTTGCTGCTGCCACATTGAGTATTTACTTCTAGACCTGTCACTAGGGTTCAATTTACAGAAATAGTCTCTCTACCTCCAGGGATATGATTGGAGAAGACTCCATATTTGCAAGAGTCTTATGCAGTTGGTTTCCCTTTGCCTATTAGTATTTTACAATGTATTTACTTAAGAGATCTAAGTTGGATCGATATTGGGAGCAGGGTTTGGATTAAATTTTACTGGTATCTGTCAGGGATGAGGATTTTGTCTGGATTTGCCAAATCACATTGTTTGAAATTTATTTTGTGAACTATGAAAAATATGACTCTGACTGTTGGCAAGTCATTCGAATTCATATGTTTGGTTGAGACGGGTCCAAATAGATGTGACTGGCTAGTAATAAGGCAGATGTTGAGATTGATCTAAGGTCTGCCATGAAAAGATTATTTCGATAATCCATGAATTTCAAAGGTTTCAGAATTAAACTTGGCTTTTTTTCATCTGGATCATCGGAATCAAATTAATCCTGAATCTGGACTAAAAACAAAAGCAATCACTTGTATTGTTTCTTTGGTCATGCCGTGTCTGGCACCATCTAGGAAACTTGTTAATTATTTCTTCTAAAAAGATTTTATGATATTATCTTGAGTGCAGTTTTTCCAGTTTATTTCCCTCGTGCATCTGTGGTTGTAGCTGTAACACTAGTATTCAATCATTGAAGTTTGAACATGAGTTATGATAGAAATAGGAACAATTTGCATGGGAGAAGTTTTGGATGGTGAGAATGACCTATGGTGATGATTAGTAGGTATATTTTAATTAATAAAGTCTAGTGTTTTACTTAATAAAGTTTGGTTTAATATATTGTTTTAATTAATTGGATTTGTCCAGGACTAGCTATGTTCCTATCTATAAGTTTGACAGGAGTTGTGCTAGGTTGGACATGTCAACACTGAATACTTCCAGCATAAGCATGTCAAAATGCAAATATATGAACATTTGAACACATGGGTAACGAAAAGGATGTCTTCACAAAAGTTACATGTGGGTGATCATAGGGACATTGAAGGATGTCTTCACAAAAATGACATGACTGAACTTTTTCTTCGTTATTAGTTACAACTTGATGATTAGAGTGACTAAAAAAACAGCTTGAAAGTGCTAAAGAAGTGTGAGCTGAAAGGATTTGTTCAAAAACCATTGCACCAAGCTGCCTCTTGCCTCTTCTAGTAAGTTGATACCGGGACAACCCAGCAATCTTTATTTACATGCTAGGGGTGCAAAAGATACATTTTTAGCTTTTCCCTTGAAACTTGTCTAAAATTATTCATCCATATTCTTTTGGTATTACCAGAAGTCTTGATGTAACAGGTGCAGGATATGGTGGAAGAGGAGGTGGTGGAAGAAATGGTGGCAGGGGTTATGGAAATGGGCGAGGAAGGATGGGTGGCCGTGGGAGAGCAAACTAGTTTTATCTACAGTGTTTGGCTTGTTGTCTTCTTGTCAATGCATCGCTAATCTTAGGGAATATAATCATCCAACGTCTTCAAGTTTATTTGAGAACTTGCTTCGGTGATAAGTAGACCGGATTTATGTTTATACAGTTGTGGTTGTTCAATTCAGTTTTATTGCTCCAGTACTATAGCGATGTTGTAATCCATTTCATTCCTCCCTTCTTCTGTATCGCTTGCTTGTGTTCATCAAGGTCCTTCAAGCTTCTTTCCCCAATTTATTTCTCTGCTTCAAGCTTCTATACGTATATATGCAATGGTCCACCATATGATAATTTGCTTAGAAAGTTACCATAAAAAATGCATTGATTTTTTGTTGATCCATCGAAATTTCATTAAAGTTTCGATGAGGCACTTCCTCGAGAAGCTCTACAAAACAAATCAACACAAACACTCCTCATCTCACATATATATATATATATATACATATATAAATGGTTCAGAGGAACAGGTTCCCTTCATCTTCCATTGTCTTGCATGTGAGATTGCTGCAGCACTTCCTTGAGCAAAGATTTCTCCTGTGTCATTTGCATGTGAGATTGCTGCTGCACTTCCTTGAGCAAAGATTTCTCCTGTGTCATTTGCATGTGAGATTGCTGCAGCACTTCCTTGAGCAAAGATTTCTCCTGTGTCAGCGGACTCTGGCATCTCGCGGTCCGCGGTGAAGCTAACCTAGACATCCCTGCACCTGTCGGCGACAAGCATACTTGCTCCAGCGCACGAAACTGGAGCTCCGATGGGTAGTCCCTCACACACCCAATTCGAGGCCCTGCTCCCGTCGTCCACTTGAAGGAGAGCTTCTTCCCCAGCTGATACGAGTTGATGCCCTTCTTCGAGTTTATCCTTCGACGTATCAGTTCCGACGATATCACAGCTTCTCCACCCTCTTCCTCCTCCTCAACACACACATTCTCTGGTCTGGTCATGTCGTGTTCTTCAGCATTCATCTGCTGCTTGTGGAGATTGTGATCTTGCTGCACCTCGAGTGTTCCCTCTGGTTTCGGATCAGCAACTGTTCTGCTAAGGTTCACTCCCTCGCACGTGGTAATGTTGTTAATGCTTGTGTTCCCAGTCGAGGATGCTGGAGACAAATCTGCATCGATTTCAGGCTTGGTGGAGACATTTCCTTCGGCCATGTTCAGCTTCGAGTGGTGCTTTCCTGGTCTACTGCAGTGTTCTTCTTCTTCATGCTCTAAATCTGCATCAGTTTCAGGCTTGGTGGAGACATTTCCTTCAGCCATGTTCAGCTTCGAGTGGTGCTTTCCTGGTCTACCGCAGTGTTCTCCTCCTTCATGCTCTAAATCTGCATCGGTTTCACGCTTGGTAGAGACATTTCCTTCAGCCACGTTCAGCTTCGAGTGGTGCTTTCCTGGTCTCCTGCAGTGTTCTTCTTGATGCTCTTCGGTTGGACTTCTCTGTTTGAGATGAAACAAACACAACAATTCAGCATGCTTCGCAGTGATTCATCTATGATGAAGAAGAAGGTACGAATGACTTGTTGACCTTAACATCAGTGAGATCGACATTTTTTTCTGCAAGATAGCTCATGAAATCCTGAAAGTTCTCTTCGGTCGGGCGATAATGGCCGCTATGAGGCCACACAGCCTGACAAAATCATGATAAAACACGTAAAACAATTCGACATAATTAATTTACCGAGGAACTCATCTTTTACCTTGAGAACTCCTTTTTCTAGTACCAGTTGGCCAGCAGCAGAAGTAGCTCCCCCGGCAAGAAAACTAGAGTGCTGAAACGTGCCTTTCTTCTTCTGCAATGCTCCATCCATCATCCTAAGCAGTTTTCACATCGAACAACGATTTGTAGTTCAAGGAGAATCATCACCTGAGCAACATATAGTTTCTTCAGTGTGCTTAGGACGAAGATCCACTTCGCATCTTTCGGACCTTCAGACGAGTCTATCACCTGTCTGCTCTTCCTGTACATGAATCTTCCATCCTCGATTATGACCTCGTAGGCATCCCTTTCTTTCTGCAGATCACCACGATGAACAACTAATCGATCATGGAGAGAAACACAAAGAAGGAAGACTACGTTCCCGAGGCAAGTGCTTACAGGGCCAAGATACTTGATGCACTGCTGTTGCAGTGTCGATCGAGTGCACTGTTCTTCGAGGTTGACCTCCTTTCCTTCCCCTACATCGAGCCTAATGAACACAACGTGATGGATTAAGGCAGATGCTCTACTGGTTATCCAAGTCCCTTAGTGGAGTCTCCAGACTAACCAGTAGAAGAAAGGCTGCATGCTCTCGCGTTGAAGCCAGCAGTCATAGTAGAACTGGAGATTGTGACCATACCGATGTCGAGGATCGATCTGTCGATATATAACATTAAAAACATCGATAGAAATGAATGACACAGATTGTTCTGTGAACTGAGATGAGACACTCACTGCCTCTAACCAATGCTGCAAGGCAAGTTTCTGAGCTTTCTCATCCTTGGATAGACCCTTCCCCACCTGTAAAGCAAGAACACGAAGTTTAATCCTCGATGATCAGAACATCACAATCGAGATGATGTTCATATCGACTCCAAAAACCAGACCTTTGCAGCCCTCGTTCTCGCCCTCGACCACCGCGAAACCGCAGATTCTTGCTTCTCGATGTCGAAGAACGACACGGAGCTTCGCTTGAGCAATGCAAAATCTAACAGCTTCCACCTGAATACATACAGAATCTCAATCACGATTCATCTGACATGAGTCCGGAATCTCGGGATCGGCAGTAAGGGTGATACCAGCTCTGCTCTACGAGGACGGCACAGTCTGCGAGCTGTCTCCTTGTCCGAAAGCTCTTGTAGACCTTCTGCAACCTCACGGCAGCTTCATGCTTGGGGCTGCCAGGGCCGATCAAATCTGATTCCAAGGACCTCTTCCCCAGAGGACTGAACCTCGATATCTTGGGATGATCAATCTTTGCGGGCACATCTTGCTTAGGAGCAGCAGTCTTTACCGCGATATCGGAGTCCAAGTGGAAAGGGTCCATTACCCTTCCATTAAAGCTCACAGATCCTTCTATCAGTCGTTTCCCGGGGCCAAGAGACTTGAGGTTGGCAGGCTTGGAGTCGCGGCCATTGAAGCTGATGGACCGCAGAGTCGATCTCACGTTGTCACCGAAACTGAGAGACCTCACGATGAGAGCTTCCAAGCGATCGTTCATGGAATTATGGATCTCTCCGGGGCACGAAAGTGTCACCCCCATGTCGATGTTGGATGGAAGAGGCTTCTTCTCCTTGGTGATGGGCAATGAGATGTAGATCTCAGCCTGCAGAGAGAAGAACTGAGCATCTAAAACCGGCAGTTTCGAGCTGCATGAAAGCAAACGTTTTAATCTGCCATAAGAAAACCAGAAATGCTCTTAAGGTAACGATTTCACAATGCCTTGAAATCTTCGAGAAGCAACAGCAAAAATGAGGCCATTAAACGCTCCCAACAATCGAATTGAAGGCGGAAACATGACAGATGAAACCAGTTCATCCAGAAATCAGAATGAACAGGACCCATTCACCTACCATTCTCATATTAAAGAAGCCATTTTTCATCTGAAACGATCCAAAGATTGTAAGAACAAACACACACTGACCCATTTACATGCATCAAGATCCGCTTCAAAACCTCTGGAGAAGAACAAAAAAGAAGAAGAAGAAGAGAAAACCAAATGATTCCACACACAAGAAGCAAACATGAAGAGATCAAAACTCAGACCTTCCTCTCCTCTGCCTCGAGGATCACCCAACAACTTGTTCGAGAGAGAGAGAGAGAGAGAGAGGGGGGGGGGGGAGGGGGGGCGGGGTTGAGGTGGGGAAAGGAAGAATAAATTGAGGCAGAGGGGATGGTAATGGTAGGGAGAAAGAACAGGATGGTTTGGTTGGGTTGCTCCTAAATTAAGCTACTTGGACGAAGCAAACCCGAGATGGTGTGTTTAATTGAGGGGGAGGACAGTGTGACATCCCAAATCTTCCAACCACGTGTTCCTGCAAATCTATCCAGTAGATACAGCACCGCTTACGTGGCACGGAAAAGGGCACCATGTTGGTCTATTGGACATGAGATCACATGTCCTGTAAATTCACATTCCAAGGCAAGCCATATGATCATCCACCATCCACTTTCTATGCTTGCAATATATATATATATATATATATATATATATATATATCCTTGTTAATAGTTTGATTCAAGTTGATCGTTGGACTGAGATGATAGGTCCGATAATTCAAAGATGTGCAATTGTAGAATAATATTGTGCTGTTAATTATCAGCATTGTTGTGATTTATTTGCCCAACATTATCCTTGTTTTCTTCTTCTTTTCTGAAGGATTTAGACTTCAGTTTCCAAAGAACATTTTGATTTTACATCAATCAAACCTTTAGGAAGTTCTTTACTGCCAAATGTTGAAGAATAATTGCAGTAGTTTGTGGGAAACTGGTTGACATGCAATCAATCTGTCAGCTTGATGAAGTGATCAAAATCATTACAGTTTGCCATTCTTTGTTTGATCATTGGAGCATCATAAATATGTTCATCTGAGTTCTTCACCAGCACACTAACTCTGGTAGGTTGCAGCTTCAACTAAGAAACCCTTAATCCAAGTTTCTTTTGGATATTTATTCTCATGTAAAAACAAATGGTGAAAAATTCACCATTAAATCTTAAAAAAAATATTATCTGGAATTTTCTTTGGAGTAGTCATAAATGCTAATCCAAGGTCTTCTCTTCATCTTCATGATGAACATATGGTTGAAAATCTAAATCTTCATCCTTATGTTTATGATTCTAAAGAGTAGTGCTCATATTTAATACTATAAGATCACACTATTCATCTTTATTGCGGGACTTGTAAGGTATTATCAACTCCAATGAATTTCATAATATTTTATCCAATTAAATCGTAGAAAAATTGATACCTCATATGAAACGTCATAGTTTATCTTACTATAGATCCTAGAAAATATTTATAAAGATAGAGATGATCTCTTATTCGTTCTTTACATCCTTTCAAATTAGATCATTGGATAGACTGATTAATTATATTTAAATAAAAAAATAAGATTATTATTATTAACTTTTATTGTGTAATAGGTGAATCAATCTGTGCTGGATTGAAGTACCTATCGATCGTATTTAGGAAGAAATTGGGAGTCAATTTAGGACGAAATCCCAAATCAATATCCATCGCGCTTTTTAGTGCAGAGATCCTTCAATTCTCCGACTTAGAAATGCTTCTCATACGCTACCAAACGTTACTCACACTTATAGTTAAATGGGACCCGCTGCGGCGCCCGCCGCAGTTGGACCTGTTCTCGAATCATCATGAAGGTACGTTTTGCGTCATTTTGAGACAGGTAGCGAAGTGTTTTCTGCTCCCGCCTTTTTTCCTCCGTATCTTGTCGTGGGGTCGTAAGCTGATCTCCACCGACCACCACCCAAAGTGCCTCCTTGACCATACCTCTGTGGGCCCCGAGTGTGGTGTCGTCTTGACCGTCCACGTACCGCCCTCGAGAAATCATGTCCGTTGACATGGCGGTCTCACCGATCCTCTCCTGCCCATATCTCGCTTGACGGTGGTCTCGTCTCGACTCCATGCTCGAGTAGTGGTCGGTCCGCATCAGCTGTGAACCTTAGAACGGAGTACGCCGAAATATCTGCACTTTGGTGAGAGAAGTCTTCTGGAAATGGAACACGTTTCGCATTGTTAAGGGTCTAAATGAAGTGTTCTGTCTTGTGTTAGATAGAGGATCGCTCACTGAGCTCTTTTTATACCCCATCGACGCACCCCTACAGCGCCGGGCTTCCTCTTGCAGACGCCGTCCTCTTCAAACCCTAACCCTTATTGCAGGTTGGATTGGTCCAGTAATCAAGGCGAGATTTTTTGATCCAATCCCACTTCGGAAATCAATTCTCGTCCTTTTTTCCCCTGATTTTTGGGTGCATTTTTTTTATAATAAAGAGCGAATTTTTGATTCGTTTGGCCATCTGCAACATGCGGACCGCTTGGTCTCGGACCCTTGACATGGCGATCCCCTTGCCCCACCTCCTCCACTCGGACCGGCCCACTCCAGCGGCCGCGTCGCACGCCACGCCCCCGTCCGCCTCCGAATCCGCCGCCCCGCCCCAGGACGAGCTGAAGCGCGTGGCCGCCCACCGCGCCGTGGAGCTGGTGGAGTCCGGTATGGTCCTCGGCCTCGGCACCGGCTCCACTGCCGCCCACGCCCTCGACCGCATCGGCGACCTCCTTCGCTGCGGCGTCCTCCGGGACATCGTCGGCATCCCCACCTCCGAGTGGGCGGCCGTCCGTGCCGCAGCCGCCGGCATTCCCCTGTCCGACCTCAACGCCCACCCCGTCGTCGACCTTTCCATCGACGGCGCTGACGAGGTCGACCCGGCTCTCAACCTCGTCAAGGGCCGCGGCGGGTCCCTCCTTCGCGAGAAGATGGTGGAGGGAGCCAGCCGGCGCTTCGTCGTCATCGTCGACGACTCCAAGCTCGTCCCCCGCCTCGGTGCCAGCGGCCTTGCGGTTCCCGTGGAGGTCATCCCCTTCGGTTATGCCCTCACCCTCCGTCGTCTCCATAAACTTTTCCATGGCGTGCCCGGTTTCAATCTCAAGCTCAGGACCGCCTCCGTGAACGCCAAAGCCAGCACCTTTGAGGAGGATGGGTTCGAATTGGAGCCATTTGTGACGGACAACAAGAACTACATAGTGGATTTGTTCTTTGAGGAAGGGATCCACGGTGATCTCAATCTGATCAGCGACGAGATTCTGAGGATCACTGGAGTGGTTGAGCACGGGATGTTCCTCGGATTAGCGTCGTCGGTGATCGTGGCCAGGAAGGATGGGGTGGTGGTGATGGACAAGTAGATGAAGTTAAATGGTATTTGAGAACCATACTTAATTTTTAGATAAGCTAATTATATATTGCATTTATATCAACAAAGGAAGCCACTTGATTCATATCATGAATTCTTGAAATCAGGAATTGCGATTATTGTAGGAAGAGAAGATGCTAAGTCTGTCTCTATGAACTTTGGTTGGGGATTTAACATATAGTCAAAATTGATAAGATTTTGTAGACATTCTTCCTCTAGTTTGTTACAAGGAATTGTGATGTCTAACCCTTTGATATCAAATTATTAATTCACTTCTGTTGCAACACATTTCTGCCGAAAAAATGTCTCTTTTGTTGTTTTGATTTGATATTGCCTTCAAAAGTTACATCAATTATGAGCTTAGAGATGCAGTGGCTAGAGATGATCCCAGTTCGGGAACCAGCGGTCCCAGTTCTTAGTTTCATTTCCAGCCTCATTCGGTTCCTGTTCGAATCTAACTGTGGCAACTTCCTTCGGAAGGTCGCCTTGAAGTGATATATGCAAAAGAGATATGAGTTGATAAACTTGGAGTAGTTGTAAGGAGTAACAATTTGCACCTGCAAAAATAGGCTGTTAGCAATTCTTTTGTCCAAGTCTTGTGTGCCTGACATAATCTGTATATGAGGCTTCCTCATGCTTACTCTAAAAGGCTATTCCATGCTTATTTTCTTGATGCATTTGGACTGATGTTGCAATGAAAGAAAATAAGCTTTTGCTTTGTCTGTCTTTTCAGTATGTTATTTCTTTTATACAGCAAGGGTTTATGTTGATACTTCTCTTCTATTTTTACTCCTGCTATGATTGACATGTATTAATAACAGCAGCAGGCTCCATATCTAAGTTGCTACATCTGTATAAGCTTTGAGGTTATGTGCCTTTGGATATACTGTAATTGTGGCTATCAATGATGCATTTCTGAATTGCAGGTAAAGTTTTCCTTCTTTAATGTTGGGAAGATGCTATTCATGATAGAATATATGAATATGCACTTCATATTGTTTCTTTCTTTATCATTTTCCTCATTATTTTTCTT
Source organism: Musa acuminata AAA Group (assembly GCF_036884655.1). Taxonomy (NCBI): domain Eukaryota; kingdom Viridiplantae; phylum Streptophyta; class Magnoliopsida; order Zingiberales; family Musaceae; genus Musa; species Musa acuminata. The sequence goes on from NC_088330.1 coordinate 8,673,436, forward strand.
CTTGATTTAGTTATTCTCTCACTTATGGTTACTGATTGCTTAATACCTCAAAGGGAAGGTAGATGTAGCATATAGCATCCTTGGTTGCATCATTTTATCGATGATGATCCAGATGATATTTTTGACTGAACATTAAGTTTGTATGAAATGTGATTGTGTTAGTTTTGTGGTGGTTAAAGAAGAAATTTAGTTGATTTAGTGTAAATGTAATTTGGTCTCTCTCCAAAATAAAGCTTAATTGGTTTGGTTTTAACTATATATGTATGTATGTATGTATGTATGTGTACGTATGTGTATGTACGTAATGTATATATACATATATATAAATATATATATATATACATATATATAAATATATATATATATACATATATATATATATATACATGTATATAAATATATATATATATATACATATATATATATATATATACATGTATATAAATATATATATATATATACATATATATATATATATACATCTATATAAATATATATATATATACATATACATATACATACATATACATATACATATACATATACATATACATATACATATACATATACATATATATATATATATATATATATATATATATATATATATATATATATATATATATATATATATATATATATATATATATATATATATATATATATATATAGGGATCTAAAAAGATTACAGAATCTCTCCATTCTTTAATAGTTAGATTTATGAGTATATAGTGTTATTATCCATAGAGCCCTTCGAAGCTAATGGAGATTTACTTCCAAATATGTCTCAAGTTGACGGCTTGTGGTTATATGAAAATTGCTTGGGGTGTATCCAAAAAGGTTTCTTCGATATTTAACCTGAAGGACTCGGTCAAATATAATTAGTCTGAGAGTTTCTGTCGTAAGAATGGCTCAAGACAATCTTTTCATAGTACGATAGATGATTGTTAGGTTGAAGACATGGTAAATATGAAGAAGAATCATGTGTATAATGCAATAGATTATTGATAAATTTCAAGGAGGATTATATGTCATTTGATCATCAATGGGTCATCAAATCATTCGTTCAATTGAGTTAGAGATGAGCAACGAGAGGTTTGTGAGTGGTGAGGTGTTTGGCAAGTGGGAAGTGTGATATGTTATGATCATCAATGTGTCATATCTCCCGTATCAGTCAATAGATATTATTTTTTATTATATTTTTGGATGATAATGGTATCGATCCATATGTCACTTTATACACCAATATTATAATTTAAACTATTATTATAAAAATCTCAAGAGTGAGCTTGTTACCAATCTCAAGAGTGAGCTTGTTACCATGGTCCTGAGAGCATGAGTATTCAAATCGAATTATTATGAAATTACATCGATGATTTCATATATATTATGGTAATGTAGGAGACGCTATCAAATTAAGATAAATGTGAATGATGTTGTCGATGTGATGTCGATGCTTGTTGGGATGTTGACATAAACATGGGCATATCTAATTTTTCTATACATACATACATATATATATATATATATATATATATATATATATATATATATATATATATATATATATATATATATATATATATATATATATATATATATATATAGTCTCTTTAATTTTGAAAAATTTTCGTAGAGCTCTAGTGGTTACGTGAAGTATTGTTTTACCCCTATCTTCGTTAGACCCACCATCATCTCCTTCTTCTTACACCACCATCATATATCTTCTCTGATACCACCATCGTCCTTACACTCTTGTTGGGTCATAGCCACCTCTCCTCCCCTTTGTCTCGTCGAATTCATCATAAGCCCCTTTGCCATTGGAGTCCATGAATTTTTCTTGGGATGACTTGTGTGTCATTATCATTGTTTGTAGTCCCTTCTTGTCATTAATCACAAGAGAGGAAGGAGATGAAGCAACCCTTGCTCTCACGTTGTCAACCATGGACAAAAAAAGAGAAGACGTTAACATCCTTCGCACCCCCTCATTTCATGTGCAAGGATTGCATATGGTAGTTTCGACCAAGTGGAGGGGAGAAGAGGTGACTATTGGGGGTTGAGCTACATGAAAGTGAGGAGAGGGCGGCCACCGATCCCCACCTTCCATCGACGTGAGCGCGTGCGGTTCTCGAGGCCCACCCTGTCGACCGCACAACCGGCATCGGTCGGACACGTGGCTCGCTTCCAGAGGCCTCACCTTCTGGTGGGGGCCATCGGGCATCCAATGATTGTTTACATCACCCAATTCGTCCGTGCCTTTGCCCAAATCCACAAATTAGTTGAAACAAAACACTACTACCTTTTTTTTTTTTTGTCTCTATGGAGTGTAATATATATATATATATATATATATATATATATATATATATATATATATATATATATATATATAAACTAACAATCAACTTATTATTGTGAAAGAGATTAACTCCAATGATATATATGCATATATGTAAATTGAAAGGTGGAGATTAAGAAGCATTTATTTGGATATCGAAAGAGGGTGTCGGATGAAGAGAGCAATAGAACACGCATGAGTGGAGTGGCCTGAGTGACTGACCCAAGAAAAGCTCCCCCCGACAAAGGAGGGAATCTATCAGTTTGACCACTATTGCACACCTTTCGTACTGGGATGGAGACTTGTCCTCCATGTTGCCGTCTTCATGCTGACTGACCCACTGACTCCCACAATATTATGTAGCCACATTCATGCTGCGTGCATGTATACATGTTCATATCCACTAAATATTGTGAAGTTATAGATTTATCTTCCTTGTTTGACATCTGCCTCAATGAGTTCATGTTTATGCAGGTCACAGGAGGATGCTGAATCTTTAGGTTATATTTGAGTTTATCTTTTGTAGATTTTGATGATCTTTCTTCTTCTTCTTGTTCTTCCCCTCTCTCTCTCTCTCTACCTAGTCAAACAAGAGAGGGCAGAAGGTGCAATGCAACTCCCAAAGACCAGCTACATCTCAAGTTTCGATGAACTAAACTACATAATTACTTCGGAGATCCTTTTCGAAGCGAAGAACAACTCATTGCCCGAGATTAGCCATCAACTTAGTGAGGCATGCATTAGGCAAATCAGCAGCATGAACGTAGTGGAGGAAGCTCTCTACTGTGTAGCCGTTCGGTCAACAACAGTCTCCTTTCTAATCTCCCTTTCATGGTTTAGTTTATTGCTTTTGGTATGCTCATCTTTCTTTCTCTCTCTACGGTGCTTTGAAATCTGAGCAAGTGCGTTTTGCATTTCCCACGAACATGCTTCCCACCCCCAACCCCAGAATCCTTGAAGATACACACACTATGGTCCAAAACAATTGGCTCCCTCTCTTTCTCTCTCTCTCTCATTCCTTCTTATACCTTCTTTTCTTTGTCTCCTACCCAACTTCCTTTATTCTTCCTCACCATCTCTTTCTCTTAGCTAGCCTATGACAACTTAAGCCTCACTATTTGTGCTGCCCAAAGTCTCCTATTTCTTTCCTTAATGGAGGCTAAGGTTTTCTGGCCACAGGTTGGTGATGCCGGTGGTGGATGCAGATGGCGCCGCAAGAGGAGAGCCTGGCTTCGCATGTGGCATTATCTCGAAGGCACATGAAGAAATCATGCGCATGAGCACGTATAAAGTGGCTGCGGGGAATTGAGGTTTATGGTCCGAGATCTGTGTCTATCATCTCTTCTTCACTGTATCAATGTCTTCTTCTCTGTCGGTGTGCATGGTTTTCTTTGTCTTCTCTTTTCTTCTCGGGTTAAGATGGAATGTAAGAGAAGCATTCTAAGTCTACAGGAATGGTCTGATGCTAAGAATGCATCGCTTACACTTCCTCGTAGTTTCAGTACCAACACTAGTATCCAAGACTTCAATAAACCTGTGTACTTGCTGAAGATTTTGCTTTCTGTGATGGCTTCGTTTGAATCCGATTCGGTTTGCATTGTTCTTGATGCTTGCGACAGGAGAACTCCACTTAGTCATGTATCTCCTCCTCTATGTTGCATTGAAGAGGAGGAGCACAGTAGGGATTACCATACCACTGACATTGCAACAGGGGAGGGAGGATACATGCTGAAAGCCTCACATAATATCCATTTCAATCTAAGAAGTTTGGCAACACATTTGACGCAGAACTGACTAGAAATGTTGAGATTACTGAATCTGTGGTTAGCTAAAGACAACAGGATTAACAAGAATTTCTCTCTCCGAGGAACTCATTCCTGGGCATCATTCTGATGATACCCAAATAAGAATAGATCCTCAAGAAGTTGGAGTAAGGAGAGAGAGAGAGAGAGAGAGAATAAATAATGTCAAGAAAGATCAGAAATCCAGAATGGTGAGCATGTGCTTTGTGGAAAAGGAAGCATCTGACTGTATATGAACTCTCTCACCCACCACACTACACAAGTGTCCTTTTCTTTTACTCCACTGTTCTGAGGAAAGTGGCATGATGATGAAATCTTGATTGGAATGCTTGCTTGCACATGGCGGATCTGCACTGCTGAAATGCTGAACACTTCCAAGAGCGAAGAGCATGCTACCAAATCCAAGCTGATTGATGGGTCCAAGTCTTCAGGAATGAGTTCCGGGAAGGACTGTTCTGAGGTGAAATCTGAGATTAACAAAGTGTGAAATCTGAGGTCACTGCAATTAGATCGGAAAGCTGAAGTCAATTGGATATGTTGATCTTAAGTTCTTCCCTTTCACCCTCACCTACCCCTCCCTCCTTTCCCATCTCAAGAAACCTCTGCTCCAAGTATCTTCAAGCAGCCTCAGACAGAGAAAAGCAACACCATCTTTTGAGCCAACAGGCACTCTCTGTTCACAGTAATCTAAGACCACAGTAGCATTAGAGAGAGAGAGAATTGCACCTGCTGCAAAGGACAATTGATATGTTATTATTATTAGCATAAAATCTGTAATCATGTTATAATGCGAAAAAATTTTTATGTCAAAATTGAAATCAAATAAATTAGATCTAATAATATTTTGATATGTATATTTCATTGTTGTTCAAAAGAGTAAACCTTATATGATATATAAGCACCTTCGTCGTTGAGATATCAATATGTAAGGAGAACTAGACCCTTCTCCTCTCTTTCTATCTATCAATAACCATAATTAAAATTCAATCATATCTATAATATATCTTACCTAATTAAATAAGATCACATAATCTAACAATTATCACTCTGGTAATCACACTTTCTATCATTTTTGCACGAAACATATATCATCTTCCCATACATATAAATCATCTACATATTAATTTCTTGCTTCTTCAACTCTAAGCGCCTCCGAGATGGTTCTGTCATTGCCCACAACCGCATGGGTTCCCGGAGTTATCAGCCGGAGGAGGTGGTTTGAAGGGCACGCGCCTGGTAAGTCGTCGCGTGCTCGCAGCATCATCCCCACCTACGTTTTGCATGTTATCAAGCCATGGATAAGCCCCAAAGCTATGCATGACTCTCGAAAGCCAACAAGAAAACATCCATACCTGTGCTTTGGTGGACATGAACTGGGACTTCGCTCGACTGCGATGGAGAGATTACTAGAGCCGAGAAGAGGAGAGCCACCATTAACATGGAGGACATGGTCTTCTTCGCAGTAGAATGCTCCATGGCGGCACCTTCAATGGTTGCAGCAGACAATGGCCTTGAATGAGAAATATGACTACATATTCCATATCCATGGCATGAGTTGGATTGAGGTATGAGTCGAATTCAACCCACACTTGTAATCAAAATTAGAAGTCATTGTTTTCTTTGATCTTTAGCCATCAAAGAAGAATAAAAGGCAATTCTTATGGACATAGATTAGTCAAACCCGCCCTTTCTTGGCTCCTTGGGCATCAATTTTCTTGGTCGGAGTTGTTGCTTCTCAAAATAAAAATAAAAATAAAAATAATATATATATATTGTTACTCTCTTCTTCCTTTTTTTTTTTTCTCTTCTTTTCTATGATTGAAGAGGTCAATGACGTTTAGCAAACGCTAAATCAATGGTCTTAAGATAATAAGAGATAAGTAGTAAAAATAGGCCGTGTTAAAGTCGAGTAGAGAAGCGTTTACCATACTAAGTGATCGTTCTAAGAAGAAGATGACATACACGATTAGTCTTTCTAACCTGATATATTAAGGAAATATATTCTATGTGTAAAAAAATTATGTGTATATATAAAAGCAAGGTTCGTTATACCGTATCGTACCGACGTTTCAATCCGGGCTCGATACGGTACGGTATCAGTGTATCGAGCGGTACACCAGGGCGTACCAAACGATACACCCTGGTGTACCGAATAATTTTATTTTATTTTTCATTACTATAATACTGTAGCACTACTATAGCACTGTAGCAGTACTATAATATAATACTATAGCATTGTAACTATACCAGGCGATCCACGTATCGGTATACCATCGGATCGGTACGTACTGCCAATACCAGACGGTACCTTGTATAAAAGTATAAAATAGAAGATATAAGAATGAATTTTTCAATATCAAATGAGAGTCTGAGTGGGTGTCAACATTTTATATAATCTTTTTATTTTCTGACTGAGATCTTTAATCTCATATCAAAAGGGCATAATTAAGCTTAAATATTTTAATAATAAATCAATAATCCTATTTTTGATAAATGGTATGATATTAAGCTTTTAAGTGGGAAACCAAGAAGAGCCAAAACTGATTTTTGAGTGCAATTCACTATCTCAACCCATCTTTGATCCATAAAATGGTAAAAATATGAAGTTTTTATCCGTTTTATAATTCTTGTTCCCCTACTGTTTGTTTCACGACTGATTCGTTATACGATTATAATATGAACCTCGACGTGGGAAGCAGAAACTCACATACATTTACAATCAGATAGAAAAAATATAAGCGATACACACAATTATACCTTACTTTACGATGCATAATGCAGAATTGTTAGGTCTAGCCCGTATAACGAATCTGATTTATTAAAAAGAAAAAAAGATTGTAGAGACGTGCACTGAGGGCAGCGAACAGGTGCGTGCGTGCAGCGAACAGTCGTGAGAAAAAAAAAAGATAGAAAAAAAGTTAAGATATTTGAAGATTTTTGTTGGATAATGGAGTGACTAAATTTTATTAGTTTTGACTTAAATTTTATGTAAAGAATTCTTACAACAATATCGATCTACAGTTTACTGTGCTTTCTCGTCATACTTAATTTGTGAGATCTAATATTTTCTCTTCATGAAATTTATCTTGGATGATGATGATATATTAATGTTGAGTCAAGATACGTGTTCTTGATATTATTATGATCTTCTAATTATTCTAAAGAAGATTTACGGTAAACATATTATCATTATTAGTGATAATGGAACTTTGAAGTGGACTATGATCCCATTGGTTTTTTCGCATTAGTTTTTTTACATAAAAATTTCAGTGTCTCAATTTACAACTGATTTATTTTTTTACTATTTATTATGCTCTAGCTAATATTTGTTTTTGATAACAAGTTAGTATTTTGATACATAAAGAGGGAAAAGAATTATTCCACTATAATAGTTTTTCCTAACAAGTGGTATCAAAGCAATAAGTTATTTGATGCTAGTTTTTTTTCTTGTGTGATTGAAATGAAACAGTCAGATGGTATAATTAAATTGAACTCATCAAATTCTTTTACTTGGCAACGTATGATGGAAGATTTGCTCTATTACAAAGATTTGTATAAGCCCAAGGTTAAAGATAAACCTTCTACTATGAAAGATGAGGAATGAGAAGTTCAACATAGAAAAGCTATTGGCTATATTAGAAGATGGATGTACATAAATTTGCATGAGCATATTTCTGATGAAACCAGAATTGATATTATTTGGCAAAGGTTAGAAAACTTTTTTTGTGAAAAAGATAATGGGAAATAGAATTTCTCTCCTCAAAAGACTTATAAATTTGAAGTATAAAGATGATGGTAATATTGTTGAGCACATAAACCTATTTCAGAGTCTTGTAAACAAGCTAGTTGCTATGAAAATGAATATAGATTATGAAATACAAGAATTATTACTTCTCAGCTCTTTACAATTTGTAACTTTATGCTAAAGGGGACTATAACTATAGATATGGTTAAATAAGATATCAAAAGGAAAGAACAAGGAGAATTTTCTTCTAATGCATTTGTTACTGAAAAATAAGAAAGACATAGAAGAAGTAATAGTAGAAATCTACATGATTATAGAGGAATATTCAAGTATAGAAGAGATATCAAATGTTTCCATTATAATAGGCTAAGTCACATGAAGAAAGAGTGTAGGTTTTGGAAGTGAGAATAGAATGAAAGAAAGAAAAATGAGAAAGAGACCAATACAGTTGCTGCTGAAGGTGATATCATTATTATTTGTGATGACGGTTGTATAAGTCTCATAGCTTAGAATAATAACTAGGTAATTGACTCTGGTGCTTCATTTCACGTTACTTCTCATGATAACTTCTTCAGAGCTTACACTGCTAGTGATTTAGTAATGTCAAAATGGGAAATAGTGGTACATCTAAGATTGTGGGTATTGAAGATATTTGTTTGAAGACTAGTATTAGGAGCAAATTGATACTCAAAGTTGTCAAATATATTTCAGATATTCGTCTTAACTTGATATTTACAGACAGACTTGATGACGAGGGATTTACACACTATTTTGGTGAAAGCAAATGAAAACTCACTAAAAGTTCACTAATTATGGTGAGAGGAAAGAAGCTAAACTCTTTTTATGTCATGGAAACTAAGCTACATAAAAAATAGATTAATGCAATTCAGAAGTGTGAAAGTATAGATCTTTTGCATAAGAGACTTAGTTATATTAGCGAGAATGAACTTCAAACTCTTGCTAGAAAGCAGTTCTTATCAGAGTTGTAAGATACATCTCTTAAATCTCGTGATCATTACTTAGCTGAAAAAACACATAGAGCTGTCGTTCATACATATCCATATCTAGAAGATCAGATGTTAATGATTTGATTCATATTGATGTCAGTACTATGCAAATTAGAACTCTTGGAGGTGCTCTTTATTTTGTTACTTTTATAGATGACCATTCTAAAAAAGTTTGGGTTTTTGCTTTGAAATCTAAAGATCAGGTACTCGATGTTTTCAAAGTGTTTCATGTCAGTGTTGAAAGAGAAATTGACAGAAAGCTAAAGTGTGTTCGAGCAGATAATTGTGACGAGTACAGAGGTCATTTTAAGAATTATTGCAGGTTCTATAATATCATGCTTATGCAAATAGTTCCTAAAACTCCTCAGCAGAACGGTGTGACAGAAAGGATGAACAGAACTGTTGAAGAAAGGATTCGATGTATGCTTTCCCATACTAAGTTACCTAAGTCATTTTGGGGGGAGGCTATGAGAACTATAATTGCCCTGATAAATCTTTCTTCATTAGTTCCTTTAAAAGGTGATGTTCCAAAGAGAGTATGGAAAGGAAATGATTTATCTTATAACCACTTAAGAGTTTTTTGGTGTAATACGATAATAATGAATGAGAAGATTATTAGAAGCAGAGATATTGTATTTCTTGAAGACCAATTGTTTGATGATGATGATAATGTTGAGAAGCCAAAAATCTCTATTTACATTCCTTGGAGTTTAAGTCCAGCTCACCTATAGTTCATGATGGTTATGGGGGAGATGAATAAGAAGATTGTGGTGAGAATGTCAATAATGGTGCTCCTACAGTTGATGATGTTGAACTAACTGAACAAGTACCTCTACCACCAATTGAGATTTCATTGAGAAATCCACGAGAGTGACAATCATCTACCAGATATCCTCCACATGAGTATGTTACTGATGGGAGAGAGCCAGAAACTTACTAAGAAGATATTCTACATGAGTATAAGAATGAGTGAGTTAAAGCCATGCAAAATGAAATAAGATCCTTGCTTGAAAACCACACTTATGACTCGATAAAGTTGCCTAAAGAGAAGAAAGTTTTTAAGAATAAATGCGTTTATAAATTGAAGACTGAAAATAATAGCTCACAACAAAGATACAAGGACTAGTTGTGAAAGGATTCAAACAGAAAAAAAATATTAACTTTGAAGAAATATTTTCTCCTATAGTAAAAATGTCCTATATTCAAGTTGTTCTTGGTTTGGCTACTTGCTTGAATTTAAAAGTTGAGTAACTTAATATGAAAACAATATTTCTTCATGGTGACTTAGAAGAAAAAATTTACATGGAGTAAACAAAACGTTTGAAAATCAAGGGAAAAGAAAATCTGGTTTGTAAGCTTAGGAAAAGCTTATATAGACTCAAACAAGCATGTAGACAGTGGTATAATAAGTTTGATTCATTTATGATGAGCCAATGACATAACAGAACCACATCTGATCATTGTGTGTTTATAAAGAAATTTTCAGATGATTTCATTATTCTTCTACTATATGTTGATGATATGCTGATTGTTGGTCATGATGCTGATAAAATTAAAAAGCTTAAAAGAGAGCTAAGTAAGTCTTTTGTCATAAAAGACTTGGGATCGGTAAAACAAATACTTGGTATGAAGATCCTTCGTGATAGGAAGAAAAGAAAGATCTGACTATCTCAAGAGACCTATATTGAAAAGGTTCTTGAAAGAGTCAACATGAGTAAAGCCAAAACAGTTTGTTCTCCACTTACAGGTCATTTTAAGCTTAGTTCAAAACAATATCCTATAAGTGAGAAAGAAAAAGAAGAAATGTCCAAAGTGCCTTACTCATCTGCAATAGGTAGTTTGATGTATGCTATGGTTTGTACTAGGCTAGATATAACTTATGCAGTTGGAGTTGTCAGCTGATTTCTCTCTAATCCTAGTAAGGAACATTGGGCAATAGTGAAATAGATATTAAAATATCTAAGAGGTACTTCCAATGTTTATGTTTTGACAGTGATAAACCTGTGCTAGAGGGATACACAAATATAGATATGACAGGTGATATTAATTCCAAGAAGCCCACTTCAGGAATATATAGTAATAAACATGTTGCTCTATCAACCACAAAAGCAGAATTATTGAAGCTTACAAGGAAACTTTGTGGATGAAAAAGTTTCTATAGGAATTGAACTTAAAATAGGAAGGATATACTATTTACTATGACATTCAAAGTACCATTCACCTCTTCAAGAATTTCATATACCATTCTAGATCCAAGCATATTGATGTTAGATATCATTGGATTCGTAATGTGCTTAAGATGAAAGAATTACACTTAAAAAAAGTTTATAGCAATAAGAATGGATCAGATATGTTGATAAAGTCTTTGTCTAAGGAGAAACTTGAAACATATAAATGAAGAGCGGGCTTAGTACAACCCACCATATGAGCTGGAGGGGGATAATTATTGGTCCAACTCACATGTGGGCAGGATGATTTGGCCACTAAGCCAAAATCTGATTTATAAAAAAAAAAAAAAAACTATAGAGACGTGTATAATAAGAGCAGGGAATAGGTGTGCATGCAGCAACGGCGTGAGAAAGATACAGGCAAAACAGGAGAGAAAAAAGTTAAGGTGTTTGAGGTTTTTACTAGATGATCGAGTGACTAAACTTCGTCGGTTTTAGCTCAAATTTTATCTGAAGAATCCTTGCAATAAGCTCTGTAATCTTAATGGTATCGATCTATAGTTTATCTTCTATAAGGTCTAAGGTACTTTTCCACTATATCCATTTTGTGAGATCTAATATTTTTTTTTAATGAGATCTATGATGATGATATGTTAATGTTGAGCCAAGATCTATGTTCTTGATGTTATTACAATCCTCTTATTATTCTAGAGAAGATTTACTATAAATATATTATTATTATTAATTATAGTCAAAGTTTGAAGTGGACTATGGTCCCGTGATTTTTTTTCACATTTAATTTTTCATGTAAAAATTTTAGTGTTTCACTTTGTAACTGATTTATTATTCTTAATATTTATTTTGATAATAAATTAATATTTTAATAAAAAATTATTTTGATATATAAAAAAAGAATTATTTTGTTATAATAATATTTTCCAACTGGGAGAGAATATGTTAGTACTTTGTTATCTCTGATTGCTCTGATGGCTCAACTATCAGTCATGGCAGGGGAAGTATTGAATGTTTGGAAGCTTCTGATCATTTCGGCACAAAGAATTTCTCACAACCCATTCAAGCGGCACATTGCCCAATCTTTCTGGTGGATTGGCATATGATTTCTTGCTTAGCAACTCTCGCAGTAAGGGAAAGGCGACAATGATGAGAAAACGGTAAAAAGAAAAGAAAAAAAAGAGAAGTAAAAGAAGACGATTGACAAATACTCGTTGCTTCAAAAGGCATCCACATGTATCTCAATGACTACAAGAGTTTGGTGGAGGCAATTAAAGAAATAAGAAGAGAGAGAAAATCGAAAAGGAGAAATGGAAAACAGCTCCTACGATCCCACCAGTCTTTCTCCACAGGAAATTTAAACCAGACCAAAATCCAGAAAACTAAGACCAAGATATCACTCCATCAGTTCTCTTCCACCCTCACTAGACAATGAGTCATATTTCTATGCCATACTTACATCTACACACATTGATTATTGACTAAGGCAAACACATCCAGAGCAAAAGCCATTTACAAACAGAACCATACGGGATCGCCTGCTTTCTTTATGCATATTCACACCAACTCGTATCGGATTAAATCTGCTACTCTTCCTTCAGCATTCGTAATAATTTTGGTTAGGGGGAGAACATAACTTCGGTACTCAATGTTTCATTTTTGTGGTAAGCTTTTGTTTCTTTTTTATTTATTGTCATTAATTACGGTCAGAGGATATGTTTGCCATGCTACGTATGTTTTGAGTAGGATATAGGAACAACAGCAATCTCTACTGAGGGCGGAGGAGGAGGCGTTGGTGGTCCGAGGGAGAGAGGGAGTGGCGGAAGTGGCACCGGTGGCCGTAAGGACAGGTGCCACCGGAGACGACCATGCGGCAGAGCTCGGTCTTGTAGCGGGGGTGGCGGAGGACAGGGCGGAGCTCGGCTATGCCGTGGGCGAACTGGCAGTGGTCGCTGTAGGGGCACTCCCCGCTCTCCTCCCACTTGTTGCACAGCTCCGTCTTGAACATTCCCTGGTGGTAGACTTCCACCTCCATTGCTCCGCCGCCCCCCTCCTCCCCCTCCTCTTCTTTGTCCTCTCCTCTGCTTCTTTCGCCCTTCTTATTGGTGCTTCCCCCTCCCACGGACACCCGCTGCTGCTTCTTGTTAAGCAAACAAAAGATTAAGTTACACGCTCCCAATCAATCAAAGAGAATTATATTATCGCATAGACGATAACGAAGAAAATATGTATATAGCCAGAAACAACGATTGCCTGGTTCTATCATCATAAATGGATATCAGAAGTTTGCTTAACTATATACAATAAATACGAGTAAAGAGACATCCATGACAATGATCAAACATATAGCACTATTTAAGTACATGAATTACCAAGTTGTTCTTTTTCTTTATGGTTACATATGATTTGCAAGATTGATAAGCTTTGTAGTGTAAAATATGAGATGAGCACTGAGATCTTCTACATAGTACATCAAAATATACTACGAAATTTTTATAAGGATCACTAGATCACTGAGCTCTGTTACATGCAATACGATCATGTGAGCCGTCCGATGATTATGATCGGGAGCACTGCATTGAGATATGTGTTCTACTTTATTACATCTCACTCCGACAGTTATATAGCATATCTTCAAGTAGTTGCAGAAAAGATAGCAGAGTAAATGCACCAACTCTTACCAACGGCCTAAAAATGTAGAAAGAGACCAAAGTTCTTCACAAGATATTTATGAGGCATGGGGGAATCGTATGCATACCGAGCCGATCATGACGGGGTTGGAAAGGCGAAACCGGCCGTTGCGGTTCGCAGCCGAAGTGGCTCCGCCGCCCGGGTTCAGCTTCAGGTACCCACTGGACCGAATCGAGATGCTCTTAGGCAGCGAGACCCGCTTCTCGACAACCGGCGTCCTCGTAAACTGGCAGCCACTGACGCTTTCCTGGAAGGCGAGCACGCTCGTGGGGCTCTCCTCGGCGGGCGGTGGTTCGGCGACGCTGAGTCCACGGAACTCATCAGCCAGTGCCGCAGCCGCGGATATCGTCACACGACCGCCGTGCTTCCCGGCGAGGAGACCGAGCCGCCTTGTAAGCTCTACATTGGCCGCTCGGAGGCTCGCGTTCTCGCGGCGGAGGGACTCAACCTCCTCGGCGGCGTCGCGGAGGTGGGAGAGGCAGAGGTCGTAGTTCTCGGTCATCTCCTGGTATTGGAGGGCGAGTCGGGCCAGGTAGAGGCGGTTTTCAGTGGCGGTGGCGGCGGCCTCCACCTCATCGAAGTAAACCGACGAGGGGGATATCGAGACAGAGCTGGAGGCGGGGAGAAGAGGGCTCAAGAGCGCCAAGCTGTCCTCGGGTGAGAAGACGGGGTACGTGCACGGGAGATCGCCACCACTGTTGAAGTATACGGGGGACTGGGGCCGTCGATCTGGTGAAACGAATGACGGCGATGTGATCGAAGAACCGAGGCGGTCGCCATTGCTGGGAGAAACAACCTCTTGCTGCATCGATCTCTCTGCTAAGGAGACCAACCACAACAACACCAAGAAACTAAGCAACAGGAAATCAAGAAAGAGACCGGAACCCATAAAATCAAGAAACATTTACCATAAAACATCAAATAAACCATTAATTTTGCTCAACATCAAGATCGCATTTCTCGTCAGATCGAAGAAAGAAGAGAAAACGACTACAACAAGAACTCCCCGATCTACCACAAACCAATTCAAGTGAACTAAATGTGCGCCAAAATCCAAAACCAAAACGACCAACAAGAGACGCGAACGCAGGATCATCGGTTCGTTCATCAAGCTACGCGCAAACGAAGACCAATGTACTGAAATCCTCCAAAACAAAGATAAAATACCCTGCGCAAAGAGACGGATCACATCACCAAGAACTCGGAAGCAGTAACAGAGCTCGAAGAGAGCGATGTCTCACCTTCGTCAGAGGGCGAGAGAAGACAGAGAGGAAACGAGGCGTTTCAAGAAATGTGAAGGGGAAGACAGGAGAATATATAGGGGTGGAGTGTCTAGTGCTGAGGTCGGTGCGAGGGAGACCGGGGTTTGCCCGAAACGATCCGCTAACGGAATACGATCTCCTCCTCCGTCTCCCTAAAGACATCACGAACGTGCAGCCGTTACAAAGAACAATAACAGTCGTGCGTATTTATTTATATCGGCAATTCTTATGTTTGCTTTGCGTGGAAGTGTCCGACCTTTTGAGCCACCAGATATCGTCCATCATGCTTGCTTCCCCGTCAAAACTTTAACTAACTCGGGCCCCTCGCTCTCGCAAGAGCAAAACACAGCAAGCATATATGGTGGTGAGTCCTGTCCATCAAATCACAATGAGCAAAAGTAAAGTGCTCTGTTCGACAATCCCATCCATCTCAGTTAACACATCTTGCGAGGACGATGAAGGATAACATTGATGCTTTAGAAACACACACCTTCGATATCACATAGAATATCGATAGTTCGACATGAATGATCTGATACTGTAAAAGATCACACATCAGGCAAACTGAAGAGTGATTGCATCCACACACACATAGAAGTACAGCTTACCGAAAGCTTAAAAATCTGATTCAATTCTGGAGCTCTGAGAATTGCCAGGCCGAACCTCCCCAGAGTTTGACTTGCTTGATCACCAAGATATGACGAAGTCAAACGTGCGTGGATCCTGAAGCCTGATAGCTTCCCTGGAAACGACCTTGACAACAACAGGCTCAGTTTTTTACATACAATATAAAGAACAAAAAACAACAGCTGACCAACCTTCATTACAATGATCCAACATTAATAAACATGCAATTCATTATATATTGGTCCATACAAAAGCTGCATCATTCATTAATTCACAATGGGGAGGGTGGAGTAGGAAAGGTAAAAGTATTGACAGGTGGAAGCTCATATGTTTTACTTTTGAGAGTTCAGAATCTACAAAATTCAGAGTCTTGTAAATATATACGTCCAACTTGCACAATATACCGGGGGATGGAAAACAATAGTTTTGCCCATTTAACATAAAACACCTTAGGTCATCAACCACTCCTTGTCTCTGTTAAGTTCTGCACCTAAAATCATATAATACCTGGTTTCTATTGCGATTTCACATGAACTTCAATGATATCGTCATCCTCCAAGCCAAGGCTATCGGGTGTTGCATTTGTGCTAATTTTATCTCCATCAAAAGAAAAGACCAGATTATCAAGCTTGACCTGTACCTTCTCAGCATACAGTTTAAAGAGCCTCTCAAACTTGTCATCCTGGACAAAACAGAGATATTGTGTGATCACACTGGTGCTTAGGTTCTAAAGAATAAATGACACATCAATGACTACAAAATCCAAGAATAAAAAACATGAAGCTGAATTCAGTGAATAATTGGTTTGAGATAAATAACAATAGAATGGGAAAAAAGATTACAAGAAAACTAAAAACGTCTGTTAGCAAAAAGCAAGGTGTGATCCAAGTGGCAGATTATTCAAGAGAGGAGCTGCAGGACAAATATTGCACAAACGGCTTAGCTAATCAACACCAATTTGCTCACAGCTTAGACACCATTTGGATTTAAGCAATGGATGCAGAATGACTTGTTATGCACGCACAAAGGCAAGTGTATTTCAATGCTATTTGTCTGATCAAAAGAAGAGGGTTCTTTTACATTCAATCAACCATTTAAGAAAACAAACAAAGAGCACATACTCCTTTTGGCAAACCCCACAGTCCATAGAACGGAAAAAATGGGCATGATCTAACAGCAAGGAATGAGCATCAGACATTTGGCTATTAAATTTTTTTTTTCCGGAACCTCCTCCTCTGAACTACATTAAACTTAGTAGAAATTCATCTACATGGTACTTCAACTCATCAAATAATATTGGAGCAGGCCTTATCCAAAGTCATGATGGACCACCCTTTTCCCAGGATGTGAGCATGGGCATTTCAATTGAGTCTGGCTCCATCACACTAAACCATATTTTGGAAGGTGAAACTAAGATTCCTGAAAAATTTTCAAGAACATTATGCAGGCTTGTTTTTAATTTCTATTTTTTGGAAAATTGCACAGGGTCACTGTTTTAGATAGGCCAACTTAGGTGTAGACTGAGTGACCAACTCTGAATACTAGATTGTATTGTACATAGAATAATAATTTCCCATAGGAACTGTTGTACATATTTTACTTTTGACTTTTCTTTAAAATAATAGAAGGTGATTCGTTTAGTTTGTTTACACAAAAGAACCTTAGCACAAAGGTCATTCATTAACCATATATGAGCACAGATACATGCCAAATCAACAAATGTGACTGGAAGATATATGAGAAACAAACCATATGACTGAAAATTGCACTATATTCTAAGGTTAGCTTTGTTTCTTAACTACATAAAGACAAAATTTTATGCAAAACGACAACAAAAATGATTCCGATAAATAGTGACAACATAGGCTAGGAGAAATATTGGTCCTATTAAACCATAATTAGTTTTAGTTGTCATTCACTTTTAGAAAGAATCTTCCAAGTGATGGAAAGCACAATGAGTTCTCAACATATTATGGAAGGAAGCACAAGCTCCTAAATTTTGACAGAAGAAGGCATAAGCTAAATGCTTTCATCGATTTGATTTGAGAATGCAAAATAGCTTGATTAGTTAAATTTGTAATCTAGGTCTCTGAGTAAAAAAAGTTCCAAAGTTTTCAGTGGTCGGTAAATTTGTAATCTAGGTCTCTAGCTTGATTAGTTAAATTTGTAATATAGGTTCAGTGGTCAGTAGGCGTTGGAAAAACAAAAGAATAGGAGCTCCTTTTTAATTTTGCAAATGTGTTGACAATATGTGAAGTATTCTAAAAATAGATCTGGAGATATTCCCTCCATCTTCTTCCTCTTCTTTTTCCTCCTTTTTGTTTTACTATTTCCTATATTTGTTTTGCTTTCTTCTCATTGAAACTTATCTGAGAGCTGCTGAAGACATAATAGGCAAGATACTCTACAAAGTCCACTAAAAGCCTACCCCAGTGTTAAAGCTTCCCTACTAAAACCTTTGGATGCCAGGCCTGCACTACTCATTCCAAGATCTGACCCAGCAAATAGCTCTCAGAACAATATAAACAGCAAACTCAATACTCAAAATCTTTATATATCGAACAGTATTTTAACTCACTGTCGAACTCAGCATTTATGTCTGTCAGTCTAATGTTCACAGTTGATTTATCAGAACTATAATGGAAGTGAAAATCCGAGCTCTAATAGCTGATTCTGTTCATATACAATATCCAAATATCACTTTTTAAGAAAATTTAGCATGTGCAACCTACAGCTTTCTTAATTACATATAACACTTCCATTTCTTCACTGCAGTACAGCATGGTAATAAATCTACCAAGTATAAACTGTCAAAAGGTGACAACCCCTAATTTGATAGCATAATTAGCCAAAAAATCATAAATTTATACCGTGTAAATGCGGAATTGCTTTTGTCCTTCTTTGTCCTGAATGGATATAACTATCTTTTGTCTTTGAACTTGTTGTTTTGGCAGTTGTTCAACAGATTTTCCTGAATTATTATGTTCCATTTTTGCAGCTTCCTCCACTTGCTGCAGCACTTCTTGGGCAGATTGAGCAAGTGATGCTAATTCCTGCTTATGTAATCTACAAATAAAAGTATAAAACAGTTCAACTACATTATCATGGAAAATCAGAAATAGTGGAGTGCAAGTCACATATAAGCATACAACTGTAGCATACAAGTTCTAGCAGCATCAAAACATCAGCAAGATAACATGGCACTACAACAGCATATGCACATTACAAATTCATTATCCAAGTATGGAAACCTACATATTAACCACAGCGTTTCAAGGAAAAACCAAAAGAGAGAGTGAAAGAGAACAAAAACTGTTAAAACCTCCATGAATTGGCAAGTCAAACAAGGATCATTTGCATGCAACAACATGATTGCAAATGACAGGAGTTAATAGTAGATCTTAACTGACAAATAGGTTTACTATGCAATAATCACTAATCCCTAAGGTCTCTGCATCATAGACAAAAAGGTTGGAAGAAATAGAGAGAATCAAATAGTAAGGTTTTTTCCAACTGTAAGAATCTAAAATAATAATGTAGTTAAGACAAAATGAGTTGCAGCAGACCACTCAAAATTCATATTTCAGGAACTTGAGTTGCGAAGAAAAATGATGACACCAACAAGCTACATTAATAACATGTGCTGAATGTCTTATTGTCTCTCCTGAACTCATAGGATATAGATGAGTGTTCTTGTTCATGTCCATTAAACTTTCAACTTTATGCTTATCATTATAAGATTAGAAATAAAATAATGATCTGAGAGCTATTCATTGCACAGAGAAAAAGCTTTTGAGTCATATGAAACTGAGATGACTGAATACACGAAATATGAATTTTTGAAAAAAATATATGATCTAGGTTAAAACTAATAAATTGGAGGAAGCAAAATTTATAAACTGAAGATGACAAGAAGGTTCTTCAATACTAGAAACTTTCTTCTTAGCAACTCCCAACAATTCCAAGACATTTCCTGAAATTGTTGTAAGAAAACTGAAAATACCCTAGAACCCTTTACTTCATTATGAAGTGATCTAAGCACAATTTACATACAAAACCTTCCATCCAATATGTGTTCTCCTTTTTAATACTGAAACTCAGAACAGTCTATATGTAGCATGAAGGGAACAGGAGAGAAAAATGTGAAAAATAGGGGACAATTCATTCACATCATAAAACATCCACCATCTGCTATGTGCTCTCCTCCGACTGATCTCTCCTTAAAATTCCATGCTTTGTTGAATGCTAACATTACTAATCCTTGTGCAAAATCAACAAAAAACCCTCATTTCAAATATCACCTACTTCATTCGGAGTTTGCAAATGGTTGCTAAAGAATTGCCGAACTCAACCTTTTAGGAAAAACTACATATCCGAAGTGTAAAATAAGTATGGATCGAATCAGACCGCAGTTCTAGTAGAGTGCTATCTTCTTGTAGTCCCAAGCCTGAACTTGGAACCCTAGGGGGCGGGAGAGGCAACCAATCCGCGTCTTCCTGCGCCTTCAAATCTTCTTCATCATCGTCTAAGACAACCATGGCTTCGCGACCGGACCTTGCCTTAAGCTCCTACATTCCACCCAAAATAGTTCAAATCTATGCAAAAGTTCCCCCAAGAAGAATCCTCCAAAATAAAAGGATATTAAACAGCCTCAGAGTTCAAAGATGAGGAAGCAACTCACGGTGGGATCAGAGGCCCGCTTACGCTTGCCATTGGAGACGATCGGGGAGGAATCAAAGGCGTCATCTGCGGCAAAGTCCAGTAAATTTGAAAGAGGATGAAGAACAGAAGAAACCCTAAAGACATGTGGATCCCAGAGAGAGAGAGCGAGGGAAGCGACCACTCACCTTCGAAGGAGAGGAAATCCACGGGCTGGACGCGGCCATAGTTGAAAAGGGGCTCCAGCTCCTCCTCCGCATCCTCGGCCACTTCCTGCAATCAAAACCCTAGAATTATTGAAGAGGATAACGGGAAGCAAGAGCGAGAAAGAGGGAGATTCCTCCTACGATGGAGAGGGTTTCCTTGGGAGCCATCGTCGGGCGCGGTGACAGGAAGCTGCGAGATGTCGGCACTGTTCGTGCTCGCGACAGAAACAATGGTGGGAAGGGCGAATCCACGACTGGTTTTTCGAAGGATGGAAACGGGTCGGATTATTTTATGCGTTAAGAATTACTTACTGGGCTTCAAACTGATTCACCCATTCGTGTGGAAAAGTGAAGTCTTCGGATCGGATTCAATGACAAAGTGACTCGAACCCGTTCAGGTATATATATATATGTACATATATATATATATATATATATATATATATATATATATATATATATATATATATATATATATATATATGAAACGAAGCGAAGCGGAGCGATTGCCACTCTTCAGTGGCCGGAGAGAGCGAGCTGGCGATCAGGGCGAGAGGGTAGGCCCGACCATGCCGCGTTGCTCTCCCACGTCCCATCCTCCTCGCCGCTCCGCCACCCTCGCCACTGGCGTCGCATTTATATGGGGAGAGGGGGCTTTCGTGGATGGCCTCCGCCTCTTCTTTCTGCGCCCTTCCTGCCGAGTCGTCAGACCTAACAAGGCGATCCGGAGGAGGAGGAAGAGGAGGAGTTGTTCGTTGGTATCGAGGTGCTTGTGATCTTTGGGCCTAGGTTCATCAGGGTCTGCTTAGAGGGGAGAGGAGGTCGCCATGGATCCTCAAAGGAAGGTCTTTTAATTTTTCCCTTTCTCTCCTTTTAGCTGTAAAGATCAATATTTATCCATTTGTTTGATAACTAATCGGTCTTCTTTGCTTAATTATATGCTGTCATTCGTTTTAGCGCTATCCAATTCTTTGTTCTCGAATGCCATTTTAAATGCATTTCCTTCGTCCGTTATAAGGAGATGCAAGGCTTTGGATTGAATTTTTTGAGCTTTCTTTTGATTTTTTTCAGAATTTTTCCATACAAGAATGGGTTTTTCTTTTACAGCTTAACATGTTTTTAATCTCAAAATTGTACTCTTGTACCTGTTTATGAAGGTACTAAAGCCGGGCTGATTGAATTTTTTGAGCTCTCTTTGTCTTTGAAAATACATCTTTCAAGAACACGTAGTTCGTTTTTCTATTATGATTTGATTAAATTTTAAATTGTTAAACATTTATTGATCCCTTGCAAGGATCATTAGTTCTTATTGTCTTTCTCTCTATTTCGTGAGTTTGTTGGTTGAATTTCACAATTAAACTGCTCTCATCTCCTGGAATTTCTCTCACTCTTAATCTCGGTTTTCTGTCTGACACTTTCATCCTTCCAACATACTCTGTTCCATTTCTCTTATCAAAGTTAGCCTTTCAATCTATCTGATCCATTCAGGCCGTGCTTGAGAATGAATTCTTTACGGAGTATGGTGAAGCAAGCAGATACCATGTACAAGAGGTCATTGGCAAAGGAAGTTATGGGGTAGTTGGGGCTGCAATCGACACCCATACTGGAGAGAAGGTGGCAATCAAGAAGATCAATGATGTATTCGAGCATATTTCTGATGCCACTCGAATTCTAAGAGAGATCAAGCTGCTTAGGCTGCTCCGCCATCCTGACATTGTAGAAATCAAGCATATAATGCTTCCTCCATCTCGAAGGGAGTTTAAGGATATTTATGTTGTTTTTGAGTTGATGGAGTCAGACCTTCATCAGGTTATAAAGGCAAATGATGATCTGACACCTGAACACCACCAGTTCTTTTTATACCAACTACTTCGAGCTCTTAAGTATATCCATGCAGGTCAAAGACTATTGATGATTTCATATACTGTCACCCTACTTTTGTTTTGTAGGTCAATGAATATTCTGATGTCTTCTTCTTTTTCTTTGTTAATATGCAGCAAATGTGTTTCACCGAGATCTAAAACCCAAAAACATACTTGCCAATGCTGACTGCAAGCTGAAAATCTGTGATTTTGGTCTTGCCCGTGTAGCTTTTAATGATGCACCATCAGCTATATTTTGGACTGTATGTACTTTGTAGTTCAAGACTTTCAGGGTAGTAATGTGATCCAATAAATGTTTACTTGTTATGTTGGTAATCCTGTCTTTTTTTAACCCTCAGGATTATGTAGCAACAAGGTGGTATCGTGCTCCTGAATTATGTGGCTCATTTTTCTCTAAAGTAAGATTTAGGTTTAAGTCTTGATATGAAAATTTTCAGATCAATGGTTAATAATAAAGCTGATATTCAGAATAATGACTTATTAGTCTTTAATTTTTATTTGAGTAAACTTTCCATGGTTATTTCCACTCATGCTGAAGGCATTTTGGGCATACTATTCTAAAAATTTGTAGGTTTCTTCCTCATTTTCTTTTATCGTTGCCTTTCGTATTGTTTTCAACAAAAGCTATGTATTAGTCATTTGTAAACCTTTAATGAAACTTAAGTATACATCAATATTTTTTTTGAAATATCATCCTTTCGGAAGTTGGGTCATCAATGTCTTGCTATTTGTGACTAGGTGAATTGGTTTGATGAATATACTTAGTAATGAAGCTGGATATTGTTAATCTAGTGTTCAATAATATTTCAGCTTTAGTTTGGTATAATTTTATTTGAGATTGCAACACCTTGTTTCTTAGAAGATTTGGACTGAGTGTTAGTATTTTACTTTTTAATACCTCGTAACAGTACCTCCTTGGTTCATAAAATTAGTTTACGACTAATAAATATTGCTTCTAGCCTTCTACGAATATTCAAATGAATTGTACTTTCTAGTTAATGATTATGGCCTATGACATTTTATATTTACAGTATACACCCGCGATTGATATCTGGAGCATAGGATGCATATTTGCAGAAATGCTAACAGGGAAACCTGTGTTCCCAGGCAAGAATGTGGTGCATCAGTTGGATCTCATGACTGATCTGCTTGGCACACCTTCAGCTGAATCTATTGCCAGGGTTTGTCCTTTCTTTATCTTTGTGTTATCAGGCATGGATCAGATTTCTCAACGATCTTTGCTTGTGTTGTTTCCCATATTTGACTTTATCTTACTTTTGTGTTAAAGATCCTACATTCTTGGCAAAAGAATTAAAATGAAAATGAAAATGCTTCATCGACAAATTGGCTTGCAAAGAACTCTTTATTCATCTACTGGACTAAGTTGGAAAATGAATTATTCTTAGCATTTGTATTTCTTTACTGATAACAGTGATAAACTTAAAGATATGGTGCATATACATGCTGTATGCCCATCTTGTTTTACATCGTATTCTCTAATTTTCTTGAGCAGGTTGATAAAGAGTTCTTATAGTCCATTATGAAAGCATGTATATGTCCTTTTAATTGAAGTAACAAGCTGCTTAATAAATATACTGCTGAAGCTAAGTTAGAGTAGCACAGGCATGAAATCCTAATAAACTAAATGTTTAGCCTGCTTCATGATAATGGTTTAAGCTCAACAAATCTTCCTTGAATTTGAACTGTGTGTACCAGCTGGATGATTCTCTAATTCAATGCCTGAGGCATCTACACATATTGTTGTGATCTGTTTAGTTGAATACTATACAAATAAGTCAATTGCTAGAGTCCCTGTCAATCTGAACTCTCGGAGACACATTTTCCATTCATTTTAACCATTGATTAATCTTGGGGCCCCGAACAGGTGCATCAATTTCTGCGAATTGATCTAGAGTTATTATTATTTTATTAAGAACTCTAATGGAAAGTGCACAATGTTTTGTAGAAAAATAATACTCTGAAGTTCTTATGGTATGCAAGGATTAATACTATTCATAACAAAGTTATTTCAGTTACCTTTTCTGACAAAGGAGTTTGTTATATGATTTTTAAATGGTATTGGTAGCTTCCTATACTGTATTGGTTGTCATCACTAACTTTATGGGTCAATGTGATTATCTCAGAACATGTTCTTAGATGTGACTGTTTGTGGATGATACTCAATTATGAGGTTATACTTGGTCCTTGAACATTCCAAGCATACATAGCACAACCTGAGAAATTTATCTTTCATCTGATTTCAGGAAAAGCAGACTGATTTTTCTATGTTTTAAAAGAACAAATATCAGTTTGACAGATAGGAGTTGCTTCATTTACTTTTATGTTAAAATAATTATGTGAAAATGACATAGATGTCATAATTTTTCAGGAAGAACTGACATAAATTTTTCCTTGTCAGTTGTAACAAATTTTGGCTAAGTATATCTTCGATGAAGATCCATTTAAACCAAATTTAATATATAGACCAAAAATATTATAAAATGTTTATACTTTATAATATACATTGTAGTCCTATGTAGAATCTGAATGTTTACATCCCTAATATATGGTTCTTATATGACAGATTAATTAGATATGTAATGAATGAGGAATCAGGGATGTTAGAAAGAGTGATTGACAGCATGGACATGGGACCTTTTACAGCTACCAAACTTGTTTACTTATTAGCTAAGAGTGAGCTGATGATTTGTCATTTATCAGGCTGATATGTTAAAGGTAAATAAATATGATGGGTATATGTGAGGGAACATATTTATATAAGGCTATTACCCAAATCAAATTGTATTATTATTTCTATAATGTTTAGCAGTCTTCTTTGGAAGTTGTAATTGTAATAGAATTTTAATGACAGAAGACAAGGACCAAACTAATTTATTCTACTACTAGTGAAAAAAATTAAGATTTAGAATTATCCTAAATGAACTTAAAAAATGTTTGTATACTTTTCTTATTTAAGAGTTGCTCTACTTCACAGTTCTGTATGTATATTCTCTTTCTGTAGGGAAAATGAAATAGATATGCCATTTTCCTCTCTCATTGCCATTGATAATTAACGATGCAGATCCGAAATGAGAAGGCTAGGAGATATTTAAGTAATATGCGGAAGAAGCCAACAATTCCTTTCTCTCAGAAGTTTCCTGGTGTGGATCCTTTGGCTCTCCATTTACTGGAGCGCCTACTTGCATTTGATCCTAAAGATCGGCCTACTGCTGAAGAGATAGGATTCAGTAACCTTGATGCCTTTTTATCCAAAAAAAGTCAACATGTCTATTGTCCTTATGTTGTGAATCGAACCTTGTATGCTGATTTGTATTTTCTTCTCTCTTCAGTCACTTTCCGATCCTTATTTCCGAGGTCTGTCAAATGTTGATCGTGAACCTTCAACACAACCTATCTCAAAACTTGAGTTTGAGTTTGAAAGGAGGAAATTGACAAAGGACGATGTGCGAGAACTAATCTATCGAGAGGTACAACCACAAATATGTACTTTGACTTTATAAAGTACTGGTCCACAAACGGTGGATAAATTGGTGTCATACAGATCTTGGAGTATCATCCTCAGATGCTGCAGGAGTATCTCCGTGGTGCAGATCAAACTAATTTTATGTACCCTAGGTTAGTCATCAAACACATTCATAGGTCATAATTTTAATCAATTAAGTAGTTAAGCTGAATCTACCAATGAGTAGTATTATGATGCTCAAACTAATTTTTGTTGTTCCATATAAAAAATGCATTATTTAATAATAATGCTTATTTACCTAACATGTGTCAAATCAAATGATTTCATTGTGGATATGCCTTTTGCGCATCAGTAAACGATTATTCAGGAGCAAAGATCAGACACTTGGACATGCACTCAAGGCTGCTTGTTCAATCACTTTTGCCTGAGATCGAGTCTTGAGAATCTTCTTACTAGACAGAAAGGCAGTAAATTTTACACATGCACCTAATTCAAAGTTTGTCGTTTTTAGGCTTGTATTCTCATGAATTTTATGTTTGCACTTTGTCACCATTTTCAGTTCCTTAACCAAGGACTTACAAATGAGTGGTTGGGTTAGATAATCAATATACTGGGGAAGAGATTTAGCCCTACCTTCTGCAGAAATTCATTCACATTTTGGACTTAACAGATCATACTATGGCTTTTTGCACTAGCAGTGTAGCTTAAATACAATCATATCTATTGCCTGAAAATTCTAATAAGTACTGCACTATTTTGTTGGTTAAATGTCATTATTTGGTATGTTAAGGATGTGAATGTGAATTCAGTCTAACCTCACTAGTAAGTCTGAGTAAGATGTATCCAGGATGCTAAGCTATTATTTACTGGTTTAATTTGCCTTGTTGTTAGTCTCATAAATGTATAGACTTGGTGCAGCACCACTTGTTGTTAACAAAGATCATAGTGTCTGGATACCAGTCCTTGTAGCTTACGTGGAGAAAATAGCTGTAGAATAGATGCTAACTGATAGGCATACTCATGAAAGAGTTCTAGGAACAGGGGTTTTGGATAAGTTCTATATTAATAAGTTGTATGCCCATAAGAAATTAGTATTTCATGTCGAGTCCATTACTGAGGTAGACACATTTAGTTGTTCTGTAGTCTTGGTAAACTGCTGAACAGTAATAAAGTATGCATATGATTTATCAGTGAAATTATTTGTGCAACAAGAAAGGCTACATGAATATTCTTTAATTTTCTTATCTTGAAAACCTGCCTTTTTCACTGCAATTAATTGATAATTTCCTGTTTGAGTTACTGTTTGAAAGTTTCCTTTGTTATGTGTTCACTTTATGGAGCACTTTTATTGTACTGGTCTGATCTATATGACACTAGCCTTGTGTCTCAACTAGTTCTAGTTATTTGCATTGCCTTCATGTCAAGATATCCTTGCCTTGGCATGAACCTGTGTCAGTAACCAACTTTTATGCCTCGTTATGGCAATCCTTGCTATGTTTTTTTCTGTTTATATTACAAGTGAAATATCAGGTTCCATGCCATAATGTCCAAATTTCACCCTGAGCATGTTGGTGCCTCCCACTGTAACATTAGATTATGGTTATTGCAAGTTCCATGTTTGTTATTATGGATGAACAATAAAGGTAATTATCAAAGTGTTGGACTGTTTTCAGAATACTCTTGCTGTAACTAATGATGACAGATATGTATAGAATTGGATGACACTTACCTAAACCAGTTACTTTCTATCAGTGGTGTTGATCGCTTCAAGCGCCAATTTGCTCATCTTGAAGAGCATTATGGTAAAGGGGACAGAAGCACTCCACTCCAACGGCAACATGCTTCCTTGCCAAGGTAATACCAGATTAAGAAAGACGAGTCTATTCGCGCTCTCTGTGAATTGTTTCTCTCACTGTGTAAATCTATTTCATGGAATGGTGATTTTAACTTGTAACTTTCCTGTATCACATCTTCTGTGTTCCCAGGGAGAGGATTGGTGCAAATAAAGACAGCATTGCTGATCGAAATAATGAATTTGAAGGGCGAAGTGTTGAATCTGTTGCTCGCAGTACCCTCGAAAGCCCTACAAAGTCACAGCAAGGTGTGAGGTCAGATCAGTCATCAGTCGCTGATGGACTAAGCAAGTCAAAACACAGTGCACGTAGCTTGTTGAAGAGTGAAAGCATCAGTGCTTCCAAGTGTGTAGTTGTCAAACAAAGGAAGGATAAACAAGTAAGTGAACAATGTCATTCATTACATATTATTTTGTTCTTGATCCTGATCTCTTATCAAAGAATTTGCATTTATAGTACTGACAAGATGTGAAGAATTCTTTAAATTAATGATTGAAATTTTGTACCATATCGAAGTTTTAAGCTTTGCTCGGTATGGTACGGTACGGTGTACAGAGTGGTATGTCTAATTTAGACGTAAAATCCTCCAAAAATACTTGAAAAATAAAAAAAAGTTAGGATAGGGTTTTTAAGTTAGAAATAAATATAGTAACAGTATAAGTTTAGCAAAATCAATGTAAATTAGATAAGAATAATGTCACATATCTTTTTCGGACTTTGAGGAATAGTATTGTGCAATGTTCGTATTTCGGTCCGTTACGGATTGTCTTTCTGTAAATATTAAAATATCTATAGAAAAATTATTTAAATTGTTAGATTATTTTATTACAATATAAACTTTAAAATTCAAATGGATTAGATAATCACATATGTAAATATACCTCATTGTTGATTCTACCATCAAAACGAACGATGGGCCTCAACGGGTGGTGGATCGGAGTCCTCATCCTGTGCATTTGCATATCAATATGATATGTTTGTTGGACCCAATCCTGAAATTGATTCCACAACATAGTGTATTGATATACCGTATACCATTGGTGTATAAATATGGTGATGATCGTAAGTTGATCGTCATGAATTACATTTGACGAGGCGACTCCTGAGGCATGTATTGGTGAATGTCAGAGCTTCTACTTTGGCTACTGATCTGCTGCTCCGTATTATATTGTTACTTGGAGAAGTATGATCAACTATCACCGTACTGTTGGTCGTATTGCTCTTGATTAAAAAGTTTTTTCTCTTAATCCTCCCAAATTAGCTTTGATTCAATTCACAAATCGTTACTTTATAGAGTTTAGGAAAGTGCAAATGTAAGAATAAGAAAGAAAATGTGAGAAAAAATGAGTTCGAAATAGTTTAAGAGAGTGTGAGAGTGAGATTGAGTGAAATAGGGGGGGAGGATGGGTTTAAAAACCCATGAGAAAGGGCTCCAACAGTCAATTTGACCGTTGGAACACTGTTACATGTCGGTAACAATCGATTTCAACCATTACCACTCGATATAATTCCGTAACGTTCGATACGGGGCGATATCCAACGTTCCGCCTAGTAGTGGGCACTCCGCGTACCGGTCTGTTGGCAGACCGGTACGTACCGCCCGTATCGGACGATATTATTCGAAATTAAAAATATTATTTTAAATGATATTATTTCTTCAAAGGAGGTAGATCTAGTTTCATATCATGAACAGTGTCATTCATTATGGCTTCTTTTGTTCTTGATCCTGATCTCTTATTAAAAGATTTAGTTTCACATCATGAAGTTTCCATAAGAATCCATTTTGACATGCAAAAGCCAATTCAAGATCCGTTGTGTATTGAGCATGTTCTCGACTACTCATCCATGAAAATTTTGGCAAAAATAATCTCTGTTGTCTACCCTATCAGGAGGAATCAGGATCTGAGGCCACAGATCAGGTGGTTGATGGATTGTCCCACAAGTTGGCTCAGTTATATTCTTGAGACTTGTTCATTTGGTGACTTGGGAGAACAATGTCAGGCACATAGAAACGACCGCGAGGCTCAAGCTCAGATCAGGTTGTCAGACGTCTCGATGAACACTGTAATATCCTCTGTTCGAGTTACAATACCTCTTATACGATCACATTTTTCACGTCCCACCGTGTTCTGTGCTCTTATTGTTGCTGAAAGATCAGCATTCCTTTTATTATTTTGACTGTGTTAACACTCAGAAAAGCAAACAAAAATGTCATTTAATTTGCATTTGTCCAGTTGATTCCTCCTAGATTTTCTTCATTGCCATTCTCAGGTGGAAAATGTACTGATCTGTACCACATGATATCTTAGTAAATACTGATTGATAAGTAGTGATACAGTTGGTATGTATAAATGGTGGTTTGGTAACTGATGATTTAGAGATTTGATGCGAACTTAAATTGGACTTTGTAAATGTTCAAAATCTGTCTTTTTCTTAAGACAAACACATTTTTGTCAAAGTAGATGCTCATTTTGGCAAAGAGCATCTATACTTTGTCATCCAAGGAACCCAAACATAAGAGCAACTTGAAGGTGATCATGGTCTATACTTTCCCTTCTCTGTCAAATGTAGAGTAGATTGGATGAAACCCAACTTATTGTATAGATTACTGTAGTGGAGACACCTGAGAATAAATGATAGTTCATCAAGTAGGCACTTAAACATATAACACTACCCTATATTAATGAGTGCTTTAGATGGAAAACAAATCTTGTAGCCAATGGTGAGCAAAAAGTTTGATTCTTGGTGTTGTCAAAAGAGGGTCAATTAAATACTACTGTGTTGGAAATTTTTGAACCTCCCACAAAGTAGAAGATAACAAAGAGAAATGTGGAGGAAAGGGGGACACCAGTGGGAGCCAAAAGGGTTGTTTGCCAGGGCAGAAGCCTTCACTGGCAACTCCTACATGGCTTTCTAAGATTTTGATGTATCTTATCATGAATGATAATTAATATTATATATATATATATATGTATATATATATATGTATATATATGTATATATATATTGGTGGAGTTTTTACACATTAAGATTAAGAATCACGATAAAACAAAATAAATCACCTGAAAGATTAATCCAAAGACCAAGTCAAGGAATTACATCATGAACTGAAGTGCACATCAAGAAGCCAATCACCAAAGGGATGCCAAGAAACAAGAACATGCCAAGTCATACTACACAGTACAGAAAAGACTCAAGATTCAGTGGTATGTTCGATGTATCGAGATGTCATCTGTAATCATCCAAAGATGAGTCTTGATTGCAGTGGTGCAAGAAAAGATGAGGAACAGATGGAGACATCAGAAATCAAGAATGCAGCTATCCAAGACAGACAAGAGCAGCACCAGAAGAAAAGAGCTCGGCAAGAACTGCTCCTCCACTGAAACCAGTGGTCGATCAAACTACCGTAGATTTACTTGAAAGCTGCTGTGAGAATTTTGCAGAGCTGCCGACATCATGAAGGATTAAGCGGTGCAAGAACAGAGCACTGGCTCAGACTTGCCTCCGCTCCGCGAGGCGAAGACACAGCACAGCTGCGGTGGCTGCCATGGCCACGACTCCGCACGCCGTGGCCGAGCCATGGGCGAGGGAGTGCAGCAGAGACACCAGGCGCTCCATCTTGGCTGTCGGCTTCCTCACGTGGATCTCCGCTGCATCCCTCGCCTTGTGCTCGGTGACGCCGAGCTTCTCCTCGATGGCCTTGACCGCGGTCTCAAGGTCTCTGATCCTGACCTCCAAGTGGGTGCCCATTTCGTTGATGCATCTCTCCAAGGAGACGAAAGACCTCTTCCTCGCAGTCCACGACGGGACCACGGGGACGAAGGCGGCGACCTTACCATCGGCAGTATCATCCTCGATTTTGGCACGGGGGGTGGAGGCGATGGAGGAGGCGGACTCCTCGTCGCCTATGGCAGTCATGGGTTTTCTTGGCTGGAGCAGAGAGAGAAAGAGAGGTGACGGAATGGGAGAGAAGGAACCGTAAGGGTGGTGAGACTTATAGGGGAAATGAACGGTGGATGATCGTCTCCGTGATGGTGCAGGTAGATGATCATAATAGCCAACATGTTTGATACCCACCAGTCTACCCTGCTTCCGATTGGATGAAAAAATATGGGCTCCACAAGAGCTGGCCGCTTAGAGACTACCCTTCTGCCTAGTGCGTATATATATATATATATATATATATATATATATATATGAGTATTTTTTTTGTTAATTTGATAAAATTATCCCTCCTTGCTCCACTAGTAGCCTCAAATCATCATCAAATCATCATTGTCGACACCCTCTATTTTCACTACGAGCAACATCGTTCATCACTATAAACATCATCGTTTTTTGCTCCTCTCTTCCCCCTTCTCCTTTCTCTCCTCTCACCCTTTCATATAGTCTCTAAGCAATAGCTTTCTCCCCCTTTATCGCCTAGGCAATGCAGGTAGAGCAAAACCAACGATAAAGACAATAAAATCCATGGCAATATTACCTCTCCTCTACAATGCCTTCGGAATAATGGTGACGATCTATGACAAGACGATAACGGGAAGAGACATCATTTGGTAATAGATCAATACCTAGGGCTATTTTAGGTAAAATGCTAATACATTTGTAAGGTTATCACATATAAATGGAGTTATGAGGATCCGAGTATGTGTAAATATTTCCAAGAAACCCTCTCCCTCCACTTGTAAACATAATAGATAAAATTCTAATGAAGAATAAAACTTTGATATGAGAATTGAGTCCAAGAGGATCCAAATGTTTCATGTTGCAAGTAAGTTTACTCTTCAATTTGAGTCTTTAATATGTAATTATATATGATAATAACCCACCCAAAGACACTTGCTGATATGCTCTTTAGATGGTTTGGGAGATAGTACTGAGGACCACAATGATATAATTGGGTCATCACATTAAAGATAAAATAAAAAAACAAATATTGATAGGGAGTGTTTTGATAATCAAACCTTCATCCACCAACAAATCACCCCAAAGACACTGACGTGAAAGAAAATGATTGAATCACCCTCCATATGATAGTGATGTGAGGGTGGTCATGACCCCTCCTCCCTTAGTCTATGAAGCCTCCTATTGTCGGACAAAATGCCAAAGGGGAGGATGTTAAAACTATTATAGATGATTCTCTGAATCGATTAGGTATAAAAGCCAACTCCCAACGTTGACATAAGAGTTGAAGCTCTTTCCTAAAATCTTTCACATTCTAG
The DNA here is from genome assembly GCF_036884655.1 of Musa acuminata AAA Group. Taxonomy (NCBI): domain Eukaryota; kingdom Viridiplantae; phylum Streptophyta; class Magnoliopsida; order Zingiberales; family Musaceae; genus Musa; species Musa acuminata. Next base: position 8,706,395 of record NC_088330.1, read on the forward strand.
ATAATCTTTAAAAACTAACTCGAGTGTTAGAGGAGTTGGGCCAAAAAACTCCATTGGCCTTTGTGCAGGAACCGATCGAGGAGATTGGACTCCACCTCGACCAAATCTCAAAACCACCTCGGATAGGCCAGGATTACGTAAAGATCACCTCGAAGTCACCTCACTCGTATCAAAGCTGCCATGAGGGTTCCTCGGACATCCCCATGCCTTCAAGTCCAGATTGAGCCAAACTGATTACAAATCCCCTCAACAAACACAAAAAGAATTAAAAAATATATAAATTAGAGATGAAAATTAAATAACTCGTAGCTTATACTAGTTCTGCTTGCTTTTGCTTATGTTTTTGTTTTCTTTAGTATATTTCTTTACATTTGTTCTTCCTAATTCCATCATTAGTTGAACTACACTTATATATACAGACTACTTCAAAATGTTTGATAAGAACATAATTTATGACCTAATCAAGCCATACCTTTTTTTCTCCATGAAAACAATTGATGGTGCCTGTTAGCATCATCATCTCAGAAGAAGCCACTGCACCTAAACCTATATGAAGTTAATATGCCATTTAAATGAACTAGAAATGCGCATATATGAGGGGATGTCAATCACAATGACTCAAAAATTATATGATGTCTTGCGGACCAATGGCTTCATTCCCTAATCCTCCAAGCATGTCCTCATCTAATGCACATCAACTAATTGTATCAAAAGAACCAGAGGAGAAGGCATCTCATATGAGCACATAATTGTTGTGATCTGAATCACCATCATCTTGGTACCTATAATTGGTGACATATATATTAGATGGATCCAATAGATTCATCATCATATACTACATAGAACAAGATCATACAAGAAGAAGTATTAGAATAAAAGAACATATCAACCAGTGTTCTTTCTGTGCCAACGAAATATTTTGAAACATATGAATGCTTCTTTGAAACAACTTTAAAAGCTTCACTTCTTAGAATTGCCAACTAATAGTGATTGTTTAGGCTCCTGAGAACACATATATGATATAACAAAAATAAAGATACAGCTTGTCGGAATATTTCATAGACGAACAGAGAAATCATAATATTCTGTAAACTTCAATCGATCAAGAAACAGAACATGTCTACTTCTCAACATTGTCAGCAAGACTGGTGATTTCAAACAAATTTGACTTCAAAATGGATGGGTTTTCCATATTTCTGCTGATCTTTTTTCTCTCTTGATTGCCATAAATAATGAGGCTGAAAAGACAGTTCCAACAATCTTTTAGCATTGATACTTCAAATTATTTTGTTTCAGGAGGAACTTCAAAGTCTTTTTTTATAGCCCAAGTTCTTTCTTCTTTCATCCAGAATTTCGCACTTTAAATTCATCCGCTAGGTTCAGTTCATATCATTAAACTCATCCTAGCGTCCATTCCCCTGACTACTTGATTTTGAGAGATGTAGCTTCGCCTTTAAGATCCTATCAAACTACACATTCTTTTCATCTATATCCAAGGATGATCATAAACTGATGTTTCTAGTAGATCAGCCTATTAGGCTTAATGTAGCAGCAAAACATGATTGTTCATGCAAGAGGTGGAAAGGGATTACCTTCTACCATGATTCTATTACAGGTCATAATTCTCTTAACACAAACGGAATGGAGTCATTACTTGTCTGCAGGAAGAGTGGTCATCAATCCTTCATTTAAAACAGGACCTCCGATGTCCATGTATAATGCAACACATGCACACGAAGCTTATTCTTTACACAAATATTCTTTGACGTAACATAATAAACCATAAGCGTTCGTTCCAAGATTACGGGAGAATCCACAAAATTGTACATTTTGCTATATAATTTTCAGGCAACCAAAGAGTTCTGCTAGCAGCTTACTTCCATTAGAATCATTTGAAGAGAATTCACTTCTTTAAGTGACATCCTTCTCTAGACAATCATCCACTGCTTAAACAACATATTCTTTTACCTCAATAACATTATGTCCATCCGAAAGCATTTTTACCAAATAAATGAAAAGGGAGGCCCCTTTAGTAAGTGAAAGAAATGGCCTTTCCGCACTGAACTCTTAAGTCAAAATTCCCCCTGATACCGTATATACTGAGCCCTTTCCAAACACCTATCCTAACGGCTTAAACTTTTGGGATTTGTGGTCTCCTAATCAAAATTTCAAATTGGTACAAGTGCAAGTTGTGAGTTTGAATCATCTACTTGCACCTTTTTCGTGTGTTTCATTGAAATATTCATGCAGCATTCTTCATTTGGGGTTGATCTATATGAAGAACGATTTCGTTCGCACTTCAAGCCAATTTATATTTGCCGCTTAGGCTTTTGGAATTTGTGATTACCCGATCAAATCAAAAGGATCTACAAACGTTTTGGCAATCCAACATTCATTTTTGACAGATGGCTGCCGGGCATCACACCCAAGCTTTGATCTATTTCTAGGTTAAGTTACAACACTACACCCCTGACCCTGTCTCTGCAATATGCTGACCTTGTGCAGGTCCTCAAGTTTCATGCATCATGCTTTCTAAGTTGCACTTATAATGTGACCAAATCATCAATGACTTCACACTCAAATCACATAGCCATTCTTTTCTACGGCATTTAGCTTATAGTTTCTGGTCTGAGCATCTATCAGTAGCACAAGACACCTTCACACTAAACATTTCAGCTGGTAGTTCTCCCTAAAACATGTTGAACAGCAGCAAACAGGTCTCAGCCAACTCAGAAGTCAAACATTCTCTCCACCCAAGGATGTGTTCTTTCTTTCCTACATGTTTCTCCACTCCTAATAGTCAAATACGACACAGGAACAAGAACACATGCAGATACCAACCAAATCGAAGAAGAGGGAGTCCTTTCTTTCTTTACTTTTCTTTACCTTGCTTGACAATACGACAAAAGCAAGAACACCCAACGCCAAGAATCTTAATAAGAGACAAAGAATGAGGAGGATAAGAATCAGTGGACTGACCTTTCTGTCTTCACGCGCCGCCGCCTCCTCCTCCTCCTCCTCCTCCTCGCTGCAGTGGTGGGAGGACATACAGGGACTGGCGTCGGAGGCCACATCCCGGAAGGAGACTGGAAGCAGTGAAAAGCTCGCCTCTCTCGGTTGCCTTGCGTCCTATTCTTGCGTTCAGGAACACCGAGGACATAAGAGAGAGAAGAGGTGGGGGACAAAGGAGTGTCAGCGGTTTCTGCACCTTTCGAGTCTATCTGCTTTATTCTCTCTCTCTCTCTCTCTCTCTCTCTCTCTCTCTCTATATATATATATATATATATATATATATCTGTTGCCGAGAGGAGAGAAAGGGAGGGACGGAGAACTGACGCGAATCCCAAATACGCAGATCAAAAGGGGGAAGTTGCTTCTGCTGCTGCGCCCTGTACACTGTGCACTGCCCGCACCGTTCACCGCCATCGATGCGCTGGAGAGCACGCCGTTCTCGTCTTCGTGCGACAGGCACCCCTCGTTCCTCACCACCGGGCGGAAGGGGCGCCCGCCACTCCCACCCCTATCTCATCACTTCACGAGAGCTTCAAAGCATTAGTCTCCCAGTCGAGGATGGCATGTAAACCTAGTCGACTCGCATCATTCACCTCGGAAGAACGACCAGAAACATTCGCATCAACATGTCTATTGCTGATCGACTCATCATCCTCATCTTTCACGTTGATTCCAACCCTGAACAGCGCAATTATGGCCGACTAGACGTCAAGCCTCTTGCTTCCCTTCTCTTCGTCCTCTTTAACTTCTGCTCCGCTACTCTTGTTTCAGCTACATGGCTGGTGTACATTCTTGTCATACATGGAGAAACATCAGGTAGAAGACTTGATTCCAAGATTGAATTTGATCTATTTGGCGTGCCAAAAACATATTGTCATACATGGAGAAACATCAAATGGTTTCATGTCATCCTCACCGATGTGTAGCTCATGCAAGATTTCAGTACACTAAATAAAGTTCATTGCCATATATATATATATATATAAACAAATGTACGAGCAAATGCTGCCACTGTGAAATTAAGAAGAACATATTTTATAGGTATTCACAAGATTCGCAGTTATTTACGACATACGTACATGTATACTTCATCTATAAAGTCACGTGTCAGGCATGTTCAAGCAGGTTTATTATGTACATCATCCCAATCAACTGCTGCAGCAAAAGAAAAAGGAAGGAAAAATCGATGGGTAAGTAGTGCCACTGACTCAAGCTTAAGCACGATACAGAACAGGGAACATAGTGTAGCACCAAAACCTGTTATGCCCAGTTCTTTTTCTTGGATCGGAGCTGATGAAGCTGGTCCCTCCACTGAGCTGAAAGATGAGAAGAAATTTTCTACTTATTGAGAGTCTATAACAAGCACAAAGTACATAAATTTTATGTTCTTCTGATAGTGATATTTTATCCGCAATTCATGGGGCCAAAGTAAGGGCAGGAAATGAGAATACAATGTATTACCAGCATCTGTGTACCGTTCCTCAACAACAGCAGTCAGCATGTTTAGGATCAAACTGAACTCTTTGGTCTCCAAGCATGGCTGACCATCAGGCCTGTCAACGTCATGGTTTGAATTATGGGATCAAACAAAGCATTGAACAAACACAATATCCATACAACTTCGAAAAGGTAACACGAAAACAAACAAATATATAAGAAGAATGATTTCATGGATTATGTTAAAACACCAAAGTAGCGGTACCAAGAGACAAAATCTGTTGCATAGTATGTACTGAAGACATGAGACTGCAAGCAGAATTTGTCCTCGTCAAAAACCCACCAACATAGTAGGGAGGCACTTGAATGGTGAAAAAAATATTCATGGTTATATGAACATTTAATGGTTCGCGAATCAGGAAATTGGAGAACAGGTTAGGTGATGGAAAGAACAAAACTCATCCAAGCAATACCAGGACAGTCTCTGAATTGGGATGCTAAATCTGACTGACCCTTTTATTTGTATTTTAAATACGCATGGTTTTATTTCTACCTATCAAGTTCTGTGAACAGCACTCCATCTGATTGAGGAACCTGCACTGTCAACTTGCTTGGCTCGACCACTCTCATCCCATCACTATATGCAAGATTTCTGTTGACTTGTATGGGAACCTGCATCAGTCAAAGCCATGAGGAAGCATAGACAAATAGATGTTCCCGAGTGGAAATATAACCTGAACTTTCATATGATAATCATAAAGTATGAATATGACATTATAAGTATTAGCAAATGAAGGGAAACTGGTCCCAAAATGAATATGTGCTAATAACATTGAAGCCATAAAAACATCTAATTCCAGTCTAATCACCTAAATGAACAAAAGAAATGGTTAAGTACCAATATATTAATTAGTTACATCCACATGTCAACCACAGGCATCAAAGTAACAATTTCAGTTAGAACAATATTAGTCTGAAGCAGACACAACCACGCATCAATTACTTGGTCCATGACTAAAGGTTATTACTTAAGAACTAACCATTATGATGACTATGGCATGTCAATCCTATATTTACTCCAGTTCTCGTGTACAGGATGGGCATCCCATGGTTTTAGCCTTTCAGGCTAATCAAGTATGTCACAACCTACCAGTTCCCAACCCACAAGATGTGGATAAAAAGCCAAACTTTGAAGAGAAATCTAAACACTACAAGAAAGAACCAACTTGGCTCATCATTCATGCCACGAGTGAGTCAGTTGCTACCACACCCCTAATAGTAGCAACTAGATGTTGTCCGCTAGTTCAGTGGACAATGTGACCACTTTTTACCAACTTTAGGAATCATGCTATCATTGATCCTCCAGCCTCACTAAAGCAACAAATCATTATCCACTGAATTGAATGACTAAATAAGGATCCAGTAATTTCTTTAAGAAAGTTCTCCAGGTTTCAGTAAGTTTGTCTCTGTCAGATCATTAAACAACAGCAACTCTCTTTACTTGCAGATTAACAAAGCTCGGTTAAGAAAAAGCTGGCGCTGACCCCTACAAGAGAGTTTTGATAGTCCTCTTTCACCCATGTAGGGCAGCAAGTATACTGCAGGTCTTGCTCTTCATGGCATGACTAAAGTCAACTCTTTGTAACAGCATCCCAATACATCCTCATTGGCATAGTTGGAATAAGATGCAAAAATAGAATAGTGAAAAACTGGTCACCCCGCTCAAGAAAACAAGATAAAGAAAAGGAAATCCACAAATAAGAGGAAAAATGAATGCACGTAAGGATAAAATTTACATGTAATTCTCCTTCTGAACTTGTTTTGAGGAATTAGGATCTAAACTGGGACCAGCTCTATAACTTGGGACCAGGATTGGATCAGACTAAATCAGATACTCAGATTCACTTGCATAGAATCCAGGATAGTTGTAATTGGTCAAGAACAGTTACAATAGATTGAAATCAAGTTAATAGTTATATACCCATGAATCTTTACAAGTCGATTCAAATCTTTATATAATATAGCTAGTCAGCCACAACTATGAAAATATATATGATTTCATAGTTGCAATCCAGGATGGTTGCAGCTGCATCATATTTTCTTGAGTGTTGATTCAGTGACTATAAGTCAAGTTAGTACTTATATACCCATCAAGTCCTTACAAGTTGATTCAAATCTTTTCTTATCTCATATATATATATATATATATATATATATATATATATATATATATAGCATTGGTTTGGCACTCTTCAGCACCCAGTTGGTGATCCAAGAGACTTGTTCCCAAAAGGATGCTGATCTACTCAGCAACAAGGTTTTTTTGTTTTTGTTTTTGTTTTGAGAGTGTTTTCATCAGTATCGAGGGGTGGGGGTAGGCAGTTTGAAGTAATAATTTAACAAATGGAAAGCAACTACACAACAATGGGAACGAAGGCATGAAGCATGAGATGTTAAAAAGTGATGCCAAAGAAAAAAAGTTTACAAAAAGGAATATACCACCAAACATAAGAGAAAGAAAAAAAAAGATAAAATCTCTAGAGCCACAGAAAAGCTCAAGTTCATCACAATATTGTCCTTGTACAGCCTACAATTTACCCAACAGTTCTCTTTAAACAAGCTCAACCAGCCCCTTTTCTGCCTTAAATTAAGAATTCCATCACCTACAGAACTCTTAAAATTGATTAGATAACAACAAACCAATTCTCTATCAATTGGACACATCCCAACTCAATTGAACTAAAATTCAACATATCCAACCCTCTCTGCCACACTATATAGAAAGAAAAAAAAAATTCAAAACTACTGTAATTTCTTTAAGAAGTACTAATCCAAGTTATGCTATGAACTCAAACTAGTCCAAGCATGCTTTGAGTCAACCTAGATCTTAGATACTCGATTTGTCCTTAAGCTGGACCAAGCTTCATCTAAGCTAGTATTTGCTACAGTGAGACATTTCTTAAATCTATAAACTTGTATTATTACAGTTTGTGAGACCACACACCAACAACTTTAAGCTTTTTGAGAAGAAGTATGTACCTTGCACCGAACAGCCATATTTATGGCATCCGAAGGTCGGAGATCAAAGCTAATAGTCTCTTTTTCATTCCCTACCTGCATTTGAGCAAGATGCTTAACTCAACCTCTTTTTTCCTTTTAAAGGGAAGTTTACTCAGATCTCATGTTGTCCATGCTACAAAAGAAATTAGAGAAAGCATATCTCATAAATCAGTATTTACCTTTGCAAGGTACAGCTGAGCAAAGTAAGCTTCATTTACCCTCTTGGTGACCCTAACAAGTTGAACCTGGCACAATGAATTTATCAAAAAAACAGAAATAAGAGCCAGCTGCAACTATGAAACGTAAATAAAGACGAGGTATTGTTAATACTAGTCACTGAATCAACACTCAAGAAAATGCTCCTTCAATTACAATCAAGGGTTCTACACAGTAAGTCATATGGTCATAACAATAAATACTACAAGATGATCCCTGATAAACTCAGATACACACAGATGAAAAAGGGTTATAACTGAGAATTGAGTAAGTTTACATACACTTACCACATATCCCATCTTTTCAATCATCTCTTTGATTACTTGATAAACGGTTGGCCTAGCCTGAGAAACATATGTTTTTCACTCTTCATTTTAGAAGGAAAAAGATCAACAAATTTATCCAGATAATCCACAAAATATGATGTCTTACAATTTGGACATTGCGAATTGCAGCCATTAGCAATACACTTGGCATCTCCACTGGAAATTAAGAAAGTTACAAGATTACTTCTTGGAAGAGAAGACTATTGATGACAAATTAAGATAGGAAAAAAAAATACATACAAACAATAATAGGAAGCAGAAGATCACTTCCATCTTCCATCTTCAAGACAATAGCAGGGTGAGGAGCATAGTCTGGTAAATTTCCACCTTGAGGATTATTATGCACGCATCTTAAATGTTTACCATCACGCATCTTTATTATGAAACCATCCGATCCACTTCTGACCTCAACTGCTTGTACAAGAGAACTATCATGTATCTATATTCCTTACAATGAATCATAAGATTAACAGGTTAAATTTCACTTAAAAAGAATAATCAACTTTGTCAGCATGCATCAGTTGGTAAAAAAATAATGAGCAAGATCATCCCACCATTCAAACAAGTGGCTTACTTGTTGTCATCCAATACCACATATTTTCTGATAAAGGGCACCAACTATTTAGTACTAGATAAGTAACATCTAACAAACTCTCTTTGGCCCTTGACTCAGATAGCAAACAACAATATTAGCAACTCTAATAATTTGGCCTCAAGTCTCAGCCTAAGCTGACACATCAAAAGCAAGGAGAAGTTATTCAGTATCCACTAGTTGCGACAACAAAAATGTTGAACACCTAAAGATATCAGGGTTCTGGTCACATGAGTTCTACAATTCAAAAGTCAGGTCCTAATCCGACATTCAGAGGACGAAAAAGTATGACACATATGCAATGTCAAATAAGACTATGGTTCAAAAAGTTACCCGCTTCCATCACACTGGAATTTACATACTCCTCATCGTTTGCACTGAAATTGCCAGCCATGCTTCCGTTATCATCAGAAGAAGAGCTGAAACTACAGTGAACACGCCATTGTCTCTTGCTACAAGGTTGCACATACAAGCCACCAACCTGAACTATGCTTTTGCATCTAGGTTTGTATCCCCAGATTCCACTTTGAAGACATATTGCCTTTGTAATATTATTAGAAATAAGAGGAGTCGGAATTCCAGAGTAATTTGCATGAATATCAGGGCAGCAGATTGTTGCCCCCATCAGAACTGCCATCTCAATTCCCCTCTGTGCAAGATATTATGACATATAAGCACGATTCTACAATGAAAAAGGTCAAAGAGACAAAACTTGGTAAACAGAAGAAACGATCGAAAGGAAGAAAACACGAGCACCACAACTGAGAGAAAGTACCAGGACCTCACCAATATGTTAGTAATGAATTTTGTGCATGACAGGTTACTGAAACCAAATGAATTTAGTAGTGTTTTTTGCTCATAGTAGAGTACTAATCACTAATCACTTAAAATAATTCTATGATGCACCATCTGAAAAATATGCAACACAACAACATGTGTTTCTTGATTTGAACAATGAGCCTGAATCATTGTAGTCTACAAACAGAAATTAACAGAGTAAAAGCATCATCTACCATAAGTTTATTTTGCTCACATAATTTCTTTTTCATAATACACATTTAAACTTGTTTGTCTTGTTTTTAAAATTAAAATATTTTTCATATGGTGCAATTTAACTAGTTTGTTTTGTTACCTTGAAATCATATGAGTTCATGAAGAACTGGTATAACTCTAAGAGATCAGGGAACAATTAAAGAGTTATTAAGTTGTTATGATATAAATAATGAATAAAAATGTTGGAGCAACATGGACGCCTAGAATGTCATGGCACATGGCTCCTTATGAGATAAACTGAAAGTGGATTGTACACAGCTCCATCTCCCATAAATCTAACCCATGCTAGCAATTTAAACAAAGAGGACATAACAATCTGGAAAGATAGATACAGAAGGCACCTCCAAAACCTATCCAACTCTGGAGATGATATATTCAACACAAAGGAAGAAGTTTTGACAACCATGGTTCTATTGAAGTCAGACTTCAAACCAGGTTCTGGAATGCATAAAACGCATAGGAATTCTTACTAACGAAGCTTCAGAATTAGCAAAACCAAGAACAGAACTTCATATACAACATTATCTGCCACGACGACATGGAATTATTGGCACTTAGGAAGGTTGAAAAAAGAAGACACCATTTGATGCATAACAAGTTCAATTTTCTGTTCTCGGGGAAAAATACAGAAGCTTTGTGGCCTTCGAGAGAAAAAAGAAACATATAGAGAATGAAGAGAAGTCTAAGTTCTACCAAATTTAAACAAATACAACCTTAATGGAATGTCAGACCATGGAATTACATACTGAATTCACTTTGCCATTTAACATCATATCAGCTCCAAATATATTGGTCATATAGTTGATTAACAAAAGTGCAAAGCTGTGATAAAGGCTTAAAGTGTTAAGTGAGAAAATAAATCTCTCTGCAAATTAAAGAAACAAGAAGTCACCTTACATGCATTTTTCAGAATGTACTATATCATGCAGCAAAATACTTCTGTTTTAGTATCCGTTTGATAGAAAGCTTGGTTATGTTTTATGATCTTGGCAATGCTTCAAAAGTTCCAATTCAAAATACAATTTCCATTTGATTGTTAAGGAGTTACACTTATGTATAAAGACTTAAGAGCAAAGATTTTCACCTTTACGGTATAAAGTAAGATGATTTCTTGTGGTGGTTTGTATTAATGAGTTAAAAATGATTTATTAGCATATTCAAATACAGGATGGGCAAAAGACATGCTTAAGTGACATGCGCGGAATATTTTTCACATATATATTTCTGTTATCAGCCAATTCTCACTTCAACTATATATATATAAACCTATCACTGAATGAAGAGTTTCTTAAATTGCGACTGAGGTACCCCACAAGCGTACAATCAGTTGCAAAGTGCATCTTGATAGCATAAATTTCATACGATCATTTCTCTCATGCATCTGTTACAGTTTCTTAACATATTTATTTTGTTTATCTTCTTCCAGAACAATCCCACTCATCCTGCCACGCTCATATGCATGCATCACAAGATTCACAACTTGTTATTACCAAAATTATTCATTTCCTTGGTCCCTAAAACTTCCAACATTCACTCAACTCACTAGACCCAAAGAGATCGATCATCACATGATTAACTAAGCAAAAGATAAACAAAAAGAAGCACAAAAACCAGATCAAAGCAAAAGCTGCAACCTTTAGCGAAATCAAGTAATACTTTCACAAATAATCCAAGCCAAATATGCCAAACCAGCACCATCTCAGAAACCCAGCACACAACCTCGCAAGTCTCAGACGAACAACTCTCGGAAAGGAAAAACAAGTGAACAAAAAACCGAAAAGGAAAAACAAGGGAAAAAAAAAAAGAGAGAAATGAATTCGATTACCTACAGCCCCGCTTACAAAACCGGACTTGAATCGACGGACCAAAATGGCTACAGACCAGTTGCGATCACGAAAGAACACCAACCATGCGAACCCACAGGAACCAAATCTTTACAACGAAGTCTACCGCCCGACGAAGATGAGGAAAAGGTAATTAGCAATCCGTAGACCAAACACCCCAAGATTCCGAACCCGACGCTTCCTTTGCCCACTGTCTACAAGGAGAATGCTTTATTCGAATCCTAAATTACGTATTTATTCCAACCTTTTCTGTTTTGCCACATTTACATACTCCAGTGGGCAAAGTCGGTCAAGGGTAGATAAGTAATTTAAGATTCTGTTATACCACGAATACCCTTCCTTTGTTTCATCTGCTACGCTGCTCGGGGAGTCGGCTCCCACCGTATTCCCGGGCTACTCGTCCCCTAAAAGACAAAAAAACCCCTCCGCGTCTGGGTTGCATATCGTTATAGAGTAGCCATCTAATTCGGAATTAAAGGAAGAGTTGGTGGTAATTTAGTCATTTAATTTCCCGGAACCACACGCAACCGGGAGCCGTCGGTTAACGGATGAGGGGTGGAAAAAATCCACACCATGGGATGCAGAAGAATTGACACGTGTCCACCCGAAGTGGTCCGGATAAGGGTGTTATTTCTTTTTCTTTTCTTTCCTTTAGTAAACGGGTGTCTCTTTGGGCTTATCCAACAAAAATATCCGCGTGAGGACATCTCACCGGAATGCTGATCATGATCAAGGTGGCTCACCTGACGCACGAATATTGGCGGATCTTTGATATTATTTTGCGTTAGAAGTTTCTACTTCTGACTTATTCGACCTGACACTGTAATTAAGAGCCACATGGGATGACAGCTTGGCAGACACCAGCATGACCTCCATCTCGATTCGGCTCAATTGAACGCTGCCAATGGATTTATTATTGCAAACAATTGAAATACAATATTTATTATTGTATTATTTCTATGGCATTAATCTTTTTAAAAATGTTAATATATTAAACTTGAATTTACAGAGATAAATATTAAAATCATTGGCCGATTTCCTTAAGAAGTCATCATTTTTGTTTTTTTCCAAATAGTGTCTCTGTTTTTTTTTCTCAAATAGCGCCCTTATTTTTTGTTATCTCGAAAATACCCCTTCATTTTCTTCCCCGCCGTCGCCTCCGCCCCACCGACGTCACCCGTGCTTCCCCGCCCGCCACCTTCGCGCCGCTGGCGCCACCCACGCATCGCCTCCGCCATTGCTCCCCCGCTCGTCGCTGCGAGATTCGCCCTTCCCCGTCGCACCCCTCACCTCCGCGTTTGCCCTTCCCCATCGTGCTCCTCACCTCCGCCCGAGCGAAAGGCAACCGTTGCCCCTTCTGTCGCCGCCAACAACAAGGCACCCCGTTAACTATGCTCTGCCGCCCCACAAAGCAGAGGAAGGGAGGGCGGCGCATACAGGGCCAACGATAACAAGACCGATCCTTCCTCTATTGTCGCCGACCTGGCCATAGGCTGCCCCACCCTCCCTTCCTCTGCTTTGTGGAGCGGGGGAGGCGCAGCAGGCTGCGTTGTCATCGGTCGCGGCACAAGGGGTAGCAGCCGTCTCTCGCTCAGGCGGAGGTGAGGAGCGTGATGGGGAAGGGCGGGGACCCATCTGCGGAAAAAGGCACACGCGGAAGCGAGGAGCACTATGGGGAAGGGCGGCGTCAAAGGGGTGGAGGTATTTTCGAAATTACAGAAAACAGGGACGTTGTCTGAGAAAAAAAGGAAAAGAGGGGCTTTTTCAAAAAAATTGGTCCAAAATAATTCAATGCGTACAGTTCCACGTGGCAAGAGAGGGGCTGCTTAATTGACCGCGTGTCAAAGCCGGTGCTCTCCGCCGTACTCGGAAGTCCGCGATTCCGCGGTACATTCCCTTCGGTCAACAGATTGGACGGTGGAAATGAGGCGCCGCGAAGCACCCTCAAATCTGGTCCGACGGTTCTATCAGGGTACATTGTGCCGCCGGTTCAACATAAGTAGTGCAGGAAGCGCAGCGCCCGATACGAACCCGACGTGTCGGTTATATTTAATTTGGCGCCTCCACTCGGTCGCCCATCGTTCTCTTGATCTGGTGATTCGTAGCGGACGCAGAGATCTGTGAGATCCACGCACGGAATTGGTGTGGATTAAATGTAGGCACAGAGTGACAGTCGATCCAAGCCGGGTCGCGACGATTTTGAGGCAGCGCTGGGCGGAGATGGGAGTAGTGTAGGCTGTGATTTAGGGCTCCTGGTGAAGTCCGTTGGAGGAATCGCAAGGGGCAGAAGGTGATCCAACGTAGGGGCCTGCCGATCTGATGGTGCCCCCGCTTGGGTCTCCGGGAAACCTAGGGCTTTAGTCCGTTCTTGGGTAGAGAACGAGGGAGAGTGGGAGGGTTGAGATCTTTGCTGCTGAAAGCATAGAAGAAGAAGCCCCGAGTGGTAGTTGGGCAACTCTCTGAAGTCCGCTAGATATTTGCTCGGACCAAGGTAATTACTTTTTCTGATATCTCTCAGTTTGTAATCCTGATCATTGGATCGTCTAGTGGAGACCTTTTTCAGCTTTAGCTGTTTGCTCTTTCGCTGCAAATTTTTGGGTTTTGGCTTCTGCCATCTCGAACTGAGTTCCGTGAGTTCGTTTCTCCATAGTTCTCATTTTCATTAAGGTAAATTTCATAATTATAGAGTTTTATTTGGTTTTGGATGATGATTTAATGGCTTTTCCCTTTGATGTCCTGTTTAAATCTTGAAGTTTACTCTTTTAGAAAATTCCCGTTTAGTCGGACTAGTCGTTTTGGAAATGTCTAATGTTTTGATGTCAGACAAAAATTTTGCTCTTTCTCATCATTTACTCTCTATGGTGATTCCCTTCCAGTTGAACTAACCATTTTAGGAATTTTCAATGTCCTGACGTCAGAAAGAAGTGGTCTTTCTTTTTTTTTTTCTGGTTTGTAGCATGATGTTGTTTGCTTAATCTCCGGCTTCTATTAGATCTAGTTGCTTTTTGAATACAGTGATCTCTGTTTCATTGTACTTTTGCTTTTGTTCTTTATAGGAAATGGCTATGCTAGTTGATCCTCCAAATGGAGTGGGAAACCAAGGAAAACATTACTACTCAATGTGGCAAACCTTGTTTGAGATCGATACAAAGTATGTTCCCATCAAGCCCATTGGCAGAGGAGCATATGGGATTGTGTGCTCATCAATCAACCGTGAGACAAACGAAAAAGTTGCTATCAAAAAAATTCACAATGTATTTGATAACCGTGTGGATGCACTTAGAACATTGCGCGAACTGAAACTCCTTCGACACATTCGGCATGAAAATGTTATTGCTTTGAAAGATATAATGATGCCAGCCCACAGGAGAACATTTAGGGATGTGTATCTTGTTTATGAACTTATGGATACCGATCTGCATCAGATTATCAAATCATCACAAGCACTTTCCAATGACCACTGTCAGTACTTTCTCTTTCAGGTATCGATTCTTGAAATTTGAAATTGTGCACGGTACTAAAAGATAATTTGTGGGCACCATTAATAATCCATCTCTCATGGTTGGTTTGGTGGCCTAGATTTTTATGCATAAGACAACTTCTCATGGTTTGGTTTTTTATTCATGATACCACTTACTATGGCATGAATTTTTTTCTTCTTTTTCTACAGTCATGACTACATTTCAAAAGCCAGTTTCTTATAGCTTGACTTATTGATGGACAGAAGCTAAAATTGTCTTGGTTTCTCATGCATAATATAACTTTTTGTTAGCTTTCTTGGTTTCAAATCTTAGCTTCGCAAATTGGTTTCTTATTTGTAAGGCAATCTCTAATGCTTAGATTCCTCCTGAGCAAGCTCATATGGCTCATTTTCCTCTTGACTCAACATCATATGGATTGATTCCATGGCTTATTTCTTATGTAAAGTCTGATCTCTAATGACTTGGCATCGTAACTTTCCTACATGTTGACATTTTATGGATTGATCTTTTCTTTACTAAATGGTTTTAATTTCTTATGTATAAGATGACCTCTAATGATTTAGATCTTTATGACTTGAATTTTTTTACTATAGTAGAAGCTAGGTGGCACCATGGGCTAAAATCTCAGCTGTTATCGATATTGGTCTGCAGCTGGACTGATATGGGACTGGTAGGTACATGTATGGGGTAGTAGCACAGCTGGGTATTGGTAAACTTACCGCTAGGTAAATCTGACACGGTAAGTTTACCGAGTGGTAACTCTGGTTTCTGACCTGATTGAGTGAAATTGCCTGATCCTCACACTGGTCTGCAGTCAGATGAGTAAAATTCAGTTGGTATGAAATTTGAATCCATGGATTGTATTACTCATAAACTAATTTTTTATTGCTCAGCTTCTTTTTTCTTGGACATGCTTGAGATTGTTTATTGCTTTATTTAGTGAATTGGAATCAGGGAAACACTAGGCATAAGTTAATCCCTTATAGCTTGGCACTAGTTGGAGTGGGCCAGTTATCCTTTGTTTTAGAATGACACTTCCTGATTTCCATCTCGGTGAGGTTCGGCTGTTTTCGGGACAGTTTTAGCCTATTTATTTTCTTTATTTTCTTTCTTGAAAAAAAATTCTGCAGCAACACAGGGTCCATTTAACTTGTCACTCCAAAAAATATATCACACCCACAAAAATTCTACCGAGTAGTCAGGTGCTTTGTTATTAGTCATGTTCCTTAGGAAAATACAAATTGCTTCCATTTACCATGAAGTGCAATTTTGTTTACATTTTTCATGTAGTTAGTTCAATTGTTTTGGCATTTTTGAGGGATTATATCATTCAGTTCAACAGTTCCAAGGATAAATCCATAATCACCCACCTTTTGAGGAATACCTATAATATTTATGTACATTATGTTTCATTATGACTTGTTGGAAGTTAACAAACATAAGCCAGTCTACTTGTGATGAACAAGAGAAACATCTAGATTTTACGGACTCGATTTATAGGGATAACGTGATGATTGAAGTTTTAAATGGATTTTCTACTTAAGAAGTGAACATGAATTTAAATACTTTGCCTTACATCGAAATTCTTAATATGGTACCTAAGATGTGTTGATAACATGGATGTCATCTCATCTGAGATGATGGGGATATGATCTGTATTGGTTCTTATTGGGAGGTTCAAAGATAGTAAGAAAAAAATTCCTATTGGATGTTGCTTGAAATTTTTTAATATTATTACAACTCTTGATTGAGAGTAGCCTGATATTGGATATTTTCCATGAATTATGCTGACTTTGTCCATTGAACTTTATCAGCATAATATGTTCTTTGGAATTTCTTGACTAATTAATTAGACTTGTGATCTTGCAATTCAATAGAATTGTTGGTAAGTTCAACTGACTTTATTTACCATGACCATGAAACTATAATGGCCTTGCTTTAGGAACTTTTATGCTAGAGCAAATGGCGATTTATTAGAGAGTTTCTAAGTGGACACTCACAGGCAAGGCACATTCTCAAGTCTATAGGCTCTTACCGCAGAAGGAAAGAGATGCTTGTACCTATTTATTGCATATTATACCTATTTATATAATTCATTCATGCTGATGATGATACTCTTAAGTACGGTTTGTTGTACTGATGCATACTGTCAGGTACGGGCAGTACGTACCGGTTCGATATCAGTACACAGACCAACAAAGTCTGTACCGGGTGGTAAGGGTCGAAATTTGATCGTTATCGACCTGTACTAGTTGGTATACTCGGATTTCGACCATTGCAGACTTGTACTAGGCGATAATGGTTGAAATCCGACCATTACTAACCTATACCAGTCGATAACGGTCGGATTTCGACCGTTGCCGATCAAGGGTTGAGATTGCCCTATTTCAAATGGTCAATTTGACCTTTTGAGGCTTAGAAAAGTGTTTTTAAACCCTTTCCTCCCCCTCTTTCAACGTATTTTACTCTCTCAAACTCTCTCAAACTCATTTTCACTTATATCTCTCTCTTATTCTCCCATTTTCACTCTCCTAAACTTAACAAAGCTACGATTTATGAATTTGGATCAAATTTAGGAGATTAATTTGGGAGGATTAAGAGGAAGAATACTCTAATCAAGAGGTATGTATTCTCTTTCTAGATTTTTATTTATTTATGACATGATTAAGCCTATTCTATGTGGTGTATGACTTAACATTAAGGTCCTTAATGTTGTGATTAGTGTGTTTAATATTAATTTTTTTCAAAATTAGACACTTAATAAGTCAAATCTTTATATTTCATGCATATTAAAGATTGGATCATATGTTTGTGATGGTATAATAGATTTAATTAGATTTTAATTAAGTTTTTTTAATGTTATGATTAGTGATTCTAATGATGATTTAATCAAAATTGATCGTTTGGATCAATTTATATTATTTTTGTTAAAATTATACTAAATTTATATTTATTTCTAATTTAAAAACCTTAATCTAACTTTTTTTCTATTTTTCAGGTATTTTTGGAGGTTTTTTTGATAATTTTGGGTGTACCGTCGGTATGCCCTGGCGTATCGTCGGTATGCCTCGGTTGGCAGAGTGGATATGCTTCTCAAAGGGGAGCTATCTTGCTTTCATATGAAAAATAGATCTGTGATAGTCCTATTTTACCTCTCTGTTTAGCCTTTTTTTTCTAGGTACAAGAGTCTTAGTAAAGGCTCAAATTCTGGTCTACAAGTGGTCTGCAGAGGAAACTGAATAATAAGCATATTTTTCTGGAAAAATATTGACACTCAACTCTTCAAGCTGATAACTTATGATTTGGGCATGCATTTCAGTAATATCTTGCATGATTTTTTGCATGCTGTATTGGGATAAATGACATAGCTGACTAAAAATTAATTCATTCCAATCAAGTTATCATGGACTTAAAAGTAATTTGGGAGGATCAGAAAATATGGGTTTTTTTTAATTTGTTGAAAACTTAATTGGATGCTGAGGATCATGTCTAATTAAATAGCAGATTATGTTCAGTTTAGGTTTAAGGCTTATCTTCTTACAGTAACAATTTCTCATATTGGCATATTGCTTGCATGATATTGCTATTTATGATTGGATTTGCTACTAAATCTTGAAGTTGACTAAACTCATTTGATTAATTTACCTCCAGATTAAGTAGGTTATCTTTTATGCTAATGAAAATGAAGGGCAGACATGGCGGCTAAGAAATAGGTCAAGTACCAAATATATCTATCCAGATGGACGATATGCATATTGAACTTTGCTTATTTTTTTATTGTCTATAGATAAAAGACAAATATAATTAATTACACCCTGGTAGTACTTGGTAAATATGTAGCTTTAATGGGAATTTTTAATTGAGGCTTCAACAAATATAATTAAAGAAAGCTGGTAATTCTTGGCAAGGTTCGCCATACCGATGTGTACCGCCCGGTACCGTACCGGTCCGAGAGGCGACCGGTACGCGGACCGCCCTCTACCGGGCGGTACACCAAAAAAAGCCTGTATCGGGCGGTAACGGTCGAAATTTCGACCGTTACCGCCCGGTACCATTCGGTAACGGTCGATTTCGACCGTTACCGCCCGATACCACTCGGTAATGGTCGAAATCGACCGGTACCACTCGGTAACGGTCGAAATCGACCGTTACCACACTGTAGCAGTGCTACAGTGCTCCAACGGTCAAATTGACCGTTGTAGCCATTTCTCCTCCTATTTAAACTAATCTTCTCTCCCCTATTTCATTATACACTCTTAAACTCTCTCTCAAACATTTCTTTTCTCTCATAAACTCTATAAAACAACGATTTGTGAATTCAATCGAGGTAAATTTGGGAAGATTAAGAGGAAGAACTTTCTAATCAAGAGGTATGAGTCAAACTGCTCGAGGAACTACCGATACCCAACGGTCACACTCGTCCGCCCAACGTGCAAAGGCAAAGGGGAAGGCAATAGCATCAGTTGCATCGTTGGAAAGAATCGAGTCGGGCGACGAGACACCTTCACAATCACATTCTCTTTCTCGTTCGGTCCAGAGACATGACAGCAACACGGACAACAGTGCCTCAACAGATGATGGCGGTGATACCGGGCAGTCGTTGGTCTCGTCTGCACAACTTGAGGGTGGTGAATGGACTGAGGAGCAATATTTTACACATGCCACTCAAGATTTAGATCATGGAACTCGACAAGGTACTGGTTAAGTTTATGCGCGGAAGGGAAAGGAGAAGGGGAAGGGGAAGGCAGTGGATAAATATGAATAAATGCGACAGAGCATACATGATATAGACACAGAAAGAGACTCATCGTATTCACAGCCATCGTATTATGAAGAATTATATGGGCAACAACAGTATGGTGATAGTTGGTCATCCTTCTCTGAGCAACAGCATGATACAGAACAACACCAATATATGCCTCAAGAGCTGCCTCGGACAAATATGATTTATGACGATCAATCTACGATCAGTACCACATTGATGCATCAATGGCATACGGTGTATCAATACACTATGTCATGTGATCAATTTCATGATTGGGTCAAACAAACGTATCATATTGATATGTATCGGATCGAGGACCCCGATCCACCACCCGTGGAGGCCTGTCGTTCGTTTTGGTGGTAGAATTAACAATCAGGTATATCTAGATATATGATTATTTAATTCATTTGAATTTTAGAGTTTATATTGTAACAAAATAGTCTAACAATTCAACTGATTTTTCTATAGATATTTCAATCTATAACGAGCTGAAATACGAACCTCGAACAAGACTACCTCAAAGCCCGAAAAAGATATGTGATGCTATTTTTACCAAATTTACATTAATTTTGCTAAACTTATATTATTACTATATTTATTTGTAACTTGAAAACTCTATCCTAACTTTTTTTTTAATTTTCAGGTATTTTCGGAGGGATAAATCGGTGAAATCAGGTGTACCGAGCGGTACACCTCGGTATACCGCTCGGTACGCCGTACCGTACCGTACCGAGCCAGCGTCGAAACGCCGGTACGGTACGGTTCGGCGAACCTTGATTCTTGGTAAGTATGTAGCCTTAATAGGATTCTTTAATTAATCTAAAATGAACGTACATTTTCCCAAGTAATAGCTCCGTAGTAGATTCTTGTGAGTTCTAAGTGGATATTGTGCCTACTTGATGAAAGAGGAAAGCTGCTATATCAAGTTTTTTTTTTTTTTTTGGTTCTCAGATATACCAACTTATTTGATGGAAGGCTTCAAATGTTTATCGTCTGCTAATCTAAATTTTAGACAGGACCAAGTTTCAGATCCTTTAGCTTCGACCCCTACAGAAGCTACCCTTTCAGTATTAATTTGGTATAGTTGCAGACTCCTTTTTTTCCATATCCTCCTTGCTTTAAATTTAGGTAGATATGAACAATAGTCTTAAGTGTTTGATGACATGTGGATAATCTTTTTTTTCCCAATTGAGTTATCAGCAGTTTTGTTTTTTTTTTAACTCTTTCTTAGCAGATATAGATATGCATTTGGATATACAGTCTGCACCATTTATATTTAATGATTGATATGGTTATGGAATGTGAAGATTGGCCGAGTCTTTTTCTTAAAAAAGACTTCTGACAAGCTTTTGGTTAAACTCTCTCATTTGATTATAGTTGCTGCGTGGATTGAAGTATATCCACTCTGCGAACATACTCCACAGAGATCTGAAACCTGGGAATCTTCTTGTTAATGCTAATTGTGAGCTCAAAATTTGTGATTTTGGTCTGGCTCGTACAAGTAGTGGGAAAGGCCAGTTCATGACCGAGTATGTCGTTACCCGCTGGTATCGGGCACCTGAGCTACTTCTCTGCTGTGATAACTATGATACCTCCATAGATGTTTGGTCAGTTGGATGCATCTTTGCTGAGCTGCTTGGACGAAAGCCCATCTTCCCAGGCACAGAATGCCTTAACCAACTTAAACTCATTGTCAATATACTTGGCACCATGAGTGATGCTGATATTGGCTTCATTGACAACCCAAAGGCTCGTAAATATATCAAATCCTTGCCATACACTCCTGGTGTTCCTCTTGGTAATCTATACCCAATGGCCAATCCTTTAGCCATTGATTTACTGCAGAAGATGCTTGTTTTTGATCCATCCAAGAGGATTAGTGTCACTGAGGCACTGGAGCACCCTTACATGTCACCTCTTTATGACCCCAGTGCCAATCCCCCAGCTGAGGTTCCTATCGATCTTGACATTGATGAAAATCTTGGAGAAGATTTGATCAGGGAGATGATCTGGAAGGAGATGCTTTACTATCATCCAGAAGCTTCTGCAAACACATAAGAATCTGTGCTTGTTATCAGAGCAAACTCCAGGCTTATAATTTATAAAAGTCCACTATTATTTTGTTGTGGCTGTTCTCTTGTTATGAGATATGTTCCAACAGTCTTTCCTGTAAATATTAATGTATCGTGTGCTAAGTGCATGTGGTGGGTGGTGTTCCTCATACTATATTAACACTTGTATGACTTGACTTTGCGATGCACTGCGAAGTTCACCATTCTTGATGATCCTAAAGCGCCCACATTAGATGTGGTACATATAATTGTTTGCTGGCCATTGATTTCTTGCAGATTTTTAAGTTTCTGAAGTGTGTTCATCCTTCTGTTTCTAGATATGCTTCAGCATTTGGTTCAGAACTTATTTTGGATGGCTAATGTTGCATGGATGATAGTTTAGTCAGATTAAACTTGGTGCAATTTAGTGTTGACCATGTTTTGGCTGTATCATATTGAGAATGTTTAGTCTGCTGGTTCTGTTAATCTGTTTATATTTTCCTCTTTGGAGTACGTGCAGGATTTTGACTAGAGACCACAAGAGGTTATGGATGCTCTACGGGCACCAATTGAGGTTACTACTTTCTTAAGAGTTCCATTTAAAGTAGGCGTCTTTGTTAAATAGTTATGCAATGACAATGTATGATAGACTACTTTTTCATCATTTAAGAAATGTTTTGGTTCTCAGTCTGCTGTTCACCTCTTGACCTTCATAATATCCATCTTCAGTGTGAATTTGATACAAGTTCAATGAGCTTCTATTTTCTCACTAGATGGAGTCAGGTCTCCTACAATATTTATTAGTCCCAGGCTTTTCAAGTTAGAACAGAATTAGATTTGCCTGAGAAATAATATAAGAATCAGATAATAATTGCAGTCCAATTGTGAGGAAAATAAGCACTGAAAGAGATTTTGGTTTTTTAGTCAGGAAGATAATTGCTTGATTATTATCCTATCTGACCATAGAGAACCTTTTGTGATGGCTTCATCAATCTTGCCATGCTTCTTTTTTATGACTGGCTTTGATTTTATGTCTTTGATGTCGACTGATTATGATATCTTCTCAACACTAATGGAGGTTGCCTGAAGTCAAATTTTGTTGGATGCCGAATCATGTTTGTATTATAAGCATAAGGTTGCTGTTAACTACATGTAGATTCAACATTTTGTGTTGCCATATCTTTTGTTGAAAGTATCCAAATGAATCTTCTTCTTTTCTGGTTTAGATAGATTTAGGAGGTGTCACCAATCGTTCATTTGACTGTCTTCAGCGAAGGTACGCTAACCAAGCATCTCGTTGAAGCTAGATAAATTGTTTCTGATTCCAATTTTTGAAATCTTAGATTATGAGGTCATTAAATCTGAAATCTAGTGATGTTTAGTTCATCTGCTTCTTTTTATGCATGCATCAACGTGAGTGTTATTGTTTGTTCCTATTATGCTACTTCAATGCCTGGGTTGCACTTTCATGACTTGTATTTTTTTAAGGATAAGACTGTTTATAGCGAAGGTTTAGGATCCATTTGGAGACAAACCAAAGAGGATCTGTTAAATAGTGTGAGAGAGTAGTTTAACCTGAATGCCACTGAATAGATAAAGAATGTTCATGTTAGTCCAGTGACTCCTTTTTATCAGTCATGAAAAGGTGAATGTTTGTATCTGATATTTCTTTTTCTTGGTCCAGAACTGAAAGAAAAATATTCTTCGAG
The DNA here is from genome assembly GCF_036884655.1 of Musa acuminata AAA Group. Lineage (NCBI taxonomy): Eukaryota > Viridiplantae > Streptophyta > Magnoliopsida > Zingiberales > Musaceae > Musa > Musa acuminata. The sequence goes on from NC_088330.1 coordinate 8,729,942, forward strand.
TGTCTGTATGCTACATTATTTTACATATCCTCACAAAACCTTCATCACTAAGCCTTTGTCCTCTTCTTTTCTCTTTGGAAATGGTGCATGGAGTACAGTGGCTTTTTGAGAGCAGATCCATGTAGGGTTGGGCAAAGGATAAAGCTGTGGTTGTCACTGCCCCATGTCTTGCACTGTGGGGCATATGATGGTCGCTGTTTGCAGTGGAAGATGAGGTGGAGATAGTAGTGGCTGATATAAGGTGAAAAAAAAAGAGAGGTCTTAACGAAAGATATTTCTTAATGTGGGACATTGGGAGGCCCTTCTTCTTTTGAGGTGTGGCATCAAACCTTTTATGTGAAAGGATGCAAGTGAGACTTGATGTTATAAATTGTAGCTTTCTTTAAAATGATTTGGCCTTTGGTGAACAAGAGAAAAGGCCAAGGGTTTCAAGGTTTGGATCATCACAAATCCATGGAGCTTTATTCTTCTCATTAGCACAGACATGAATTGTCCATGCTGCAAGATAAAGAGTTCCAATTAGATACCAGATTGTTATTGGACAGAAAGAAAAGGTGGGAGGATGAGATGGAGAGGTGCAAGATTGGATATGGAAGAGGGGGTGGAGAAGTTGGAGAGGACAGAACATGTTATGCTATTAGGATTTCTCTTCAGTGTCTCTTCCTTCCCTTGATTGTGACAAATGGATAGAAAGATTGTCATTTCATGAACCATTTCTTTTGTCTCAGTCTCATTTCCCCAGTAGGAGTTGTCACTCAAACACTTACATTATAATGAGCTTGACAAAGGAGGCCTAGAGATTAGGATATAGGTGAGAGAGTTAAAACTATTGGAACTAATCCTCAATTTTCTTTTCCTGCTTGTCATCATGACAAAATAGTAAAAATATAGTTGTCTCATGAATCATATCTTAGGCCTCTTAGTTTCTTTGCAATACAAGATTTTTGATGAAGTGTTTGAAACTAGTTGAATCTGATGTAACTATACAAAGGTTGCTAAATGTTATACCAGTCTATCAAATGGATGACCCACTTGTGAGATGATTGAGCTGGTCTGCATCATCTCTGTGCAGTCTTTTTCATGTGGTCAATCTCTTTAGGCAAACAGTGCCATATCTTTCATCACCATTAATGAACACCCACCAAACATATTACAGTTTAAGTATGATAACCTGCAAAATCTTCTTTTCATTTTGTTGATTAGAGGGGTCCAAGAAAAAGAAGTTATCAGTACTGGAGGCAAAAAGTATTCACCAATCGGTACATTTGGATTCTATTAGAAGACTCCTAAGAACATGGAACATATTCTCATGAACACTAATGATCATCAATCCTTCTCTGCAGAGAGTTCTGTTTCTGTCATCTCCTCCATATGAGCTCTACACCAATGATGATCTGCAAAGTCAGTTTATTTTCTATCTTCTTCTTCTTCCTCTTCAAGCAAAATCTGTCTGAGAGCATTATGTTAAAGCATCTGAATTGGTGAATTTGGTGGGTGCATCATCTTTGGAAAGGTTATCAGTGATAGATCACAAAATGTGATCATCCTTATCATAATGCAATGTGAATGTAATTAAAATTTACTGCGTGGACTGTGGAGTGGAGACAATTAACAGGCTCTGAAAGTTTCCATGTGCTTTAATACCACCAGAACTAAGTTTATATATATTGTTTGGCTAGGTTAAATGTATCTGAGAGCCTCACCAGTCCATTTAGGTGGAGAACAACTCCATGATCCCACTTCTCTAAGCTTTCTTTTGCACATCATTCTTGCATCAAGTTGAAGCCAATGTGTGATGAAGCCACTAGGATATATAATTTAGTCTGCTTTGCTGCTTCCAGTTCTTGTCCTTGGCACATCTGTTGGACTATGCAAACCAAACATCTCCTCAGTACCTCCTTCATTGGATCATCTGACCTTTAGTGGTGTAAGCAAGTCCAAGATTGATGCCTTGTTTAGAGTGCCACTGTGAGAAGGCCTCAGAGCATCAAATCTGTAGCATAGTTCAAAGATTTACCTGGTAATTTTATATTTTGGAAAAAATCCTCAAGGCATATATAATACTCCAAACTCCATCCATGGCCACCAAATAAATAATGTCAACAGTATCAGTGAATATATAATTCTATGGCATGAAATGGAACACAGCCTGAAAGAATTGTTTAGTGGAAGATTATACTAGATGTTGCTTTTGGGTGCCTTTCTGGGATGTCATTTGCTTTTCTATGTTACAAAAGTAGTTCTTGGTAATACTTTGGGAATCTCAACATTTGTTTACTCATTTTCCTTTTTTCCTTGTTTTATTTAAAAGGAACAATTACCTATCACTATTTAAAGCATTGCAAACAAATGCAATTTTTCTGAGTAATTTTTTTTTTTTTGTCAGAGAGGTTGGTTGTCTCTTTAAGAAGTGCAATTGGACATTGTTTGAAATCCCAGATGCCTTGTGTTGGGAGAATCTAACCACTCTACTTGAGATTTCAAAGCTCTCTCTCTCTCTCTCTCTCTCTCTCTCTCTCTCTCTCTCTCTCCCACATCCTTTTTCTCAATTTTTTATTATTGGTTTTTGCTTCCACTTGGTCCACTTTGTTCTATAAATTCCACCCCTCCCCTGTGTTCCAATTCCCTTTCCCCCTCTTATCTCTTGTTAGCTTTCTGGGATTAGTGTTGCTTTATTCTTCTGCAGCCTTGGCGCCCCCCCTGTTTTCCTCCTCCTTCCAGGAGCCTTTGGATTTCTCTTGGGTTCTCCATCCAAGATCGAAAACCCAACGGCTGAATACTGTGTTCTTGCTGCTGTATCTCTGGTGCAGAAGATCAATCATCTACATTTACTTCGACTGCCTGTTATTTATTGGGAAAGCTCTGCCAAATTTTTCTCTGAAGATTCTCTTCCTGAGGTCCCAAAACCTTATCAAAATCTGGCCTTTGCTTAAGCTTCGATCTAAAAAGATCATCTTGCTGCAGGAATCTGGAGGACTTCTTCTTCCTTCTACAAAATCTAATCTTTTTATCTCCCAACCTCTCCTCTCTTTTTTTTTCACATGCAGCATCTGTTTCTCTTGATGTTTCTGATTGATGTCGCCTATCCTACTTGAGATCCATCTCTCTCGGTATATGTTAAATTCCACTCTCGGACGCAGTACCCATCTTGTTCAATCCTTCTCCGTCGTCTTCCTATACTGGTTCTACGTGTTCTCCGAGCTTGTTCTAAGATCTGAGCACCTGCGCCGCCCTGCCCAATCTGCTACAAAGAAATAATCTCCTTTTGTTAGTGTTAATCTTACTACAGCTTCATAATTTACTCGAGGCATTTTTACTTGAGAAGAGCCAAAAAGCTTTCCATGGCTTCTCCGGGTGGGACTTCTTCCGGATCGAGTCTGCTCCAAACCTCCGTCTCCGATGAGGATCTGCAGGCGGCGGCGATGGAGCAGAAGAAGCGGAAGCGAATGATGTCGAACCGCGAATCGGCGAGGCGGTCGAGGATGCGCAAGCAGAAGCACTTGGACGATCTGACGGCGGAGGCGAACCAGCTGAGGAAGGAGAACGGCCGACTCCTTACTTCCGTGATCTTCACCACGCAGCAGCACGTCGCCGTCGAAGCAGAGAACTCTGTTCTGAGGACTCGGATGGTGGAGCTCACCGACCGGCTGCAGTCTCTCGATGAGATCCTTTTCTGCTTTCAGCGATCGCCATCAGATCCATGGAGCTTCGGCTTCGTTAACCAGTCCGTCATGGCTTCAGCCGACAACTTGTTTCAGTATCGACAGCTGAGAATCCAGAACGAAGTACTAATGGCTACAAAGACGGCATCATCAAGCATTCATTGTTTGCTTGAGCTCGAAACAGTGAGGACAAAAGGGTGTGCGCATCTCGATCACTGAGCTCGATATAGTGTCTCAGCTGTGTCGACGTTGCTGGTGTTTGTCTTTTCCTAAGTATCGATGCGTATGGAGACTCATCAATGGCGTCTTCCACTTTTGAATCTTACACGTGTTGAAGTCAGTCCACCAAACGTGTCACCTCGTCGCCATGCAGCTGTCGTGCGTGACGACGCCCACCTAAACACGTGCGTGACACGTGATTCTCCACTAAGTGACACTCCATTTGGTCGTCACCACCGCGGGCAGCGAGGAAGCCATGTCGGCAGAGAGGGAGGAACACGGCGACCAGATCCGGCGGACGGATGAGTGCGGCGACGCGGCGAGGGAGGTGATCGCCGGCAGCATGGAGCACCACGGTGCTTCCCTGTCCGAGATGCTCCGCCGCTCCGGAGGTTCCGGCTCTAACTCGGTCGGCCGCTTCACCTCAAAAGCGTTCGCTTCATCGTCTTCATGTCCGTCTTCATATGTTTGACCGTCGTGCATGCAGCCTGGGTATGTCGAGGCAGGCCGCGGAAGGGAGGAGGCGGCGCGGAAGGAGAAGCTACGCCTACGCGGCGTGCACAAGAGGGAGGAACGAGGGAGCACGGTGGGGAAGCACGAGAAGAAGGGGTTCATGGAGAGGCTGAAGGACAGGTTGCTGGGCCACCATTAGAGATGGACTCGTGTGCTGGTTTCGTACGTGGTTGTCGTCGGTGTATACGTAGCGATGCAGCGTTCGTACAATGTAATCGAATACGACATGGTTTAGATGTGAATTGTACGTATAGTATCGGCTATTGCGATCATTCAAAGGAGGAGAGAGAGAATCAACAAAGAAAAATATATCAAAATTATACAGATAAAAAGTTAAATTTTAAATATTATATATATATATATATTCTCTTACTTCACTTATTCTTTTTCCCACTCCTCCTCCTCCTCCTCGCTCCTCTTTCATCGTCCATTCTTTCCCATCACATTCTCTTTCTTCTCCCTTTCTTTACTCCTCCCTCCTCATTGTCATCTTCCTCTTTTTTTTCTTCTCCTCCTCTCGTCGTCTCTGGTGCCTTTTTTTTTTTTTAAGCATATTAAAAGCTGAAGCATCATTAAAAAAAATAAAATAAAAAAATATGGATTGAAAAATAAAATCTAATAAAATCACCCATGAAGACTTTGTACATCATAAGGGTAGATCAGTATAAGGGTAGGTGGACAGACGCAAATTTTATAACGGATTCAAAATGTATAAATCATAAGGGTACGTCAATTTTTATAACGGATTCAAAATATATAAATAAGTAGAATATATTAATCTAGTTTAAAATTAGTTTAAAAATTAAATAAGATAATTTTTTATATGAATTATTTAAATTGATTGGTATCGACGAAAATCATCATCAACATATGAATCAATACAATATAGTCCATCAATACGATATAGCTCAAACCCAAAGACATAAGAGTATCAGCATCAAGGTTTCGAGGTGCTGCCTATACTAAGATTGATATTGGAAGAAGTTTTCTAACTCAATTTTCATGACACTTCAGTTACTCATCAAGAACTTAGTAGGTATGGATTTTTGTAAAAAACTAGCTTTAAACATGAGTGCCTGGATTACCTTTTATACCATGTCTTATGGGGAACAATATGTAATTTCTCCAACGCTCTCTTCTTAACGTTTTGTTCATGTTGACAAGGGGGAGATGTCTCGAATGGTCTATCTTGGACTTTTATTTACGCACGTGGATGGGATTTTTTTTTTTCTTTTATACTAGTTTTCATGTGACGTTTATGTATTGGATGATAATTGATCGTTAATATATTTTCTATTATTTATCTTTTCATCTAAATACCTCTAATTAAGAAAGCTCGAAGTATGACGATTAATTCATTCGATAAACATATTATCAACCAGTCCTTTCATGATATCAAAAGGATGAATTTTTCTTGACATAAATAAAGTTTTTCCAACTCATATACTTATTTTTCTCCTATATCATTTCATATTTATCTATATTATAGTCTTAGATCACCAATCATCATCTCGTCCTTCCTCCGCTCCCTTCGTTTGTCCTTCCTATCATCACCCTTTTTTTTTCATTTCTTTTCTCTCCTTCTCTTCAAACGTCTATCGTTTCCGTAACATTCTCTTTCTCCGCTCCTTCTCATCGTCATCGTCTTTTCTTCTTCTCCTCCTCCTCTCATCCTCTTTGTGATTAAATTATTTCTTAATTACACAGCATCATTTGAAAAAAAAAATATGGATTGGAAAAAATGAAAATTTTCTAAGAAAATTACACATACATACTTTTTTACATAGTAATATACTAATAATAAGGATACGTCGACAGACACGAATGTAAAAGCGGATACAGAGTGTACAAATAAATAAAAAAACACTAATCGAGTTTGAAATTACTTTGGAAATTAAATAAGATGAATTATTTTTTTTGTGTGAAGTATTCAAATTGGTTGGTAAGATAACGTGGCCGCCGCGTCAGCGCGTCTAGAATTTTCTTCATCGTTCGGGCTGAGGGCACGTGCCTGCACGCGTGCCCAGACCGCGACGACGTTGTCGTCCACACGTAGCCACCTTGCACACGTGTCGGCAGAACTCCATGCAGCCTCATCACGTCGGCCCCGCGTCCCTCCCACACGCTTGCGGGGTTTGAAGGACCCACGTAGCGCCCAAGCCACCACCCTCCTCTTCCTGCACTATTTGTACCCTCCCTCCACACCCCGGCAAGCTTTCACAGAGAGAGAGAGAGAGAGAGGAGAGACAGAGAGGGGGACGACGAGAATGGAGTACTCGAGGGACGAGCATGGTCAACCGATCCCGATGACGGACACGTACGGCAACCCGATCCAGACGGACGAGTACGGCAACCCGATGCCGGCGACCCAAGGATACGGGGTCGGCGCGGGCGTCGCCGGCAAGGAGCAGCACCATGGGGGCGGGGGCATAACCGGCATGCTCCACCGCTCGGGCAGCTCCAGCTCTAGCTCGGTAAGCTCGTCTCATCTTGACTTACAAGAATCATATTGCAGTAGGCATAGATTGACATGATGTCGGCAGTCGGAGGACGATGGGCAAGGTGGGCGGAGGAAGAAGAAGGGGTTGAAGCAGAAGATAAAGGAGAAGCTGCCGGGTGGGCACAAGGAGCATGAGAGCAGCGTCGAGAAGCAGCACGAGAAGAAGGGATTCGTGGAGAAGGTAAAGGAGAAGATGCCCGGCCACCACAAGGAGTAGATTAGCGTACTCTACGTATGTATGGTTGTGTATTTTGTTGTGTTTGTGTTTAACACTCTGCACTCTGCAAGAGAATAAATGGGCGGATGCTTTCCTGTGGCATAAAAAGGGTCGAGAGAGCTGATTCCTCGAGACAAGAACCTAAGAATTCAAACCATGCATCAATTTTCAGAACGATGAAAAAATATTGGGGAAAGCTTAAATTCAACATATTAGATTCTAACAATGAATGTATTGGACAGCCAAAATCACCATTTTCTAATTTACAAAGCTGTTTTTTTTTTTTTAATTTTAATTGATCATCCAAAGAGAACTCACAAATCTTTCATGAAAGGAAGGCTTAGCAGAAATCGGGATCCAAAAGACAAATCATATGAATCGTCCGTTTTAAGCTGTCAATATCGTCATGGTAATTAAACAGAACCGATTGCTTGGTTCATTAATTCAGATGCATAAGCCAAATATGGACGATACATATTTCATTTGTAAGCAACTTGAAGGGATGATGGGATTTGGTCATTCTCCGGCAGTAGCTTCACCATTGCTGGGTTCCTCGTTTGATTTGGGTATCCAAAATGTTAGGGCGGTTGATGCAGCTGCAAACATGACTCTCCTCGGTGCCCACTTTAAGCAAGTCACTGCACCTATGTAACTGTTCCAGGAAGCCACCTGTGACACAATGCAGATTGTGAGTACCATTAGATATACCACCATGTTCGACAAATGATGAAAGGAAAAAAGATCCACTACGTGTCTATAAACAAGTGATTTGTGCTGCCATGATGATGTAAAACTCTTGATGGGGGACTGAACTGATGGCTTTTGTTGCACAGCAACAGCGTTCATTAGGTGAGAATTATATTATGAATGATTGATGTGCCTCCCAAGTTTGACGAATGGAAAAAAAAAAAAAAAATCTGTTATAAGCAAATAAACAGCACTTCAATGATGTCAAATTGTTGCTAAAAATCTTAATCAGAGCTAAATATATGCCAAGATTCATAGGTGAGAACGCTTGACAATGCAGATCAAATTATTGTCACAATGGAAAAGATGACCCTTGTTTTTTTTGACAGAGTGAAGTCCTTGTGAAAAGAACACAAATGCCTTGGTATGTTTATAAACTCACATTAGAATAACATATGAACGAAAAGTTTATTAGCCTGTGAAGATAATTCAGGTCTTCAAAGGAAATTATCGTAGGTCTTCAAAAAGCATCTAAGAAATGGTAAAAAGTATAATACCTCATTGGGCTTGTTGATGTACCAAGCATGCAATGTTCCATCTCCTGAACCTGCAACAGGTAAAATAGTTTTGAGTTATATACCTTCAGAAACTAAACTTCTCCACAAAATTAATTTCCAAATAGCAAGCCATCAAAGAGAGAATAGCAAAATTGAACTTGATTTACATAAATAATTTCTTAGTTGTCCATGGCTCGAACAATCATATTCACCTGCTATTAGAATCATAGTCCATTTAGGTAAAAAGAACATCAGAAAACTACAGAAGCATTGAGCCGTTGATACTGCGTTTTTCTATGTGACCCACAATGTGACCCACAAAAGCACTGGATGCCACCAGATAGAAGGTATGCTTATGGGTAACAGATGCTCTATAAACAACAAAGTCCTATATGATAGGGTGAAGGATCCAAACATAATGCCCCAGATGTAAAGCTGTTAAACATCCAACTTTACCACCAATATAGATTACGGGAAATGTTGTAAATAAAAAGGAGAAAGCCTTTACAACAAACCTACAAAGATGGTAAAACAGAAGTTCCAGATTTGGAAAAGCAGGAAAGAGAGCAGAAAACAATATTTTGATGAAAGATTATATCTGAATTCTAATGATTCAAGAATGTATAGTTTTATCACGGATACAAAATAACTGCTCATACTAAAAGGAAGAGCAACTTTAGGCTAAACTAAGCATTTAAGTGATGCAACAGAGACAGTCACATATAGTTATCAAACCAAGATTACCTGAAAACTCGCAAACAAAAGTAATAAACTTCAGTACAAAGAAATATTCTAAAGGTACTTATTATCAACATATGTACATGGAATACATAGAAATATACATATTATGAAATCCTAAACTTTGCTTAAGCAAGTGATCAGAATAAATAGGTATCTAGAAAATGTATATGCAGATTGATTAGACAACTCGTTATCATAAAATAACTTCTTACAGATTCTTGACATTCAGAGCATAAAACATATAAGTAAAACAAAACTGAATATGGATTATATCATAATTTATTGTTGAAAAGGGCAACATGTAATATGACCTGCCACCACATATTGCCCATCTGGAGTAAATGTAGCCTCGGTTGTTAAATTTGGTGATGGCTCCAAACTGAATCCACAACGCTGAAGAAGACCCAAGGACAAAATCCATTATCCATCAAAATATTGCCTCAAAACACCAAGAGAAAAAAGTAATGTGAGGATTTATACAAATGTTGGCTACTTGTTAGCATCTTATGTTGCAGTTGAAAGAAACTACTACAAAAATATCAAGAATAAAGTCATGAATTACTTGCTATATGTAAAAGATAATTTGCAACATAAGCATTAATATGAAGTCTCAGCCACCTGAATACTATATCAGAAATAAAAAAACTTGATGAGCTATACAACAATAACAAACTGGTCCTAAAGCAAACACAGAGTTGTAGGCATCAGTTCTCAAGGTTATGCTTGTGCACGTACAACGAAATCCAACAAAGATATAGGTACAGGTATTACTGAAAGGGAAGAATTGTCACTGTGGGTGTATCTGATGTGATGACAGCCCTCAGATTTTTAAAAGGTGATGGTATTACAACAAAGAGGTATTGTAACATTGAGAACTTGTAAATGATTAAAAGAAGAGGAAATATGTAATTTTAATTGGGACTCTAAGATGCAGTCTGAAACATTAAAGAGTTGAGAATTTTGAACAAACTACTCTGCAGACTTATGAAGTCCATTCACTTGTCACATATATTGGTAGAAAAAATATGAGAATATATCATGTAGCATAATAGTTTGTCTAATCACTCAAAATGACAAAAAATTTATGGCTGAAATATCAAATATCCAAGTGAGATTTCAACCTTATCTCCTCCATAGGCATCTAGAATGTAGATATTGTTATTTGTGGTTGTCAAAACCATAGACCTGCCGTCATTGCTGAATTTGATATCACAGACCTCAGCAGTATCTCCACCAACAAGAAAAGTATCAAATGGACCCTAAAAGATACCCAGAAGGGTCAGAACATATAAACTATAACAAAGTACAGAGTTTCTGAAGTGCTGAGGACCTTGTCATACGAACGAGAATCAAACAATTTGATAGCACCCCCTTCCATTGCCACAGCAAAAACAAGGCCTTGTTGATCATAAGCAACAGTGGGCCTTCCACGTAACCGCAGAATTCCCTGAAGACTAAAGCAGTGAGCATGAATCAAGTTCAGATAATACTATGTATATCTGAACTACAAATTGCTTTGAAATAATTAATCTAACTGCCATTACTTTTAGCATCCAAAACAGTATTTCAAGCATAAATAAACTCTGACCTGGCATGCATTTACACGGAGATCCCATATTCTTACGCTATGGTCAAGAGAACCTGACATGAAGCTGTCATTTATAGGAGACATGCACAGTGAAACAACTCTGCAAGAATTGTGCAAGAGCTTGTTAAGAAGATACAACATAGATGCTCAACATCCAAGTATTAGTAGTGGCATCATCGAAGAGAAATTTAATCGTTACCTCTGCTTGTGCCCCTTGAAGTACCGTAGGCAACGATTATCATACAGAGATAAATATCGCAATGATTCTGTTAAATAAGAAGTATATAATCAGATGCATAAACTACAATTCCTTTGGAATAATTTGTTTTGGTAAAAAGCTGGGCTCATCAAAATAACACCATTTGTCGACTCTATATTGTATCTTGATGAGCACAAAATGGAACTTGGATGGTGTGTAAAGCAAATTCGATCAGCACCATGCTTCTTGTGATATGTGGTCTTCAGCAGCCTGCATGCAAGAGCAAGCTTGACTCAATAATATGGTCATAGAAAATGAAAAAAATGAAAAAAATTTACTTTTCCCCAACATTTGTTGTATCACCCAAGTTGATATGGTACGGGTGGTACAAACCAGTCTGACTGGCGACCAAGACGTGGATCGCCTGAGTCTCCGTCAACACCCCCCAATATATCGTGTGTCAGTATACTAGTACAAACCGGTATCTACCAACCCAACAAGCCCCCAAGATGGCTCCAATACCCAAAATGACTTTCAGAAAAACCCTGCTTTTTCCCTCCATAACCCAAATATGGATAATAGCAGACTAATATTAAAAATGCACAATGTAGAAATAAAAATGAATTATCGAGATAGGACATCAGATCAACTGCATTGACATTTCTATGCAATGTACTGCTAATTGACGAGTGCTCAGTGACAGATATTTGAAATTCAGATGGCTGTTAAACCAGCTTCAGCATGCAGCCATTTGAGCTTCAAGCATGGTAATAATTCCTAAAAAGGTGCTCCTAATGCATGAAATTAAAGTTAAGAACAATCTTCCGGTGTTATCCTTGATTCATCTTTTGTGCAAATTAAATATGTCAACATCACAGTCAGACAATCATAACCTCCTAATGTCACTATAAAAATAATAATATCTTTCCAGTTGTTGGTTCTTTATCTCCTCCAATATCCTTAAAGGTCCCCACAGACATGTGAAGTCCCCAATTCATGATATCAATATACCATGAACCCAGCCTAATGAGATATAAGATAAACTGTTTACAGTAGTAATTGCAGAAAAAACAAAACTGTCTGGTCAAAGTCTACCTAGGGTTGATGACAAGAAAATAACTAAAAGAAATTGCAATCAATTTTATATGGTAAGCACCATAATTTAATGTTGAATATACCACATAATAACCAGAGATTGAAAATATGCACAAAGGCAACTGGTAAAACTTACTCACTTAGCATTTGCAATATCATAAAGGCGTATAGAGTCATCCTCACTTGCAGTAATAAGAAGATCTTCCGTTCGATGAAAATCAATAGAACTTATTTTCCCTGCCTACAACAAGTAAATATTATATTTGGCAAGGAATCTTAACCAATTTAATAGAACAGGAGCTAAAAAACAATGACAGAACATGATATAGTGGCTACAACGTAACAACATGAAGTAATATTTACCAAAATAGACCCAATTGCCCATTACATACAACTGTCAAGTCAAAGTGCACATGCATGAATATTCACAATCATAAGCAACATCTTTCATGCCATTGATTGAAGGATTCTATCATTATATCAGAATGGTCCTGGTGCAGTCATATGTACGATAACATGTAAAAGAGAAAACAGCTACTACCCATAATTTTCTGGTCGAATGGCTGTTATAGATAAATAGCTGTTAGTGATAGTCACAACCTTCGATTTGTTGCTCATATTCATCATTGTTCATCAGATAAACGAATTTGTGCTGTGAATTTGAATCATAGTGACACATGGCTACTTCTACAATTACTTCTTTTCTGATTATTGAAAAAGTAATTTCTTCGATATCAGAAGCTATTTCCTATAGTAAATCATAATGGTCCATCATGACAATCTTGGAGGGTTGATAACAGTATGTTAATCAGTTTTAATGAGTTATGACAGCTCTAAACTGTTTCCATAACAACTGCTATAATGGTGCTTGGAAACCTCACCTCATGCTACTTACTATTCATGTCTCCCACTGTGGTGGAGAATAATTACCCAAAAGACTGTAAAAGAATTTGAAAATGAAGCAATAATTGCACAGAACATTGCATTATGTCTAGTATGTAAATAATAAAATACGGATCTATTTCAGCTTAATCTTTTCTCTAACTTATCCATCAAGCTGAGTGGGACACTTATAAGAACTACTTTGGACAATGCCAAAGTTTCATGGTCTTCAGCAAGGATAATACCCAAAAAAAACTACTTTGTACAATACCAAAGTTTAATGGTCTTCAGCAAGGATAATACCCAAAAAAACTACTTCGGAATAAGTTTCCTTCTTTAACATTCTCACACCAAGAATTGTTGTGCCAATTAACACCAAAAATAGTACAATGCCAAAAAGGTACAGCACCCATGTTGACCTGTTTTGGAGGTAGTCACATATGGCTAGGCTAATGTTTGGTCTGTGCTGCCTGACATGACATAAAATTGTGTATGCTACATAATACAAACATGCCACATATCATGAAATAGTAATCCCAGTTTCAAGAGTTTAAGCTTCTTAGATGCTTTGCTTTTGGCTTGTACTTGTTGTAAACTGACTAAAGGATTTATATATACATCCTTGACAATCAGGGAATGAAGATTTTTGTAGTGCCACACTGTGGGCACACTAAAAATTCAATAGATAGTTATAGAGCCCATGCCAACCTTGCAATCCTCATGTTGATTGGTGTGTCATGTGGGCACAATATTGTTCCATGAATTTAAAACCTGCTGGATGAGTTATCAAAAATTCATATAATATTTTTTTTTAAATTTTCATTAAGATACCAAAAGTTGCTATAAGAGATATTGGTTGGATCTTTGTCTTTCTTTGCTTTGACAAATTTCACTAGTGTAAAAGGAGCCTATGACAAAAGAAATCATATGGCTGCTCAAAGCTAACAATGTTGTGTGCCTAAAAGGCTCTCTTTTGGATATGTTAGTATACCTAATTTAGTATGGTTTAGGCAGGATACGTATAGGATGATGTTGTTCCTATCTATGCGGTCCAAGGGAAAAGAAACCATTCAGGTCCATTTAAAGTGGTAAGGTTACCATGGAAAGGGCTAGACTGTATTGCTTGGATTACTTTATTTTGGATGTGAAGCCCCTCATCTTCATTCTTTCCCTTTGCTTCTGTTCATCCTTCAGTCTTTTCTTGCTGCTCAACAGAATACCAAACAAATATCTGTAGATTACAGTGATCAATCTTGTTTGCTTTTTTGTTTTGCTGTAGTTACAATTTTCTCTTTACATGTTTCGTACCAAATGTCAACTTAATTTTTTCACCACAGTTTCCTAGTTTTACATGTCTACAACTCAATCATCAGCCTCCGCTACAGTTGCTGACTTTTTCTATTAAGAACCAATGGAATCCTAAGAATCATCTAAAGAAGAAAAAATTCCAGTACCAAATAGAGACAACAACATCCATCTCTTGGAACCAACTTATACTCCAAAAATTCAATAATTAGTCTCAGTCTCCATCAACCATTCATCTTATGCCTGTTCTATAAGACAATGCAGATTGCATCAGATCTCTCAACAGGGTTATTTTCCAACAGATTACGCTTATAACCAACCATCACTAACGCCTCAATCCCTAACTTCTCATGAAAAGAACAACTAGAAGTTTATGAATGATTTATTATCAGAATATATAAAGATCCTGACTTTTCAGACCTATTGCCGCCACCATCAATTAAGAGGAGCAAACAAGACGCTATCACCTAGAAAAGGACCGACTCGTGCAATCAACTAATTCCAAATAGAAGGCATCAAAGAAACTTCTGATCCTTGAGTATTCTAGCACCAGAGAAGGACATAATCGAACCATACAAACGAAGACGCCAAACAAATACGACTGAGTTCAATCGACGAGGTATTAGCAAACAACACAGATAACAGAAGAATTGATATAGAGGAGACAATCACGCACGTAGTCCGTGAAGACGGCGCCAACGGCCATGCTGCGCACGGTCTCTTGGCTGAGCTCTGTGATCGCAGACATCTCCTCCTCCTCCTCAGTTTTCTGTGGGTGGGGAACAGAAGGAGAAGAAAGGTTTTTTGATCAAGATAAACTACCAAGAAAAGGGAAACAAAGAGATTAACGATTGCTTCTGGGTAAGAATCCGTTGACAGAAAGAAAAAATCGAGTAGTGATGAGACGTATTACCGATTCGATTCAGCTGTGCTCTCCGGTGAGCGAGCGAGAGAGAGAGAGAGAGAGAGAGAGAAGGGGCTTAACTGATCAAGGGAGAACGGGAATCGAGATCGACCGGGGTCGGGAAGAGGAAACCCCAATTGCCTTTGGTTCTTTTCTTATCTCGAACCCGTAACTCGGTCCGGTTCGACATTTATAAGCTACAATACATAAATAAATAAAATATTAGAGCCCCCTTCTTATAATAAATATGATCTCTTCTGTGTTAATATAATTACAGAATGTATATATTAAATCATTATAATAAATATCAAAAATTATTTTTTATTTTATTTTCTTTAATTTTTAGTTCATCTCATTTCATAGAGAAAAGGAAGAAGAAGAGAAAGGAGAAAAGGGAGTAGTTGTAGATATAAGATAAAATGATTTTATTAAAATTAAGTTATAAATTGATGACATATAGAATAATTTGAAGTTGGGTTATAAATAACAAAAAGAAGATTACAAATAGTAATCTTCAATCATTAAAAAAATATATTATATTTAATGCTCATTTTGGGCTTTGTATAACAACACACTGATTTACAAGTGAGAAAAATTATATAATATGGTTTCTATTTATATAGAAAACCAAACACAAAACAATTATAATTATAATTATATAATATGGTTTGTATCAATCTTTACATTTAAATTACTACTTAAAGAAATTATAATGGTGTTGTACTGAAATATACATGCAAATCTAAATCACAAGGGGACCTGAACAGGAAGTAGCTGTTTGGAGAAGAAGAACAATAACAAAGTACATGTGCCACCCGTGATCTATCTCAACAATCTTTTAGATGATGCATTTTTGACATGAACACAAAATTGGATGTATACTCTCACTGTTTGTACAATTGAGGAGGTAGAAAGATCAGATTTCTTGAAAGAACACAGAGTCTGACGTTGAGAGGATGAGGAGATGAAGAGGGCTTGCTGTTATTCTTATGACTCAAGGACACCTGACGCTCCTTCCTGGTCCTCCGAAGTAGAAGTAGCTCCCCCAGGCTCTGTTGATCCTTGCTTGTACGTCATAGCAATTTGGGTGGTCGGCGAGGACACGGAGGTTGGTCACCGGGATCAGGCTGTTGTCCCAGTCGACGACCTGCAAGTTCCGGAAGTAAGCAGCTCGGCCGAAGCCTTCTCCGGCGTGGTGGCCGCTGCCCATCTGGGTGGCGGTGTGGAACCCGGATGGACGGGTGTTGAAGATCTCTCCACCGTACTGCACCATGGTCGCGTGCCCTGCGAGGTGGCTGAACAAGGAGGACGGCCAGTAGCCCACGAGCACGCCGGATCCGAACTCCAGCCACCAGTGTCCATGGCTTGGATCCTGCAGTCCACAGCATGCAGACACCGTACTTACTCCTACAAGCCACAGTTGTATTCTGAACCTTTGCGCATGGCACATATAATATTCATGCAACTATATTGGATCAGTACTGATCAGGATGATACAAGTAGATCAATAGTTGTTCTACTTTTGCTGAACTCTTTCAGACTTCAAAAGGGAAGTCTGCAATGTTTCCTAACACTTTTCTGACTAAAACCTAATTCTGTCAGATGATGGGGATCCAATGATGTGCTTCCAGTTCCTCGAGTGAAGATTGTTTCTTGACCATGTCTTTTGGGTGTAATTGTTATGTGAAAATATGAACTCGATGCACAAACAAGTGACATCTGACATCCAAGACTTTCCACAGAGCTCATCTTTTAGTCATATGACCAATCCTCAAAAGGTAAAGGTAGCAACTAAGTGGCCAGCGGAATCCAAAGAGTGCACTGAGGCATATTAGTCCCCTTGGCAAGTAAAGACTATGTAGGGTGCTCTCTCTCTCTCTCTCTCTCTCTGTACTTGAATTACTAGAAGCTTAAACAGTCATCCACTTCATCACATAGGTACAGAAAAGCATTCCCAAAACTAACATCTTTGCTAATTGAAAGTAAAATTAAGAGAACCATGCATTTAATGTAAGTTTTGAGATAGTTCTTAGTTGTTGACATAACTGACCTTCCAAATCAGTAGACTGATGTCAAACTGCCTGCCATTGTAAGTCGAGGTTGGAGATATTGCAGCTCCGATAGCAATCTTGTTACTTGTTTGGATGAAGCCCGAGCACAGGAGGTTGTAGCAGCCTGTTGCTTGATATGCATCCGTCTGTAGAATATATTTCAAGACATAGTGCAAATTAGCTATCAGATATATAAGATTTGGATGGAAAACTGTGTGCTATATATGAAGTTAAGGCAAGAAGGACTGCTTACTGTCCAATAAGTGAAGAATCTAGGAGAGCTATCTCCATAAAGCTGTGGGCTCACCTGGAAAATACAGCAAAAAAAAAGAAAGACTTAAAGAAGTCATTATGAATAAAATAGTTGTTCTCAATGTTCTACATTAAACACTGCCAACAAATATTCAAAAGGACCAAAAAGTATTCTAGTTTGAGAACCAAAATGAAGAACAGAAGACAATCTTAGGGAGTGGTTTTTGAGCTGGATATTAATTATTACAATACTCACTGAGTCATGTGGATGAAAGGGAGCACTTCAGTCAAATAAAAAAGATAAAGGTTAATCTACATCAATTAAATATCAATTAAAGTGTTATAAGCATTTATTATGATTATAAGAACATGACAAGTATTTTAGCCATTTACATGTAGCTATGGCTAATCAACATGAGTTCTTCGAATGTATGTTTATGGGAGTAATATTTCTGCAAGATCCCCTAAAAGAAGTGGAACATTTGACATGTTATTAGTACCTGCCATCCAGCTTCGATGGTGTTGAGATCACTGCTGAAAGATCCTGAGATGACCCATATTTGTGATAGGCTGAACTCAGAAGAACTGGCCACCCGAGGTGCCCACACGCTTAAGCTTGCTTTTGCTCCATAATATTGATATCCCACAGCATACCCTACTGCATGCTGCAACCAAACAGCCTGTTTCAGCAAGGGCATCATCACCTCACAAAGTCGATAAAGAACTTGGATGAATTGCTTCCACTGATCTCATGTTTGTGTCCTAGTTTAATGTATCCCGATATCCTTAGTCAAACTTATTGGCCTGCAAACTGTGATTGACAGTGGAATCTTACTACCCAAGTCAACTGGATTGCCAGATCTTTGGTCCTGTAGATAATGTAACTTCGGTGCGAGAGAAAAGGTAAATCTTCATATGTTGTCATGGCCATGGTTAAGGAGAGTAAATGGTGAAGATGATGTCAGGTCTCATCTTTCGGTTTAGTCTTAGATAGTCTATTTGTAGGCTGTGAAGAAGAGGGAGAGCTGATGAAAGAGGCTGGTGGATCCATTAATATGTGGTTTATGATGTAGCAGCAGGTGGGTAGGAAGGACTCGACGCACATTTCCATGGAGTTGTTGGCCTAATTACCTCATGTCCGGAGCCCTCCGAGACTCTCCGTGTTCTTGCTGCCGGCTTTCTGCCGAACCTCCTCACGGAGCTGGCTCGCAGGATGTCTTCTTCCTTGGTTCTCCGGATCGGAACCGTTCCTTCGGGGCATGTCCCGCCGGAAGTCCTCCATAACTGGATGCTGTCTTCGCCGTCGGCCAGGACGCTGGCTTCATGGCCTCGAGGCCTCTCTGGTGGATCTGGATAAGGTCGATGCGGAGTACTCAAAGATATGTTCGACGAAGTTTCTGGTACCATGGGTTTCAATCCTTTCAGCCTGGGATGATCGAATGCTGGTTGGAGGTGAAACGGAACGCAGTCGATAACATCACCATCTGGACTCTGTGCAGCCAGCAAAAACCAGGGTTAAGATTAATCCCTTCGAAGAAGAAGAAGAAGAAGAAGAAGAAGAAGAGAGTGCCTGAATTGTCTTGAGAGAAGGCCGATTGAGGCTCTTAAGAAAGGCTCTTATCCTCTTGTACTTGCGAAGCTCGTTGCGAGGGCGCATCGTGTTGTTCGCTGCTGATGCCGAGAGGACACTAGCAGCAGCTGCAAGAAGTAGCAGCAGCTCAAGGAAGAAGACGACATGGATGGAGAAAGGCCTGCGGTCGCTACGAGCCATGTCTTTGGGATCTCGGGACACTGAGATCCTTCTTCTACATCAGCTGTCCGCATCTACGTACGTTGGTGTGCTTGTCTTCTTCCTGCGCCATCATTAGGTGCTCTTAAGCACCCATCTTGCCTGTATCCCCATTGATGCACAGCTTGCATCTCTCTCTCTCTCTTCAATAAATGTTGTCTCCCTCTCCCCACGCTTTACGATCAGCTCGAGAATGGAAGAATCAGGTTCTGAAGTCCATTTCTCACAAGCCTGAGGCAATAAAAAATGAAGTTCTGGTCGATCTGCAGCTGTTAATATAGAATTCCTCCCCCATGTGGGCGTGTCCAGGAAGAGGGAGTAATGAAGAGGGAGAGTGGGGGGGTCTGCTCTTTCTTTTTCCTCGGTTTCCTTTTTCTTTCTCTCACATCATGGATTATATTGGTAGGTGGAGAAAAAAGGAGGGGAGGCATTCAAGAGGAGTACCAAAGCCAGCAGCATCTTTAGCTGTTCCTCTCATCTTTTCATTCTCTTTTGTGCTGGTGTTTATATGCCCATGCTCTTGTGGTTCCTCTCATTCATTTTGCTGTTCCAGCAGGAGTCAATGCACTTGATTGTGAGGCTGGCAACTGTGTTGCTCTCACACTTCCCTAGTTATTGTGTTTTGGTTCCTCATTTCTATCTGCTCTTCCTACACTCTTAAGGTGCAAGCTCAAATAAATTCCACTTGATTTGAGCTTGCTGATAATGAGTATGTTTAGCCTCCTGTTGGTCATCTCTTTAGATTCATTCTGAACCAAGGAAGAAGATTTATAGTACTCAAAAGAACAATATAGAGAGTCAACAAAGTAAAATATAGCATAATAATAATAGTATGACAGTAAAAGTAAAACATAGGGCATTAGTGGTACAGACCTCTATTTGATTCTCAGTTGGTCCATCCTATCATAGTATGAACAAATAAAAGCCTCCAAAGATGTGAATTTTATGTGGTTTAACCTTTCATTTGTCTCAAGCAAACTGACAAAGACATGCAATTGCTCAACAATTTCTATTATTTCTCAAGAACCTGTTTGTTAGAGGATCAAAATTATATCGGGTATTATCGGACTTAATCCAAGAATAATGAGTTTAAGTTTTTAAATTGTATTGACGTTCGATGCATGATTTATGATTCGGTTCCATTCGAATTCGAACGAGTCGAATGATTAAGTAAAATTTGATGAGATCGATCGGTCATAATTGGATCATAATAAAAAAAATCAACATATTTAATATACTCGACTTAATAATTTAATAATGAGCTTAAATTCTATTGTCAACGAGAAATATATAACATGATTATTAAATAGATTTGTCTCAATAATTGATAATTAAATTAATTCCTTGATGGAAAGCATTGCTTTGTTAATTCGATTTCTAAGAATGGATCAATATATAATTTTATTTTAATTAAAATTTATTTCATGAAGATCTTAGATTTATGTTATGCACTATAATGTTTTATTCATACATAATGATACCAAATTAAATTTACAACTCCCTAAGATTTTATTTTCTTTGTCGATCAAAATGAATGACATCGAAATTTATCTTTTTTGTTTATTCTAATACAAAATATTATTATTACTAAGCCAAGCACGAAAGTTCGCTAGCCTTTTGCTATCTAATGATTACATATTGCCTCCTCTCTCTCTCTCAGTCGGCAGGCGTGTCAACGCCCAAATCTGAGGCCAAGGCGAGGCTGTTGCTGACCAACTTCTTGAGGACGCTGGCTTCCTCGGCGACCGGCGACACCATGCCGGGGTTCTGGCTGAAAGTGTCGCGGCAGCTGCCCGCGTCGGTGAGCGCGGCCGATATGTCGGCGATGATGTCACCGTGCGAGCCCGCCCCGGACTGCAGTTTCTCGACCGCCTTCTCCAGGCTTCCGACCGCGCTCTCGTAGCTTCTCTTGCACACCTCGAGGGTGGCCCTCTGGTTCGCGTCGGTGACCGAGTGGGCCAGGATGGTGTCGACGGCGGCCGATACTTGCTTGGCTGTGGACGCGGCCTCGGTCACGGCGGCAACGGTGAGGGCCTTGGCCGACGTGGCGGCAGACGAGATGGCGACGGAGGTGCAGAGCTGGGGCGCGGTGACGTAACGGCATGAGGCGGTGGCGTCGAAGTTGGAGCTGGCGGCCCACACCAGGAGGAGGAAGAGGAGGAAGGTGAGAATGAGTGCGGTGGGTTTGGCCATCGATGCAGGAACTCAAGCGCTGCTTGTCACTCTATCTCTCTGTGACAATGGGAGAAGAAGCAAAGGAGAGGGAAGGCGAGAAAGCGAGCCTCACGTACAGGCTTGACGTCAATGGTGTTCGTGGCGTGTGCAATTCGTTGACCATTTCTTTCTGAGCCGCCATCAGTGGAGATTGCGTTTTGGTTTGACCGGATGGCCTCAAATTTAGCGACTCATTTATATCCGACCCATTTAAATCGGATCCACTTCCGTTACCTAAATTTACGATGAGTTCAATAGGCATCCCAAATCGGATTCAAAGTACAAAACTAGATTCAATTTTTGCTAGGAAAAGTAAATTAGCTATAATTTGGAAAAAGAGTTAGACTCATCTAAATATTAAATGATTAAAAAAATATTTATAAAGTTTGCGATATTGATATGAAATTATTGAGATGAAATGTGAATAGTTAACACTAAAGATTGAAAAAAATATTTTTATTCATAAATTAATTTAAAAAAATCATCTAAGATATAGAGATCGATAGATCTGTAATTAAAAGAGAATATTAGTAATATGAGAAGAAAAAGAAATAAACCTAAAAGAACTTTATTAAGAACTATAAATAGAATTTAAATATTCTTAATTTAAATAAAATATTTATTTATTCTGAATTCTCTTCATCAATATCAGAAACAAAATTCATTACTGATAGCCAACAACAAACAAAGAATGCAAAACAACTCACAAGAGCATAATAATCTATCACTGAAATGATCAAAGGCCAAATTTCCCCAAGATGCTCTCTTCAGATACAATTATGAAAACAACTCATACAGGAGATGTTTTCAACCAAGGATCAAGGCACCATTAATTTCTCACGTGTGAGAAATGAATCTTAGCTAAAGCAATTTACATGGTTAGGGATCCCTGTGGACATACTATGTGGTGGAAGATTCAGTGCAGGTTGGTTACAAGCTTACATGTCATCATCAGTAGCATGATGCTGGTAACCCAATGCGATACTGCCTGCAACCATTCGATCATCCTCAGAGCCTTCTCCAACATCGACAGCCATGTCATGGTTGTAATTAGCTCCATGCTGGTTCCCACCATACATTGGATTTCTCCATCCTTGATCTTTGTCCATGGGTTTGCCATGTGAGAACTGAACTGGAGTTTGGGCTATACTGCAAAACAAAATGGTGCAAGGGGTTTAGAGCCCTTTTTGCAAGCAAAACAGAGTTGTAGAATCTGGCAAGATGTAGGAATTTTCTTAAAAGAAGTTGCAACATAATGATTACCTTCTCTGCCTTAGCGGAACCAAATAAATTTGAACAGAAATCAGACAAGATTCTGGCTGGCAAATAAAAATAAGTAATTTATATTCGGTTACAGTACAAAACATGAAGTTTTAGGCCAAATATTTAGCCTTTTGTCATGGTAGGGCTGTCCTTTTGCAATCTACACGACCAGGGGTAAGATTGTATACATCAACCCTCACCGTACCTTGCATTAGCAAGAGTCTCACCATTGCATCATCTTTTTTTTTCTTAGCTGGATAAATTAGAAGCTCAAAAAAAGAGAAAAAATTGTGACTGCCGTAATATGAGTATGCTTTACTTGCATAAATCATAACTGCCGCCGATTTCCTAAGTTCAACTCACTTTACTTTATCCTTCAGAAAGCTTCGTAGATAAAAATAATGGAAATATCATAACATAAACAAAAAATTTAAGTTTTTCAATGTTCAGCATCACATGCAAAATTGAACAGAATTATGGGCAGTAATTACCTCTTTCGCCATCATAGGCATCATCTAGGTTTGCATTTGCATCAATCAATGCCTGTTCAGGCTTCTACATGCAAACAAAACACCTTGTATTTTTTTTCATGAAACCAGATAGCTATTCACAATAAAGTTCTATAACTACATACTTCTAACATTTGCCGGGCTTTCTCAATCTCGAGAGGATCAGGATGACTTGCACCAAGAAGTTTCTCTACCTGGGATGCACAAGAGTGACAAATAAAATATCAGATGAGTTATGTCTGGCAGAATCAATGGTCTTAGTATCCCAAACACATACTTCTTTTATTAGAGTGTCAGTTTGGAGTATTTCAATGTTTCCAGTTCTCTTCTTGCAATGCTATTTTGGGACAGAAGAAAATCTTTCTTCTGATTCTTCAGTGATCCTCTACCCCTACCTGCACCTGGAATGCCACCACCACGGGCTGTGGTCCTCTTAACCCCACGACATGATGCAACTTGACCAGACTGAAGAACAATGCCTGGGTCCTCCTCAACCTCCCATCTTATATCTTCTGGACAAATCTGCAACCATGTGGTTCATTAGATTGAATGAAAGCTGCTCCTACATAATGGCAACAACGATACTTCTTTTCAGTCAAATGGAGGAGTCATAATATCTATGAAGAATAAGGATTGTCGCATCATTAATGCAAATACTCCTCTGTTCTCCCATTTTGATCTAGGGTTTTTTTGCTTCTTCTCCTCTACATCACTCCTTTCCATTCTATGGTTGCCACCTATGGCAGCTGTCTAACTCCCTCAACTCTGGCCAAAAATCAGCTGGCTCCAATTTACTTTGGTTAAATATGGCCGATTCTAATCAATATTTGAGCTACAACCATAAATCCACCAAAATCCAATCAGTCTTATCTAATACTGCTACAGGTCGAGCATATCACACCAGAACTGATTGCTACAACAAAACATAATAGCATTTATGATCTTTCTAGTGGCATTTAATACTAATGCTTGAATTATGGATCTGACTTACCATTTGGCACAATGAAACTTTGTGTAGCATGCTTCTGGCACTACAGCACCCTAAACGATTTACAATTTGGAATGTGATGAAAAATTCTTTTGTTTCGCAGCATTTCCACCATTAACCAGGTTGGTTCAGCTTCAATCAACCCAAAATTACAAATGGATTTAACATTAAAGGATTTTTTACTATGTTGAGATGCGACACAAATTGGGTTTCTGGAATGATTTAGCCAAACCTGGGTTAGTTTAGTGTCAAGAAACTCAAAGCAAACATATCAAATATGGTTCTAATACTATATATGGTCTCTCTTCCCTCTCAATCTAAAATTGGTGACATTGGCATGCAAGTGGCAGCATGGCATCATTATGCCAATTGTCAGCATGTATATTTTTAATCATTGAGCATTTAAAACTACGGCTTGAACTATTGACACAATTGCCTATCAAATATTTTAAGAAACTTTATAATGCATATCCTTAGGTTGGTACCAAAGGCTAACTCCACCGATATGACCTTAATATATTCAACGAATAGCTCTAATGAAAACTTTCACAAGCTTTAGCTCTCCCATGGATATGATAACCTCCATGCTATACAGCATATTTGGTCTTTTACTTGTATGCATATTATGAACAGCACAGGTAGAGAACAACTAAGCACAAATTTTGAATTCAATCAACAAACTAGCCAAGGCTGCCATAGCTTCAGAAGCACAGGACATTTATTTTCTACAAAGAGCAAGAGATTCCTTTTTAATGTCCAAAAGGAAGTACTTCAGGCTTCAGTTCATGATGTTTCTTTTTTAAAGGTTCATCAGATTGTCAACCATGCAAGTTTGTTTGAAGATAAATAAATATTAAAATGATGAAACCAAGCTATAGAAAACTTCTAACTCACCTCTTTGAGATTGATCCATTCCCGTGTCTCTTTATACATGTCAGTATCATCAACTAAAGCATGCAGACCTTGCCAACAATGCCAAAAAATTTGAGGATGATTATTTACCATATCATGTATAGAATATATACTGATTAATGAACATCCGAACTGGATTATAGTCAGTTATAACAGCTTCATAAAAGTTATTATCTTCAGGTCATCTAGTCATGATTTTCAAACCAATTAGTGGATCAAATGATGCTGGTTCAGCAGCTTCACCTGCCACAACAGCACCAGAATAGTTCTCATTGGCAATTTGGCCCCTCCCACTGAGACCTGCAGAAGGGTAGTGCATGGACTTTGCAGAAGATGCACCGGGCTATGTGCATCCCTATAAGTTATGGTTAAGATTATCAGGAAAGAACATCTAGGTCAGAAAGAGATTTCAAAAGATAACTGATTATTACAACTTAACAACTTACTGATTTAGGCTTCTTGCCTTTGGTTCCTGCAGCAGCTCCTCTTTTTGAAGCTGATAATGATGGCTGCATGGAAGCAGCAAGCTGTGATTGCAGAGCAGGAGATGGTGCACCTAATGTGAGAGAAGGTATAGCTGAGATGTCTTCTGCCTCTTTCAAGATGCTGATACAGTAGGACTTGGTATTGTTATTTCTGGTTGAGAATTACTAAGCGTTCCAGTTTGGAGTCCACCTGCTTGACTCCATTCCTAAGAGTTAGCACAAGCGATCAGTTCATAAAAGAAAGTTAAAACATGTTTAACATAGTCCTGAATGTAGATTCTAGCACACTTAGTTACATACCTTATTCGCCAAATGATGCCATCAGCATTAACATTGCTTAACAGTTCTCCATGTTCCTCATCTGACACCCTCAGCTCCTTTCTGAGCTCAGTTATAAGACTTTCCTTCTCTTGAGGACAAACTTTCTCATGACGCAGCAATAAAATGGCACATAAGCATTGAAAAATGGACAGCAACAGCATTATATCAATTTGGAAAACTATGTGGATTACTACCCAAGTAATGGCATCAGATTGAGCCTTAAATGCTCAAAGAACTGAACTATATGAATCTTGCTCAAGCCAGTGTATTTGGACCTCCATATCATTTGGTGCATTAGAATATGGAATAGCACCAAAAGTAGCTCTTCCATTCCCATATACACGTCCTCCTCTTGCACCCCTATTGTAATGAGATGGTGGAAGATCATCATCAGTTCCTGCAGCCAACACAACAATATTAAAATCAGTAAATCATATTGCAAGTCGGAAAAAGAAATGTTCAAAAGAAAGTAGGTGCAGGTAAGCTTATAATAATTCAATACACCACAACTTGTAAGGGATTTAAGGAAGTAGCGGCAATAAAAAAGGCGTGACATATACATTAAAAATCACACTGGTACTTCTCCAGAAATGACGACAACTTACACAAGTGGCAATAATGATTATACCATTTTTTTTTAAAAAAATAAAAGATGGATTCTACAGAAAGAAAACCTGATACCATAGAAGTTATCCACAAAATAAGCTCATGCGTATGACTATTGAACTCTTCATATGTAAATGCAAAGCAACAAATAGTACACCATCTATTAGTAACAACAGCCTCTATAAGAAACCTTGAAAATGACTTACATCCAGGAAATTTGACAAGATGTACCACATTAGACAGCCATTTAACTCCAATCTCTCATGTAACCCTGATTGATATGTCCACTAATGTTAGCACCAAAATAAACATATGGTTAAATTTTGATATACCAAGCAAGAAGGCAGGTACTTTCCACTCAAAGATGATCAATGTCAAAATATAGCACATCCTTTGCCCACATGTATACTTGCAAACCATGCAATATCTTACAAATGTTTCCACATTAGCATAATATATATTAATTCTTATACAAATACTAAAAGATTGTCCTTAATTGTGGTTCACTGGCTACAGCTCCCCCAGTTTTTTGTTGATTAGTAATCCCCAAGAAGAAGTCTACACCAAAAAAGAAAGAAAAAAAAGAAAAAACACAGCACAACCAAGAAAGGCACAATGTCCAAGAGAAAGGGTGGGATGAACTGTGAACAGTATGACAACATGTTAAATTCCAGTGATCCACAACTACTCCAAGAAACAGATAAGCATGCACTTTCGGTACTTGCTCACAGAAACTGATTGATGATCTGAGAATCAGTATTTTAATTCAATGGCATAGTCTAACGAAAATAAGAAAAAGCAAAACAAGCTCAACAAAGTTAAACTAAGTGTAGACTTGAAGAAGTTGTAGTTTATCCGAACTCATATTTGAAATGAAACTATGGGCATCAACCGGGCTCCAAATATGATTCTTTGAGTTCGTCAGGTTGCACAACATTGCAACTATATTCAGTTCTGGACCTTTGGTAAATTGGTTTGACCCTATAATCACAAGTCGTCTATGGTACTAATGACAACCATAATTCTTTACGTGCTTTATATCAGTTAATTATCATCCTATTTCACTTTTGCCACTCTAGATGTACTTCATACCAATTAAGTAATATTGCTTTTCATGTTGTTGACATTTTGCTTAACAACAATCTAAAGGGCTAGTTTGCTCTGATATCATTGTTTAATACTGTTCCTCAACCTCTGAAAATATTCATTCAATGTCCTGAGCACAACCAACATTACCTCCTGAATGTGGTTCGTGTCTATACTTCACATCATGATCTAAAGTAAATAAGAATTGACACAAACCATAATTTTGTTGACAAAAATGGAGACTAATTTGAAATTAGGATTATGTCGATATTTTCTTTCCTAGGATAACAAATTAGTATATTCCAGAAAGGTAATCAAGTTCCAATTTTTATTAAAGAATGTATAAAACTACGAGATTACAAGATACAATAAAATCTATAATTAGACTAATTTTTATGGCCATTCAAATTCACTACATTGTGCTTCTTAAACTATTCGATCCATATATTCACAAAATCCTGTTTAACACCGGGGCTTAATTCTATTAAAGGTCTACAAATTTGTGAAATCAAGTACATACTCCGCCAACACAAGGTGCAAACATACAGTTGTACAACTAATTCCTTTGACAACTATAACATTTTCTTCCAGATCTCTCTTCATCATTGCCTACTCTGTCCTCAGGTTCGTCTTTCTTTTGTACCAGAAGTTTGCAAATTCGCTGAACCTTCCTACTATCCCTTTATTTTAAATGCAAGTTTTTGAAACATAAAAGCGATAATTACAGTAAAGCTTATTTGTTTTGCAAAAAAAGAGCTTGACAGTCTAAACATCATATGGAGGAAAGAGAGTAAGCTTCACAATGTTTTATCATTCAGCTTTAAAGGCACAGAAACATACGGGAGCCATATGCAAAACCTAATCCCACAGGAAGATGAAGCCTACTCTATTCTAGCTTCAAATTAAGTACTAAACTAGCAAAGACAAACTAAAAAGCAGAAATTCACGTGAAATTAGAAAATAATTCTGAGAACCTAAGCCATAATGGCAACGAATCAAGCTCAAAACCCTAATGACCCAATCTTGCATCACTTACACTACGTAACCGAGCTAACACAGCAAGTCTCTACACCAACCATCCCAAGTGAAAAAAACAACATTTTAAATAAATCTGGAACCTTCTTCGCATGGGAAACGACCATTTCAACATAAGAAACGTCAATGCCACTCACCGCTACTATCGGATGGGTCATACTCCATGGATCACTTTTCCCGGAAAAGCCAATGTTCTCCCAAGACAACTCTCGGATGCGCCGGAACCACCTCAAAGATACACAGATACAGTCAATTCGCCTGCTATAACAAATATCCGACGAGAATTGAGAGATTCGCCCCTTTGACACCAAAGTTATTCGGACTTCGAATCATCGAAGGAAGATATCCAAATTGGCTCGACAGAGCACATTCAATCAACGATTCAAGTCGCGCCGTAGGAAACCAGGGATAATTTGGTAGATCGCGAGAGAGAGAGAGAGAGGGTGTGTTCAAAGAAGCGGATGGGAAAAGGTTGGCCGCCAAACGGCCAAAGCTAATCGCACTGATCTCCCAAAACTCACGGCACGAATCTTATGGCATGACTAGTCGCACTAACCTCAACTTATTTTAAGTATTATATATAATACTGTAGAAAATTTAAATGATTTGTAGTGGTTAATATTTTTTATTTTAATATTTAAGTATGTGCTATTATAATAACTCTGTGGAGACTATATTCTTTTAATTAATTTATATATGATATTACTTACAAGTCCTTCACATTTTCATTGAATGTCACATAGGTCCCCTTCGATGCGGTGCCCATAATCGCAACCGTGCAATTCCTAGTCGGACCCGTCCACAACCGCCTTTAATATTCGGCAAAAGATTTCCAATAAAAGGCGCTTCTCCACCCTTCCCCAAATCCCTAATTTCGCGTCCCATGGAAATGTGGTGTCGGGGTTTTCCGGTTGTGCACGTAGGAAACACTTTCCCCGCCGAATCTTTCGTGGAAATCTCACCTTCTAGAGGGTTTTGCTATCTCGGCGCCTTCTAATCTGACTCCTTGTGAGTTTTCCGCTGTTGTTACGAATTTTATTTTGTTTCCTTGGCATCCTTCCCATGTGTTCTTTCGATTCTGATTACGGTATTGTGCTTTATTCGTTTCCTCTCTCCTTTAGTATTTGTTCTTGCTATCTTCGATTGTTAGAGGGAAGCCTGACTGGTTTTCGCCCAGGACTATTGCAATTGCTGGCATTTCTCGTTAGTTTTGTACCTTTAATGCAATATTAGTCAGGAAAATAATGGAATTTGGAATTGTTATAAGGGTTCCATCTCTCCTTTATGTTTGAAACTTCGAATTAGGTTGATGAACGAAAATAAGAAGGTTTTTTCTATTGAGTTTGGTTGCTCTTTTCATATTGTAGATTCGACCAGTTGAAGAGATTGATGCCATTTTCTTTAACATTCTTCTTTTGTCGTTTAAGGAGATACGGCTTCGTTATTCTTTGAAGGTGTGTAGATCATGGCATCGTCCGATGATGATGAGATTGTGCCGCAGATTGTCACAAATTATCATTTGGTGGACGATGATGAATCGCCCATCTCATTTTCAGTTTTGCCTGTCCAGTTTAGTGACGGCGAGAAGCAGGATGCTGTCAACAGGGCCGTTTTCTTGCACGGAACCACTGATGGCGGGCTTCAGAAAGTCTACAAACAGGTTGTCGCATGGAAGTTGGTATTAGAAGATGATCAACCCAAGATCATGGTCCTCTCGAAGGACAAGAAATGGATCAATCTTCTGAAACCAAGAAAGAGTTACGAGGATACAATAAGGACAATGTTGATCACCATACAGTTGCTTCATTTTCTGAGGAGAAAACCACAGGCATCAGAGAAGAGCCTTTGGGAACACCTGCGTGGTGTCTTCAGGTGCTCCTTTTTTAATTTCTCTTGTGAACTTTTTGATTTGTCTTTCTTTTGTCTGATGTTCTTGAAGATGTTTGTATGATGCAGCACATTTGAGGTCAGACCTTCTGAGGATGACTTCAGGGAACATATTTCACTTATGAAGCTTTTTAGGGAGAGGGATCAGGTCTTAGTAAATTCACAGGTATGAATTGCATAACAGACTGAGCAAAGTCCTTTATATATATATATATATACATACATATATGTATATATATATATACATACATACATACAATCATACAATGCCATTCAAGTTTGTAGTGTTGCCATAGAGGTGCTTGAACTTTAGATTGTTCAGGTTTTCTCTTGCATTTGTTTTTTGTGTGTTCTGTGGCTTTTGTTGGGGGGGGGGGGGGAGGGGGGCTGTTGACTTGATCCATAGAACTTAATAGGGTTAACAGTGGTCATTTATTGTATGGGACTTTATAAGGTTTTGTCCAAAGGAGGGTTTGCAGGCATCGGTGGCGGTTGCCTTCGACGGGACCAGAGGTGAGTCGGGGTGGCGGAGTAGGGTTTGGGGATCTCGCATGTGGCGGTGGGGTGGTTTTACTGAAATGTTTAGTGATATGCCACATTTTGGCACCACCCACGTGGCAGTAGACAGAGGACCACTGGGCTGACGTAGAGTGACACCTCAGACCTGGACGAGGCGACCACGCGACCTCCGCATTGTTCGACACCGTACAGGTCAGTGCCGGACACCCTAGAGCCATTCCGCAAAACTCAGGACGGCGTTGCACGGCGCCGACCCAAGTGGTGCCCCTCGGTGCCAACTAGTACGGGTCGATCGGCGCTTGGTGTCGAACACCCCGAAGCCGCTCCGTAAAACTCGGGACAGCGCCGACCCGAGCGATGCCGGGCACCCAGAGCCATTTCGCAAAACTCGGGACGACGTCGACCTGAGGCGCCCGACGCCTGGGTTCAAGCGAGCGCACAAGTAGCGCTTCACTGAAGCACATCGCCCAACTTCTATGTGAGGTGCTTGGGCCTTGTCTTGCCTTGCTCAATCACCTAGGCGAGCACCCGGGTGCCTTTTTAAATCATTGTTATGTGATGGCCAGTGAAGGATGTATTTATCAAATTGATGCTTCTATGTTCAAGTTCTAGTTATTTTTAGTCCAATGTTATATTATTCGTTTTAATTTGGACTTACCATCTGTGCTCCATTATTAATTTCACAGTTTCTTTACCATTGAAATAGCTTCATTTTACCCTAAATATTTGAGTTTGTATCTTGTTAAGCATGCTTCTTATGATAGTTCTACTTGAACAGCTGTTGCTAGAGTTCCTAGAGGGGAAGCCAAGGAAGAAATTTGGTGAGGTTGGTGCTGATCCTGGTCATATTTGCTTTAATTTCCATAGATCATTTGTAGAACTTGTCACGTGATAGATCAAATTGGATAAGGTTTATTATTAAATTAATTTTTCAGGTTGCTTTAGATAGTTCAAATCTAAATCAGCCATTTATTGCTGATGATGATGAGGTTGATGAAGACATAAAAGATGATGCTGATGATGATTCAGAGGATGAGTCTGATTTATTTGATTCAGTATGTGCCATTTGTGATAATGGTGGTGAACTTTTATGGTATGTTTTTTTATTTTTTGGAAACATTTTCTTGTATTTGCTTTACAATATTCAGGTTCTAATACAAATAGTTAATATTATTAAATCAATGAATTTTTGTTAGCTCCTTAAATGCAAGCTTCCACCTAGTTATTTGTGTCCATCACCTGAAGTTTAATTTACACACCAAAATCATTTGTATTTGTTGTCCATCCAGCATGGTACTCATTATGTCATAATTATAATGTTTCTAATCTCTCTATTTCTGGTTATTATATTCTATTGTTATTGTCATTTTTAGTTATCCCTTTTGAATCCTAGATCAAGAAGTTTATTGTGTTTTAGATATGCCAAGATGGAGATACGATGAAATGCTTGAATTTTGGTGAGTTAGAGGTGGTTGTATTGAGGGTTAAATGATTAAATTATCTATGGTGCTTAAGCATCTAATTACACATTTGACTTGCACTCGTAAAAATATGAGTCAACTTGGAGATTACGAGAGCCTTAGTTGTGATGCTTGGCATCCCATCCCAAGTGTTCACCTGTGCTGGCTTGGGCAACCCAAACTCCTCAACCCACTCTCAACCTAATTCAGGTTCTCCTGACTCTATGCAAATCCAATTCCCCCCTATCTTTTCCGGAACCAAATTATAATGCAATCTAAACTTGATCAACCCAATTCACTGCAGTTGATGCCTGCATTTTTTTGCCCTATCATTTCTATTGTCGACCTTCCACCATTGGCTTATGGCTTTTAATTGTCTTCCCTCTCTTCGTTATCACATCTCTCCTCGTCTCCCCCTCTTATCTTTCTCCCTTCTTCCTCTTTTCTCCCTTTTCTCCTCCCTTCTGTCTATTGGGGCTCCACCACTGTTGCCTTCTCTTTTCTCTTTCCTCTTCCTTTTCTTCTCTGCCCCTTTATGTGCGACCAACACTCCCTACCATGGTTGTCCTCTCTTCTCTATCCTCTTCCTCTTTTCTGTCCCTTCATGTGCGTCCAACACCCCCTACTGTGGCTTCCCTCTCTTCCTCTGTCCTCCCTCATCTCTTCTCAACTCTGTAACTAGCATCGCATGTCATCGCCCTCTCTGGCCTCTTCTCTTCCCTGCCTCTTCTCTGTGACCAACAACAGATGTCATTGTTGTCCTCTCTACCTTTTCCTACTTCTCTTCCTTGCCTCCCTCGTATTCTCTCTACTCTCTCTTGTTGCCCTCCACTACCTTCCTTCCTCTTCTAATTTCTCTCCCCATCCTCTTCCACCCTGCCTATCTCCTCTCTCTTCCCCTCTTTCCACGACTTAATTAATCAATTTAACATGTCAATTCAAACAATAACAATTATACTATTATAGGCATGCCAGAAGAATCATAATTGGGAAACATTAAAAAGGATCTTGGATGAAATTAATTATTTAAAAGATCTACACCTTGATGCTACCACTTGCCTGGTTTGGACAAAATTACTAAAGGTAGATATTTAAAGTAAAACAACGTCAAGTTTTTGTTTTGATAAAATGAAATAAAACTTATGCTTTAATTGAATTTCTTATATATTTGAATATTTTTATCTTTAGTTACATTTTATAATTTTTTAAAGATAGACCTATTGCTTTAGTAGGCGAACACCTAATATGGGATTTTGATGCTTTATAGCACCTAGTGCTTGACACTTGACAGTACCAAGAAAAACACTTTTTGAAACAAGCAAGGGTATGATGGTCCTTTGACTGTTAGTTTCATCTAGCTGATAATCTTTGTATCAGTGATTTAAAAAGGCGTTCGGGCGCTCGCCTAGGCGCTCGGGCGAGGCAATGCGAGGCCCGAGCGCCTCACTTCATTTCCAGGCGGCGCGCTTCAAAGAGGCGTCGCCTGGGCACTTCAGACGAGCGCCTGGGTTAAACCAGGCGACCGAACCAGCGTTTTAGGTCTGGTTTAGTCTTCGGTGCTTTAGTTGGTTCAATCGAACCAACTAAAGCACTGATATCAGCGTGACTTCCCCAACTCTAACCCTGCTTGTCATTCACGCTACTGCTGTTGCTTCTCGCTACCGCTGCTGTTGTCGTCGCTCGCCGCTCTCGCTGCTGCTGCCGATGCTCGCTGCTACCGTTGCCGCTCCCACTGTCGTCGCTCCCGCTCCCGCTGCTCGCTGCTATTATTGCCACTGTCTCCGCTCGCCGCTTTCGCTCCTGCTGCTCGCTGCTACCGTTGCCACTATCTCCACTCGCCGCTTTGCTCCCGCTCCCGCTGCTCGCTGTTACCATTGCCACTGTCTCCGCTCGCCGCTTCCACTCCCACTGCTCGCTGCTACCGGTGCCACTGTTACCGCTTGTCGCTCCCGCTGTCGCTGCTGCTGCACATCGCTCGCAGTTGTCGCTGCCATTGTCGTTGCTCGCAGTTGCCGCTCTCGCTCTTCTCAGTCAACACCCTCGGTCTTCAATAGTATACTGTTAACAGTATACAGTATACTATTAACAGTATATTGTTAACCGTATACTAGTAATAGTATTTGTATTTATTAGATTAATTTAATAGAATATTTTTATTTAAAAAATTAAAAAAATATATTAATTAATTATATTATATATTTTTATATTTTAGCATCTCACTTTGCTCGGGTGAGCGCCTAGCGCCTCGGGCGTTTTTGGACATTGGCGTCTTTTGACGCTTAGCGCTTTTTAAATCACTGCTTTGTATTTTTGTTTGTCTATGCATAACTCCATACTGTACTTGCAAAATGTGCAAGCTCAGTAGTGGGAGATGGATGGGGTGTTCTAGCAGAATGCTTATTGCTTTCATGAAAAGAACTGAAGATACGACTGTATTTGGTTCAATAAGATGTCAACTTTTGACTGAAACGCTAATTAAATATTGAGTTCGAATTTAAGAAGATAATTCAGACGTTCTAGCCCTTAGATAGTTCTTTAGAGAATGTGGTAATTTTCTTGATAAGTAACAACCATATAGTGAAGGGCAGCAGTGCCCCTGTTAGAGTTTCTTTAAGACTATAACCATGGGAGCTGGTAGAGAATTGCTATATCTGTTGGTTTTATTTATTATCTAATATTCATGCACTAAATAGTGTACCGAATTAGTGCTGATGTGTGCTAACGTCTTGCTTGGACTCATATGTTTTGATGAAATGATACCTGCTGTTATTAAACTTAATTTAGAGTGCAGGAGCTAAAGTTGTTACATGAAATGGGTTTGTGTGAAGTCTGGCCATGCACTATGTGCATTCCTAGTTATGTGGTTCTTTGTAATTCTATAGTTTCTTATTTTTTGTTTTAGGATATTGTGGTTTGAAAATCTATAATGCAGTTGTGAAGGACCGTGTCTGCGATCCTTCCATGCCACCAGAAAAGCTGGAGAAGAATCAGAATGCAAGTCCCTCGGATACACAAAGGCTGAAGTTGAGGTATCATGTAGAGAGCTCGTCATGGTTTCTGCTTTTTATGAACCTCTGCTGTGTATGTTCTCTCGTTCTTTTGTTCTTCTCATCAAATGTTTGTGAATTTGTGCAGTCACTACAGAACTTTCTATGCAACAATTGCTTATACAAGCAGCATCAATGCTTTGGCTGTGGCAAATTAGGCGCCTCTGATAAATCAAAAGGTGCTGAGGTAAGATATATGTGGTGGAACTAGTTCTTATTTTCTTATCTTACTACTTTTGAACTATGTACTAGTTTTTGATTAAGAAGGCTACTGGTACATTTTGCATTGATTTAAAGAAAATGCTTTTGTCAAAATATTCTGAATGACTTTTTTGGACCAATGTATTAGCATGATCTAAAATTGGGATATCCTAAAGGTTTTTAATATTTGTTCCTATAATTGGCAAAATCCTCACCTCACAACCTTCTATGAACTTTGTATTCAATTTCTGTGAATCAACATACATATTTATACATTGGTCCAATCTGTCTTTGTAGTTTCGGTTCGAGCACAATAAAGTGGTTCATGAGCTAACTTTACTGTGCTAAGGCTACAAGGGTATTCTAAAAGTTAAAGTTTTGAACATTGGCATATTCAGTAGTAGCAGTTCTGTTTCTTCTTAACAATATTGCTATCCAGCATTTATGAGAGGTCTTTATCACCCAGAATCTCCATCTTTTCCTCTAAGGTGCTTGTGATGCACCCCCTCACTTTTTGGTTCTTGATTTGTTTTTCGGGACCAAATATAGTGTCCTCATTCACTCAACATATTTTTAGGATGGACTAAGGTCATTTGTCTAAATTGGTCGAAGTTCATAGTAAGTGTTTGTACTTTGAAGCAAGGATTGAAATATTGTACCATACCGAAGTTTCGACATTCGCTTGGTATGGTACGATACTGTATATAGAGCGATATACTGTTCGGTATATATATATAAATAATAATAATAATAATAATAATAATAATAATAAAATAAAAATTTGGCGACGTTGTCGCTCTCTCTTATATATATTTATATATTTATATATAAAAGATTTTTTATATATAAATATTTTTATAAAAGGTGATGTCATCTTATATATATATATATATATATATATATATATATATATATATATATACCGGTAACGGGCGGTTCGTGTATCGGTCTGCTGACGGACCGGTATGTACCGCCCGGTTATTCAAAATTGAAGACCTTGCTTTGAAGTATGCAGGTTATGTATCTATCAGAGAATTGCATGATATGAACTTAGACACTTTTGTGACTAGCTTGAGATTTTGATTCAATTGTGTGATTTTGTAAATGAGCTGGGAGCTTATTTGGAAACCTATTTTTCTTTTCCATCACTTTCCAATTTTCCATCAGATTTCTCTCTCTAAATTTCCTTTACACTTTTTGCTGTCTCTTTAAATATTTCATCATTCTTTATTGGCAGTAGACAGCAGATCATTAAGTTTGTCAGAGTAGCTTATCCTCTATATGGCTTATTCAACCTACTTCTCTTTCTGGTGAGAAATTTTGTTGTATGCACGGGTTTTTGGTTGTGACAATGTGTTGGTTAACTAAACTATAGGTTTGAGAGAATACAATGCAAGATATTGCTAGTCTCCTATTTATATTTTTTTCTTTATCATGTGATGTGGTCATAGTCAATCCAAACTTTTTGAGTTCACAGGAAGGTGGATGAAGTCTTATAGCATAAGTATACAAGATAAGAAGAGGTTGGATGAGATAAAACTAGCAGGCTTCTTATACTTTGGTTTATCATTTTTATACATTGCTTTATCAAACCCCTCAATTCAGACAATTGAATCAATAAGGTCAAACTTTTTTTTTCTTTTGAACTGAAGCTGTTAATATAATGCTATTGAATCTGGAGAGGTTCAAGTCCTCGTGAATTTTAAAACATGAGTATTAGTAAGGTTCAGCATACTATGCAAGTTGGACATTGCTGGTGATCCAAGGTATCCTTATATAGTGAAGTGACATTGAAGTTTGGTTTTAATACTGCACAAGCTATGAATCACTCATTATTGAAATAAGCTTTGAAGAGTCTTATGATTCGCAAGATTCGATTGGCAACTATTATAGCTGATACATGACTTGCTTTTTTAACTTAATAAATGAGTTTCTTTTACATTTTTAATTTTTTAAATGTCTTAACAATTGGAAAGTCATTCATAACTTCATTCTGCTTTGGTACAGTTAAAACCTATGTCAAAGATGATCTTGGACCATAATACATTAAGTAGATGTCCACACATCTAGAATATGCTGATTCTACTAGCCATTTCTTTGATGTCTCTTAATTCTACAGCTTGTTAGCAATCCTTCATTTGGGTATATATTGGCTCATTTAAGAGCTGGACCTTTTAATTTAAACTATGAGAATTTGGTTTTGCATGCTTTGCCATGCCTATTTAGACTGATTCTTGAGGTGACTCTATTTGAAAGGGTTCATATAGAGTAGGACTGCTGATCATTGAGAAGAGGGAGGATATTTGTTGACCTTCAAATTGCATTGCTTGAGAAAAAAATATCCCTTCAGCATTTGTGGTGAGATGCACATAAATTCATGTCCAATGATCACGTTCAATTATGAATGAAAAAACGAGAATATCCTTTTGTTAGACAATGGAGAGATACTATTAAATGAATCAAAGGGTTGGTAGTGAATCTACCTTGCTAGTTTGTGTTCAATACGTTATTTTAATGTTTTGGAATTTAGTTATAAATTAAGATAAATGTTGACTTTGAGCCATATCAATTCTGAAACAAGAATTGAAATATTGTACTGGCGTTTCGAGCTTCGCTTGGTACGGTACGGTATTGTATACCGAGCAGTATACCACTCGGTATATCGTTCGATATATATATACATATATATAAAGTATAAAAAGAAAATTTTTTCGGCGACATCGTCTCTCTTCTCCCTAGGCCCCCGCCTCTCTTCTCCCCACGCGGGGTGACGTCGCCTTGATATATATATATATATATATATATATATATATATATATATATATATATATATATATGGTATGTAATATCATGCTGTACCGTACTGGTGTTTCGAGGTTGGCTCAGTACGGTACGGTATCGACGTACCGAGCGGTCCACCAGGGCCTACCGAGCGATTTCCTCTTACTGTAGCATGGCTACAGTGTAACCTTGTAGCATGGTCCGTTCGGTAACGGGTGGTCCGCTTATTGGTATGTCGTCGGATCGGTACGTACTGCCCGTACCGGACGGTACCATTCGAAATTGCATACCATATATATATATATATATATATATATATATATATATATATAATACTGCTCAGTAGCGGGCAGTCCGTGTATCGGTCTGCTGACGGACCAGTACGATTATTCGAAATTGAAGTCTTTGTTATGAAATAAGTGATCTTTTTCTTTTACTTTTATCTTTATAAGATATAATTTTCTAACTATATTCATAGATTAACCCAAAATTACTCAAATTTATTTTTTGATTTTTCTCTTTTGATACGTTTTTCTTTCTGAATAATTGTGTTCTTAATGCGGGCTTATTTTTTTCATGCATAGCCCTTTTTAAAGCTTAGGATTTATCAATTATATGAGCCAATTTGTTGTGACCTGTATATTCACTTGTTTTTAATCTCATAGCATTTAACTGAAGACTATTTGCATTGTGCTTGAAAATGCCTATTTATGAATAACATTAATATTCTTTTCACTGAATTACGTGAGCCAGGCGAAATGAGGAGGGTTGTGTCTGGCAGCCGATGGCCTAAGGGTAATGTTAGGCCCACTATCTGATCCAATACCTTCTGTATCTTTTTTTGATACCCACCCCTTGTAACCACAATAAAGTTATTTGTGATTTGTGTTCACTTGGATTCTTTTAATACCTCAGATTCATTCAGGTCTTCTACTCCTTTGGAGATTGGACATCCTTTAATTGAAGGACAAGCTGCAATGGTTTAGAAATATTTGTTGAACAAAAGTTTCATGTGCAGACTTAAATTAGAGTTAGTTGATTCTCTTGATATGATTTATTTTCTTTTTCTTCCTCGTACTCTTCTCTTTAGCTTTTTCCTTGTTGCCCTTGCCATGCTGTGCACCACTCACTTTTTGGATTCCAGGTGCATCTGGTTTGGCTTTTGGAGTAGTGTTTGGATTCTTAGTTAGACAACTTATACTAGTTATTGATTAACTTTGAACAGATCTATCAGGATATTGGATTGGACTGGATCAAATTTTCTAGGTCTCTGGATCTTAATTAAACTTGATCTCATCTATGTCCAATACCCTTATACCAGAGGTTTATGATGCAGATCAGGCTATTGATTTTGCTCCTAGCATACCTACTAGTTACTGCCTGCTACCCATGTCTGCGTTTTCTTCTCATTATTTTTTTGTGACTTCGTTTAAGTTCCTTCCTCCTCACATTGTCCCTCCTTTCCTGTTAAACTAGAAAGTTTTGCTGTGCTCACAGAAAGAGGTTGCTAGAGTCATGTTCTTTACATCTGTCTATGTGGATTTTTCTAATCTAGCAAACAGTTGCAACAACTACATATAATTGTCCAGATTTTATCTCATCTTTCACTCTCTTGTCTGCAAATGATTGATGCAGTGTTGTTCCCTTTTTTAATCATTTGTCTTTAGGTATATCCTTGTGTTTCTGCGACATGTGGTCACTTCTACCATCCAAAGTGTGTTTCAGAATTACTTTTCCCTGGTAGCGAAGCTGAAGCATCTGAGTTTCAGAAAAAAATTGTGGCTGGGGAATCATTTACATGCCCTGTTCATAAATGTGTTGTTTGTAAACAAGGAGAAGACAAAGAGGTTAGAGATTTGCAGTTTGCAATGTGCAGACGGTGCCCAAAATCTTATCATAGAAAGTGCTTGCCAAGGTAATTTTTCAATTGCAGATTAGATAGGTAGAACACTAATGAGCTAAGAATATATAGATTTTTCTTCTATCTTTTCGATGAAATTGTAGGAGGATTGCGTTTGAGGATATAGAAGATGAGGCTATCATACAAAGAGCTTGGGATGATCTTCTTCCTAATCGAATCTTGATATATTGCCTGTAAGTTCCCGTTCACTGAGTTTTTCTGTCTGGCTTCATGTGTTGCACAAATAACATTCTCTTACAGGGAATTGACTTCATTGTTGTTTTCCATTTGGCAGAAAGCATACGGTTGATGAAGACCTTGGAACTCCAAGAAGAAATCATATTATATTTCCTGAGACTCCTGAAAAAAAAATAGTTTCAGATATGCAGAAAAGCAAAATTAAAGAATTGGCTAAGAACAAAGTTAGAGAGTTGGCCCGAGATCGAACCACTATGAAGTCAGTCAAGGCAACTAGTTCTGAAGGAAATCACTCGAAGGAAAAAGTTGTCAGGAGTGTTACTCAGCATGGTCTTGGTATCCAGAAAAAAGAGATGTCCTTGAAGGACAAGTCACGATCTGATATGGACAAAGCTGAGAGAACTGTTTTTGAGGACAACAAGACTCTTGACAAAGAGGCAAAACCTACAGCTTCTACGAAACCTGCTGCAAAGACATTAAGTTCATTTCCGCATATAGATAGTGAAACAGAAGCAAAGTAAGTCTCTTTTTTCTCTTTTGTCCAAGGAATGGCTTTAGCACTTGCTTTAGTTTTTCATTTGAGCAGTTCCAACTATTTTCAGATTAACACCCAAATTAATTTTGTATGCTTCGTTCCTTGATATCATTTGAAGTTGAGTGGGGTTTTTTTGATAACTTAATTCTAATAGTAAAAGAATTTGCATTTGGTATTCATGTCAACTTGGGTTGATTTATTTTGCAGTAGGGAAGTCACAAAGCAGCTAATCTTCTCTGATGTGCTTCACCTTTGTGCTATTAGTTGTTGCTAATGTGGATTGAGTTATTATTATTAGCCTATTGATTGTGATCTTACCTAATTGGAATGTTTTTATTGGAGAGTTTTGGCTTTGTTCGAAAAGGCATCATCTTCTTTAAGCTTGGAAAATATAACCAGAAAACGGTCAATGCCATCTACTCATGCATACGGCACAAGGCACATTGACAAGACCATTACACAAGGCAAGGTTGAAGGTTCTGTTGAGGTACATAATTGATCATTGAGTGACATCTGATTTGAATTGATGACTTCATTATTTACTATTCTTTGTGTGAAGTCCTAATTTTTGTGATTAAAATTGTGTCCATAGGCAATACGAACAGCTTTACAGAAGTTAGAGAATGGGGGTTCTGTGGAGGATGCTAAAGCTGTCTGTGAACCTGAGATGGTGAAGCAATTGCTTAAGTGGAGGGTATGTAGTTGTGCCAACCAGTGAAGTAATTGCATTTGGTGTTGTGGATAACTGGGTA
Organism: Musa acuminata AAA Group; assembly: GCF_036884655.1. Classification (NCBI taxonomy): domain Eukaryota; kingdom Viridiplantae; phylum Streptophyta; class Magnoliopsida; order Zingiberales; family Musaceae; genus Musa; species Musa acuminata. The sequence goes on from NC_088330.1 coordinate 8,771,802, forward strand.
TATAATTAAAAATTATCGAGTTAGCACCTATTGGCCATTGTTGCTTATAGTAACATTCATCACATGCACAGTTTCTGTCATCTGATTCTTGAGTTTTCATTTGATACTGCATTTTTTGTAAACATAAAAGGTGTATTGTTCCTTTTGTCCTACTCTTGCCATTGTATACTTTGTTGCAAGTTAATGTAGTAAATTTTACTGCTTGAACTGAAGCATTAACAAGTTGGACCTTGATAATCATAAGACCTTTTACTTTCCTTTGAAGATTGTGATCACATGGTGCTACTAAGGCTTTAACTTTAATGCCGGTACGATATTGATTTTGGCAACTTGTTGGTACCAGTTATGGTACCGGTTTATCAAGTGGTATACCAACCTATATCTCTTGGTATCACTGAAAAAAGAAATGCCTACTGGTCAGTGCCAAGCCATATGGTTTAATACCGATCCTTAATTGCACCGGTAAATATTGGCCAATACGTTGTCTAACTGGTATTTGAAGTCATGCTTGCTAGTTCTTTCCTCTGTTTTCTTGTAATATTTTTCTATTCTCGACTCTATATTGTTTTCTATCTGTGCTGTTAACCTGGCACAACCATCCCTTCTTGCATGGTATAAGATTTTTCTCCGTTGTGTCTGTTCTAGATAAAAGAGGGCAGCATCACCCTAGCATCATTTAATTAGAGGAAGAAAATTAATTTCAAAAGCAACATACTCTCTACATGGCTTGAAAAAATATATAGAAATGATATTTATGTGGTGGTACTTCATGAAAATTTTTCTTTTCCAGGAGAAGCTCAGAGTTTATCTTGCACCTTTTCTCCATGGAATGCGCTACACATCTTTTGGTCGTCATTTCACTAAAGTAGACAAGCTTAAGCAGGTACTTATCTAAAAATTAGCAAGAACTGTGAAGTTTGGTGATGATTCCAGTTGTTGCAACTCAGTAAACCTCATGTATTTAAATGCTTATTGTCAGAATTGGGATGCTATTACCTTTACTAAATCCTATTAGGAAACATAATTGTTTATGCTGTTACTATAGTTGAATTTCTTATGCCATTCAAATAAGTAAACTTTTCGTGAGAATCTCTCTTGACCTTTCTAAATGCAATACATAAATACAATGTTAAATATGGCTGCCAGGTAACAAAGATTGACTTATGCTATTTAACATGCTAACAGCTTCATTGGAATATATATCATTCATTATGACCTACCATCGATTGCACATAGCACATACTATTGTAAATCCTATGCCAGGTGTCACATAAATGCTGGTATAAACTATAAATGCCAAGAGTCATGCTTGCATATGCTATATGTCATAAAATGCAGCATGTGGGATGCCTGTAAATGACAACCTGTAAATGACTTTTGTCATTTCGCTATGCTGCAAGAAAGAAGCCCTTGCTAAATGCAATATGTTATGATTTCTGGGAAGTGGTTCATAATCTTCAGATTATCATGGTCTCGCTAACAGCATTATTTTGGTGATGATTCCACAGAGTTCTATATAAGCTGCTGTTTTCAATGATTCTGGTTATGCTAATTTAGTTCATACCTTAAATGGAAAATATATTACTCTGCTTGTTTCATGTCTGAACAACACTTCTTCATAAGTTCTATGATAACAAGAGTGTCAATTTCTTTAGTTACATTTTTTGGCTTTGGGACAATAGATGCATGGTTCTTTCTATACTGTGTTTCATCTGCCAAGTCATGTTTAAAAATGTCTTCCTTCTTATGACCCAATGAATTGTTCTTTCCATGTAGATTGTAGATAAGCTTCAGTGGTATGTTCAGGATGGTGATACGGTAAGTTCTTTTATTTCTTCAGTTTAATCGATTTCTACCAGATGCAGCCAGTAGTTAGTTTGTCATTTTAATTTGGGTTTCCTTTTGGCAAGACACAGTGAACTTTGAAGTTTGTTTCTGGTTTAAAGCATTTTTCATATTATTCATGTGCTTGACCAAGCCATTTTGTCACATGTTGACACTTAGCAAATATTGGTGTAGAGTGGGACAAGCAGCTCTCCTATAGTAATGCAACTGCATATTATATATACAATATGCTACATCTCCTTTTTGATATATGTATGTATGCATGCATGCATGCATGTTACATTCCCTTTTTAATCTTTCGTTGATGCAAACGCAGCAAGGAAGCAATCTTAACTTTGTAGTGAAATTATGCACCAGAAACCAGTTTTAGTTAGCTTCTTATACAAACTAATATGAGGTAACAGTGTCTAATTTTATTGATAACATCAGCTATATGCTTAGGATCTATCATGCAATTATATTTTGCAAATTGCAGAACATTAAATGAGAGCATTTTGAATTTTTCTTTAAAAAATTGACAAAAGGGTGGGCTTACCAAAGTTTTCTTTAGTTATGGATTTTGGACATAAAGTACACTCTTGTCCAAAGCTTCTAATCCTCTCAAATTTAAAGTCTGTTTCTGCTTCTTTGGCATGGATTAAATGAGGGGATCATGCCTTTGATCTTTATTGTTGATGGTATGAGGAGAGGTATAGGATGATCTTCGATAGGAACTATAAATAAAAGAATAAATAATTTTAGCTTAACCAAACATATAACTTTTTATAGATATCTATGGCAAAAAATCCATGTGGCCAACCCCAAATAATTGGGACTTACGGTTTTGTTGTTGTTATTATTATGTGCCTCTGCCCATACTTTTCATGAGCATGTCCTTTTGTAAAAGCAATAGTTGTTCTGTATAAACAATTCGTAGAATCAATGATTAGCCATATGATTAATGTAAACTCAAATTCATGTTAACTTGTTAGCATGGTACTTAACCCCATGCATGAAGCCTTATAGCTTTAGATTTTAGCTATTGGAGAAGTAATTATTCATTGGCCGGATGTTTTGTATAAGGTGGAATTTTTTTATATTTTTTCATAGGTTCAACTTTTTAGAAGCCATTGTTATGCTTTTAGTAGATTGTCTTTAGAGGTCTTTTATAAGACCGTTGTAAGACCAACAATATTTTATGGATCTGAGTGTTGGATAGTTAAGAAGCAACATATACAAAAAGCTTGTGTTGTCGAGATGAGAATGTTAAGATGAATGTGTGAAGTTAATAGGAAAGATAGGAAAAGAAATATTGTTACTCATAAACACCTAGGTATAGCTTTGATAGAAGATAAGACGAGAGAGAATCGTTTAAAATGATATGAACATATGCTTATGGGATATCCAGATGCAATAGTCAAAAGAGGTGAAATGATTAATGTTAATAATACAAGAAGAGGTAGAGGAAGATTTTAAAAGATGCTAATAGAAATGTAGTCGGTCCTAAATAGTTATGACTCGCGACTTTGTTGTCATTATTATTGTTGTATTTAGAGGTCTTTTAGACAAATTGCCCGAAGTTGAGCAAGAGAAGTTGTTTATATTTTCTCAAAGAGACAAAACTATAAATAAATAATTTAAAAGGCACAGGAGAAAAACTGTGATGGATGACTTCTAGCCATGTCAGGAAGAGGTTAAGGTCAGTTTTGGGGCAACCTAAACCCTAAAGGAGAGAACGTTTTTGCTTGGAGGCACCAATCTGAAAGGTGGAAAGGTGGAAATCTGGGAAATAATCATATGGTGTTTATGTAGTCAATTACTAGATTGTTAGTTATGATTTATGAGGATAGAGTGTATCCTGATTCCAGCTGCAGTTGTGATTTTTTTAACTGATGTTGCTCCACTTTTAGATCGACAGATTCTGGTAAGGCAAAGCATGTTTTCTATAAATTTAAAAATACTACTTTTTTTTATTAGCTTGCCCTACAAAAGTTTGTTTTTTGACAACTTTTTTGCTAGTTAACAAAATACAAGAGTACAGGACACTCATATTAAAAACAGGACCTGCAGATGTACTCTTTTATCCTTGTGTTAGATGGTCCTTACGAGGGTCGAGGAGATTCACTAAAGTGATATAATTGACTTCTATTGCTCTTCATGTCCTGCATAATAGTGTTTAGCTGTCATATGTTCAACATTATCATGAACATTAATTTACATATTTTAAATGACCTTCCAATTTTTAGGAATTGTTTACATATTAAACATTGATCATAGGGGTTTGACATTGTAGGAATTCTTCTAAAAGTTCTTTTTAAATCTTTTATGTTCTCTACAACAACAGGCAGTATTGTTTCAACTATTTGGGATCAGCCACATCAATCTTCTTGTGCCATTTAGGTCTCCTGAGGGGGCAATATCATTAGCGAAACTAAGAGCAATCAAATTCTTTATTAGTCCTAAGGAAGTTTGTTGGGTCTTTTATCTCTCCTTGCATCATGATTCATAATTGAATCACCTTGTCTAACCAGTGAATCTATTGGTATATTTTGAACATGTTTGTATCTTAAACAGTCCTCCATTTTGTTCTTGACAAGAGCTACACCAATTTGTTACTAAATGTAAAAAGTTTTTGTTCCTTTTTTCTAGTAACTCAACATATTCATCCAACATCCTTATTTCTGAAACACTTCTCTGTTTGTTTTTTGCCATCTCCCCTCCCCCCCCCCCCCCCCTCCTCTCCTCTTCTTTCCTCTTTGTTGGAAGGATTTGTGAATTGGTTAGAAACAAGGGCAAGAATAGAGGTAAAGAAAAAAGGAGGAAGTGAAGGATAATGGTCAAAAAGGATGACATAAATAGAAAGAAAAAAATATTATTACCTGATTTGTCTTGGCTCAAGGAGTAATGCACGTCTTATGCATCCACGTTGCACATGTAGATAATAAAATCACATACTAAATAGTGGCCACTCATTGTGGGAAAGCATACTTCTATTTACACATCTCTGATCTTCAACTATGATATATTTCTTTTTTTATAGACCCCAAGTACAAGAAAGAAAATAAAAATGAGGAGAAATACAATAACATCCTATAAATCAAGGGAAGATATATATTCATATTTTGACAATTAATATTACTTAACAAAATATTTGATCGATGGACATCTATGGAATCTTTAATATTGATATGGAATCTTTAATATTGACTAATTTTCTTCCAGGATAAAAGCTTGAATTAACCCATGAAATCTTTCATAAAACCATGATGTATCTACTTCCCTTTTTGTGGCTTTTTTTTCTTATTTTGGCAGTCTAGGAAACTAAATTAGAAATGTTGGATATGTGTCCATGTGATAACTTATTACATTTGCAGAACATCTGAGCTAATAAAATTTGTTCAAATGATAAATACATTAAAATGGTCTCACTACCACTTCCCGACTAAACATTCATATAATCCTTATCTTTCTTTCTTGTAATAATAAAACTGTTAAGATTGACCAAAATTTGCTGATCCACCCAAGGTTCACCCTACCGGGCGGTATACCCTGGTATAGGCAGTATATAACGATCTATCGGTACACTCGACCGTATCATGTGTCGGTGTATCGGTACAAATTGTATCGATAGTAGGTCGGTAAATCGGTATGGACCAATTAGGCGAACCATGGATCCACCCCATTTCTGTATGTCTGTTAATGCAAGTTATTGTTGAGAACTAGAATTCTCTTAATTCTAGGAACTCATTGTTGAACTTGACTATTATATTCCCTTGTGTATTTACAGGTTGTCGACTTCTGCTGTGGTGCCAATGATTATAGTCTTTTGATGAAAGAAAAACTTGATGCAGCTGGGAAGAGGTGCTACTTCAAGAATTATGATATTATACAACCAAAGGTAATTTTCTAAAAATTAGCAACAGTCTATCACCAGTCTAAGAATTATGTATTAAAATCTTGTCATGTGGTCGTGCCATAGAACTCATGTTCTTGCTTATCTACCTGTTTCACAGAGTCAATTTTCTCATAAAGTTCTTTTTCTCTCTCTTGTCCATGACTCTTGCTCATCCTTATGTCTTTTCATTGTTATCGGGATTATTCATGGCATGTTTAAATACAAGTTGTTAGTTATCGAGTCATTCCAATTTTAAAAATTTTGGATGATAGTTGTTGAGACAATTGATGTAATTCCATTGTTTGGATGCTTAAACATATAGGAATTGTGATTTCTAATGCAATTCCAACTACCCTGAACCTTTCCTCTTAATTGAGGAAATATAACACCACTTTATCTCAAATAAATTTTAGTTTGAAACCTTATCTACTTCTTGTTTATGTTATAGATTGCAAATAGGAACTGGAAAGAAGTTATAGGTTTGTGGAATTCTGTACTGTCCATTACTATTAAGAAACCTGCTTCAATGAAGTGTTTGTTGTTTGTTGCTATAGTGATATTCTTGTATGTTTCACTGATGTTTTCTTTTTGCAGAATGATTTCAATTTTGAGAGGAGAGACTGGATGAAGGTTAACCCTAAGGAATTACCTACCGGATCCAAATTGGTATAGTTTTGAAAGCATGTATATTTATTAATTTTCAGTAAATACAGCATGATATAAGGTCTGTTAATTTGTTTGATTTTTAAACAGATCATGGGCCTTAATCCTCCTTTTGGTGTCAAAGCAGCTCTTGCGAACAAGTTTATTGATAAAGCCTTAACCTTTAAGCCAAAGCTCCTTATTCTTATTGTTCCCAAGGAGACTGAAAGGTACAACTTCTGCTTCTCCCTGTTACTCGAATTAAATGATTTTATTGTATCATTCTCTCTCTCTCTCTCTCTCTCTCTCTCTCTTCATATATATATTATATTATATATAACTATATATAAATATATCTTGAGCTACGTATTTATTCTGTATATACTCTCAAGGCAACTTCTCATTCTATATCTTTCATTGTCATTATCAGACTAGATAAGAAAAGTCCTCCATATGATTTAATCTGGGAAGATGGTCAAAGTCTCTCAGGAAAGGTATGTAGATATTTGAAGAGTCCAACTCTAAAAATGCAAGCTTTGAAGGAGTCTCAACTAAATGACTGATGGTTAATTGCTACCTTTCTTCAGTCCTTCTACTTGCCTGGGTCTGTTGATGTGAATGACAAGCAAATGGAGCAGTGGAATTTGAATCCGCCACCACTATATCTATGGAGCCGTGCTGATTGGACAACGAAGCACAAGACCATTGCTTCACACTATGGACACACATTCACAGAGCAGGAGATTCCCGTAGAAGAAAGTCTGGTGAAGAAACCATCAGAAGTTCTTGCAGCAGAGGACCATATGGAACAAGAACCTTTGAAAGGAGTTGCCACTTCAGAAGGGACAGAGGCTAGAAAGGAAGACACTAAGAGCTCTGGACGTAGCAACAAAAGGTTCTCAGCAGAAAATCGTAGTGGTGGTTCTCGTAAGAGAAGAAGGTCAAAGAAAAAGGCAAAGGTTTCTGAAGCAAAGGAGGAGGACAAGTTATCAGACATGAGCATTTCACCTGATCATTTGGAGAGTAGAACGAGGAGTCAGAGTCATCTTCCATCAGAACCAATTGAAACTCCATCAGAAAGGGCAAATAATCAAGATGTGTATTTCAGTTCTGGAATGGAATTTGGTGTGACGACTGGTGGTAATGACATCTTCAAAGACATTGTCAATGATGACATCGACGAAATTGCTAGGAGGTACACTGCTCCTGCAGCTGGAGAAGGCATGTTCAACCGCAATTCACATGGTTGGCCAACTGGTGGAATTGGAACTCATGATTATGGTGTCCCAAGCTCAGATTCACGGTTCTCTGATTACCCGAGAAGCAACATAGACTCCCTTAGCAGGAACACATATTCCAATGACATTGATGGGTACAGGAGGATATCAGAGACAGATCTGCGGGCACAAATAAGGTTGTATGGAACACAAGGTCAAGATGAGTGGTCACAAAGGAATGGAATGTTGTTAGGTAGTTCAGATTCAGTGCTTGGACAGCCTCGCTTATTTCCTCCTCCTTCCTATGGGCCATCCACAGCTAGCATGGCAACATCAGCAATGGACCGGTATGCTCCACGTCTCGATGAGGCAAACTATGTAAGGCCGAGAAATCAGGGCCCAGTTGGGCCTCTTCCCGGAACAGGCAGTATTTTTGACTACGACATTCATGGAATGAGGAGGGATAGGCCTCCCAACTCGATCGGCTTTGCACCTGGACCACATCCCTCGTACCCTCATCCGGGAACATCTGGTGGTTGGCTAGATGAATAATTGCACGGTTTTTAGTTATCAAACATGAATCTGATGCTGTTAGATCTTTGGAAAACTGAAACATCCATTGTTGTCGGGTGTGTGGCAGTGACTTGCTTTGTTTCATTATCAACATAGCACTTAGCTGTTATGTAGTTTTGTTCCGCTTACTGGGAGAATGGAACTTTGTATATCCATAGATTTTGGTAAATTGCACATAAACTTGGTGGGTGTTCTGACTTCGGTCACAATAAGAGACATTCCCTGGTATATCCTTTTTGCAGTGTCTGTGGAGCAAAGATGTTCATATAAATCCTTGTTATTTTATCTAGTTTCTATGGTAAGATGACTGTGTCATATTCTTTTACAATAATTGTTTTGCTGATGCTAGATAAAGACTAGTTGGTTGTCCTATTTTTCTCTTGTTAGACCGTGGAGTCTCTCTATTTGCAATAAGTAGTGGGATTAGATTTTTAAGAAATTTATTTATGGGGTGGCTTTGGGAGAACTCCTTTGAACACTATGAAGTAAAAAATATTTGATTCTCATTTTGTGGAAGCTATTGGATTCATTTTGACACACACTGTTTCTTCTTTTCATCATGATCTTTCTTCTTAAATTTTGTACATTATATCAAGGATCTCAATACTGGTTTTGGCTTTGGTTGAAGTCTATAGATCTAAAAATCTAGAATTTTTGTAGTTTCTTGATGATCAGTCGGACAGAAGCTTAAAAAGAATAGGCAAAATCCTACGCTTATTTGTTCCTGTAAATATATGCATGTGCAATTGTTTCATAACGTAAAAAAAAGTTCATTTCATAATAGTAAGATTTTAGGGTTTTATCATGAAAGAAAGGGGAGAAAAGAGAATAATCATTTCGAGGGGATCGTCCATGTGGCTGCAACTGTTGTGACCCAAGAGAGCGATCGTCGAGCAGTCGGGAATGGCAACCAACGATTGCGGTAGAGCAAAGGAGAGGCGGCGTTGAAGCGACCGGGGTTGAGAATAGGAGACGGTGCATGCGTTGCCAGGGTTGAGGCAGGGCCACGCAAGAACTTGCTGCGTGTGGTGCTGGAGGGCGGCTGTGGCAGAACGAGGGGGGTTGGTCGTTGGCCGGGGAGCAATGGCGACGGTGGAGAACGAGTTGCCTTGCAGCGGCGATGGTGGAGAAGGGAAGCAGGGGTGCGGGCTAAAGCAGGGTGTGAGCTGTCGAGGAGCAGGGGCAACGGTGGGGAGGTGAGTCGCCAGAAGCACCGCCGTGGCCGGGGAGCAGCGGTGGCGGCGGTGGTGGAGAAGGGAAGCAAGGGTGCGGGCTGAAGCTGGGGTGCAAGCTGCTGAGGAGGTTGCTGGTTGAGGGTTGGGATGCTACGTGCGAGTTGAAGGCTGGGTGGCTACGGTGGCTGCTGCGACGTTGACAAAGATCGAGAGGCAACGAAGGGTCCGACGTGCTAGTCATAAGTGCCCAGCAAGTCAATCACGTGAGTGATGGCACGTGTGACTTGATACAGAATCTTTTTGCTTATTATATTTTGGCGTATATCACTTTATAACTATTGCATAAATGCATATATATTGTGATGTCCTTGGATTTGTGCAATGGGAATCGGATCGTGATGAGATCACGATAATGAGATCGATTCACCTTTAAACACATATCCTAAATAATCCCGGTCATAGGTTACTCGAGAGGGACATCGTGATAACCGGATAGACTGGTGTGCTGTATACCCGTCCATATGATGGATGCAGCTGGTCTCATAGCTGCTCGTGTAGGGACACTAGGGATACAGTACAGGTGCTCATTGGAGAATGAGTTCACTGATTGATCCGCTTACGGAATGCTGGATGGTTGATGATGCCTTATTGTCAGACAACGATTCCGTAGTCCTAGTGGTGTATCTGGTTCTTAGACTTGAGACATCAAGGATGTCCTGTATGAGTGCTCCACTCTTTGATACCAGACTTATAGGTTTGGCTGTTCCCAGATCTAGTACAGCTGGTCATTGGGAGTGGTAGTCGACCTTACGAGGGCTATTGAGTGTCGATAGAGGATCATCCACTCTCGGTATCATGAGAGGAATATCCCATGTGTTCTTGCTCAGACAAATCCCTGGCCAGGGTCATTCGAGTTGAGAGAGAAAGAGTTCTCCGGGAGAATCCGATTAGAGCGAGACTCGAGTAGAAACCGTATGGGTCTGACAGCACCATGCTCAATATACGGTCTCTGGGATATTAGATGGATGAGGGACTATAGGTACATGGTAACTGAGGACAGACAGGTCCAATGGATTGGATTCCCCTGTATCATCTGGGGACTACGGCGTAGTGGCCTAGTACTTCCGTAGTCGATGAGTCGAGTGAATTATTACAGAGATAATAATTCACTGAGTTAGAAGGAGTTCTGACAGGTATGACTCACGGCCAGCTCGATATTGGGCCTAGAGGGTCACACACATATGGTAGGCATTGCGATGAGTAGAGGTTCGGATATGAGATATCCGACGGAGCCCTTGTCTTATTGGATGCAGATCCAATACCCACTAGGGAAAGGACCCATTAGGGTTTTGACACGGGATCTCTATAAATAGGAGGGATTCACAGCCTCATAGGCTAGAGTCTTTGCTTGCCCTTCCTATTCTCCTCTCCCTCTCCACCTCAGAGTAGGCCTGGAGTTTTGAGGAGCGTCGTCGCAACCCTGCTGTGTGGATCACCGCTAGAGATGAGGACGCTTGACCTCCTTCACCCTCTCCTAAGGATCTGCAAGGAAACAGGGATATACGATCTCCCTAGGTAACACAATCTCTATACGCAGTTTTATGTTTTTTGCGGATTTTGCGCACCAATCTTCGCACGACGATGAACATCTTTTTGGGAATCAGGGATTTTGTTTTCTTGTTCTTCCGCTGCGCATATGATGTCGCCCCCCCTATGATTTCCCAACAGTGGTATCAGAGTCAGGTTGTTCGTGCGAATGATTGGTTTTTGAACTGCGTGTGTTGTGTTTAGGAAGAATATTGACGTCAAAATCGTTGACGCAAAAGCGAGGAAGGGCAGCAACAGTTGCTGCCCTCGATCTGCATGCCTGCAGCCAGCCGCAGCCGCAACCAGGCAGCACAGCGCCGGCGCATGCGCAAGCGCTGTGCCTGCAGCAGCCGGCCGGCGGTCTGCTTGCAGCAGGCTTGCGGCCGGCGGGGCTGGCAGCCCGCTCGATAGAAGCGCCTGCGGCCACTGAGCCCGCGGGCAGAGGCGCCGCGGGGCAGCAGCGCGGGCTGAGGCACCGCAGGGCAGCGGCGCCTGTGGCCGCTGCTCCCACGGGCAAAAACCCCGCAGGGGCGGCCGCCAGCGAGACAGCACCACCTGCGGGCGCTGACTCGCGGGCAGAACCGCCCGCGAAGGCGGCGGCGCCCGCGGGGGCGCCCACCTGCAGCGGCAGCGACCCCAGCGGGCGTGCCACCTGCAGGCGAGGGCAGTGCCCTCGCCCTCGCCGCACAGGCCGCCGCCAGCAGGGTGGCGGCGGCGGCGGCGCAGCAGCAAAGGGGAGAAGGGCATTAGGGTTTTCTGGGCAAAAAGACAGTTTTGCCCCCTCGGAATTTGAGAAATTCCAGTTTCTGTCTTTTGTCCAAATTACGAAAATACCCTTAGGAATTGAGAAATTCCCTATATATCCCTGATTTCAGAAAATATTAATTAATTAAAAGGTTTAGTTGATTATTATTTTTATTATTATCTAGTAGTCCTACATGATGATGATTATTTATACATGTGATGTATGATGAGTGGACGGATGATCATGGACCGTGTGATGTGTGTACTTGTGATTATTATTATTGAGGTCTGCGAACCTCCATTATATTTCTCGTTTATTGTCGGGCCTGCGTGCCTATGATTAAGTTGTAATCACATGAGGAGGCGCAGCGGGAGCGTGGAAGCCATAGCGGGACCCACGAGACGGACGATCGTGATGCATGGAGATGCATCAAGATGTCGACGGAACCGACGAGGACGAGATGGACGATCACAAGGCATGGAGATGCACCGTTGCACACATAGATCTTGATGTGAGTGATTAGGCCTACTGGCTCGGGCCTAATCATATTAGGTTGTGGTCCATGATCATCTGGTGTGATTGCTTATACACATACTAGATATGTATATATATTTGCATGCGATGTAGATATATATTAAATATGTATATGTGTGACATGTCATATTAGGAGACCAAATCATAGAAACATCTCTCGATAATATTAAGTCGGTAAACGTGAGGCAATTAGATTGACCCACGTGGCCTTCCATCGTTATGAGTAGGAACCGAATCCCGGTGTAGGTTGAGTTGGTCGAGTCCCTCGAGACTCACCTATATCGCGATTCGCTATCTTGCTTACGACATAGAGATGTCACCGGTGACCTGAGGGCATGATATGCTTGGTCGAGTCCCTCGAGGGTATATCATCAAATCAGACTCATCTTGTAACGAAGGTGTTGACTTAACCGAGCATCATGGTTGGTCGAGTCCCTCGAGGCCATGGTGATTCGAAGGCCGAACAGGACGGGAATCACAAGGAGTTGTGATCGGCAAGAGTTGTCTACCTTTTAGGCTTAGTGTGATTGGTCGAGTCCCTCGAGGTTACACTAAGACGCTGATTGGATCCTGATCCCCACTAGAAGTCTGCCGGAGACTTCCGTTTCACGTGCTGAGGGTGTCGCGTGACTCGTTAGTAAAATAGTGGGAGCATATTAAGATAGAAGTCCATATCTTGATAGTTTATTTCTTGCAAAATCTGCATGTTATTCATTTTTGCTACATCTTTATTTTCAGAAAATGTTGCTTTCAAATCCCTTACGTGGCATACTTGATGTCAACCGCCTCACTGGTCCAAATTATACGGATTGGCTCCGTAACTTGAGAATTGTTCTCACAGCGGAGAAAATCGTGTACGTCCTTGATACAGTGATGCCTACGCCCGAAGAAGGGGCAAGCGAGGATGAGATCGCTCGCTACGTGAAGTACATTGATGACTCCACTCTTGCTCAGTGCTATATGTTGGGCTCTATGACTCCAGAGTTACAGAGACAACATGAAAAGATGGATGCCAGATCCATTCTCCTACATGTCCGTAAATTGTTTGAGGAACAGGGAAGGACTCAACGATATGAAATATCCAAGAGCCTTTTCCGCGCTAGGATGACTGAGGGGACACCGGTTCAGAACCATGTCCTAAAGATGATTGAGTGGATAGAGAAACTCACAGGTCTAGGAATGGTCCTAGAGGATAACTTGTGTGTGGACATTGTGCTTTAGTCCCTACCAGATTCCTTTTCACAGTTCATAATGAATTTTAATATGAACAAGCTTGAGGTGACTCTCCCAGAGCTCCTCAATATGTTGAGGGAGGCAGAGAGTACTATTAAGAAAGAGAAGCCAGTTCTCTACACTGGTGAGACCAGAAAGAAAAGGAAAGCAGAAAGGTCCCTTAAGAAGGGAAAGGGCAAGGGCAAACAAGGTAAAGCAAAGGTTGCTAAGAAAGACCCAACAAAGGACAAAGGCCAGTGCTTCCACTGTGGTAAAGATGGGCACTGGAAGAGAAACTGCAAAGAGTACCTTGCAGAAAGGGCGAAACAAAAGCTTGATGAAGCTTCAGGTACATTCATGATCAGTCTCCATTTGTCAGACTCTTATGATAACACATGGGTATTAGATACCGGTAGTGCTTATCATATATGTAATTTGTTGCAGCTTCTGGCAAGGCCTAGGAGACTAGAGAGAGGCGAGATGGACCTCAAGATGGGTAATGGAGCAAAAGTTGCTATATTAGCTGTTGGCGAGGTCGCCCTACATCTGCCTAGTGGAGCTTTTATTGCATTAGATGCATGTTATTTTGTTCCTTCTATTATCAAAAACATTATCTCCATTTCATGTTTAACAGTTAGTGGATATAAATTTGTTTTTGAGAACAATGGTTGTTCGATATTATTAGATGATAAGATCATCACGAAAGGAACATTGCATAATGGTTTATTTATGTTAGACACCACTCCACATATCATGAATATAAATGTGTCCAAAAGGAAACGAGATGAGTTGAACAGTGCATACTTGTGGCATTGTAGGCTAGGTCACATCCATGAAAGAAGGATTCAAAAGTTGCTAAATGATGGATATCTAGATCCATTCGACTATGTGTCATATGCAACTTGTGAGCCTTGCATTCGTGGAAAACTGACCAACTCTCCATTTAGTGGAACTGGAGAGAGAGCCACTGAGTTGTTGGAACTCATACATAGTGATGTATGTGGACCCATGTCAACTCATGCCATTGGAGGTTACTCCTACTTCATTACATTTACTGATGATTTCTCAAGGTATGGATATGTGTACTTAATGAAGTACAAGTCCGAGGCCTTTGAGAAATTCAGAGAGTATAAGAATGAGGTGGAGAACCAGACTGGAAAGAGTATCAAAACTCTTCGATCAGATCGAGGAGGTGAGTACTTAAGTACAGAGTTTACTCACTTCCTCAAGGACCATGGGATATTATCCCAATGGACACCTCCTTATACACCTCAGCTCAATAGTGTCTCTGAAAGGAGAAATCGTACATTATTAGATATGGTACGGTCCATGATGAGTTTCGCTGACCTACCCATCTCATTCTGGGGATATGCCCTAGAAACCGCAGCTTACCTTCTGAACAGAGTTCCAACTAAGTCGGTGGTGTCTACACCATATGAGATATGGAAAGGGAAGAAGCCTGATCTTAAAGTAGTTAAGATTTGGGGCTGCTCTGCCCATGTTAAAAGACACAACCCCGATAAGTTAGAATCAAGGACAGGGCGATGTAAATTTGTGGGATACCCCAAGGAAACTTGTGGGTATTACTTCTATCATCTCGAGGACCAAAAGGTCTTTGTAGCTAAGAGAGCAGTGTTCCTTGAGAAGGAACACATTCTTGACGGAGACAGTGGGAGAATGATAGAATTGAGCGAGGTTGGAGAACCAAGCTCAAGCACCACTCTACAGCCCGAGTCTGTTCAGGTATCTAATACACAAGTTTCAACTTTACGCAGGTCTGATAGAGTATCCCATCCTCCTGAGAGATATGTGGGACATATTAGAGCAGAGGATGTAGAGGATATTGATCCTCAGACCTACGAGGAGGCTATTATGAGTATAGACTCCGGGAAGTGGAAAGAAGCCATGAATTCTGAGATGGATTCTATGTACTCCAATAAGGTTTGGAACCTAGTTGATGCACCCGAAGGTATTGTACCCATCGGTTGCAAGTGGATCTTTAAGAAAAAGATCGGAGTAGATGGAAAGGTAGAGACCTATAAAGCAAGGCTAGTGGCTAAGGGGTATCGTCAAAGGCAAGGTGTTGACTACGACGAAACTTTCTCACCCGTAGCAATGCTAAAATCCATCAGAATTCTATTGGCTATTGCAGCACACTATGCTTATGAGATCTGGCAGATGGATGTGAAAACCGCATTCCTCAACGGGAACCTGGAGGAGGAGGTGTATATGATGCAACCTGAGGGATTCGTGTCCAAGAACTGCCCAGATAAGGTGTGTAGGTTGCTTAGATCCATTTATGGACTAAAGCAAGCTTCCCGAAGTTGGAACATAAGATTTGATGAGGCAATCAGATCTTATGACTTCGTTAAGAACGAAGATGAGCCTTGTGTATACAGAAAGGTAAGTGGGAGCGCTATTAGCTTTTTGGTGTTATATGTGGATGACATCCTCATCATTGGGAATGACATAGGAATGCTATCCACAATAAAGGCTTGGTTATCTAGACACTTCTCCATGAAGGACTTAGGAGAAGCATCTTATATCTTGGGGATTAGAATCTATAGAGATAGATCCAAAAGGATGCTTGGCTTGTCCCAGTCCAGGTACATAGAAACTATTATCAAAAGGTTTGGCATGGAAAATTCCAAAAGAGGTCTCATACCGATGAGACATGGGATATCGCTTTCTACGAGTATGTCCCCAAAGACTCCAGAAGAAAGGGCGAACATGGATATGATACCTTATGCCTCAGCAATAGGGTCTATCATGTATGCCATGCTATGTACTAGGCCTGATATAGCGCATGCTATGAGTGTCACGAGCAGGTATCAGGCGGATCCAGGCTTGGAGCACTGGAAAGCAGTAAAGTGTATCCTTAAGTACTTGAGAAGGACTAAGGATCTTTTACTAGTATATGGAGGTAATAGCCTTAAGGTTGAAGGCTACACTGACTCAAGTTTTCAGTCTGATGTCGATGATAGCAAGTCGAATTCAGGGTATGTGTACACCTTGAATGGAGGAGCAGTGTGCTGGAAGAGTTCCAAGCAAGATACCACTGCTGACTCGACCACAGAGGCGGAGTACATTGCTGCATCAGATGCAGCAAAGGAGGGAGTCAGGTTGAAGAAGTTCATCACAGATTTGGGAGTCGTGCCGGATAGTGAGGAGCCGATTTCCCTATATTGCGACAACAACGGGGCAATTGCTCAAGCGAAGGAACCTAGGTCTCATCAGAAATCTAAGCATGTTCTGAGGAGGTTCCACCTTATCAGAGAGATCGTGACCCGAGGAGATGTAGCAGTGGAAAGAGTTCCATCCGAAGATAACATTGCAGATCCACTAACAAAGCCATTGTCTCAGATTGTCTTTGAGCGTCACAGGGGTCTGATGGGGATCAGACACATAGGTGATTGGCTTTAGGTCAAGTGGGAGATTGCTAGTCATAAGTGCCCAGCAAGCCAATCACGTGAGTGATGGCACGTATGACTTGATACAGAATCTTTTTGCTTATTATATTTTGGCGTATATCACTTTATAACTATTGCATAAATGCATATATATTGTGATGTCCTTGGATTTGTGCAATGGGAATCGGATCGTGATGAGATCACGATAATGAGATCGATTCACCTTTAAACACATATCCTAAATAATCCCGGTCATAGGTTACTCGAGAGGGACATCGTGATAACCGGATAGACTGGTGTGCTGTATACCCGTCCATATGATGGATGCAGCTGGTCTCATAGCTGCTCGTGTAGGGACACTAGGGATACAGTACAGGTGCTCATTGGAGAATGAGTTCACTGATTGATCCGCTTACGGAATGCTGGATGGTTGATGATGCCTTATTGTCAGACAACGATTCCGTAGTCCTAGTGGTGTATCTGGTTCTTAGACTTGAGACACCAAGGATGTCCTATATGAGTGCTCCACTCTTTGATACCAGACTTATAGGTTTGGCTGTTCCCAGATCTAGTACAGCTGGTCATTGGGAGTGGTAGTCGACCTTACGAGGGCTATTGAGTGTCGATAGAGGATCATCCACTCTCGGTATCATGAGAGGAATATCCCATGTGTTCTTGCTCAGACAAATCCCTGGCCAGGGTCATTCGGGTTGAGAGAGAAAGAGTTCTCCGGGAGAATCCGATTAGAGCGAGACTCGAGTAGAAACCGTATGGGTCTGACAGCACCATGCTCAATATACGGTCTCTGGGATATTAGATGGATGAGGGACTATAGGTACATGGTAACTGAGGACAGACAGGTCCAATGGATTGGATTCCCCTGTATTATCTGGGGACTACGGCGTAGTGGCCTAGTACTTCCGTAGTCGATGAGTCGAGTGAATTATTACAGAGATAATAATTCACTGAGTTAGAAGGAGTTCTGACAGGTATGACTCACGGCCAGCTCGATATTGGGCCTAGAGGGTCACACACATATGGTAGGCATTGCGATGAGTAGAGGTTCGGATATGAGATATCCGACGGAGCCCTTGTCTTATTGGATGCAGATCCAATACCCACTAGGGAAAGGACCCATTAGGGTTTTGACACGGGATCTCTATAAATAGGAGGGATTCACAGCCTCATAGGCTAGAGTCTTTGCTTGCCCTTCCTATTCTCCTCTCCCTCTCCACCTCAGAGTAGGCCTGGAGTTTTGAGGAGCGTCGTCGCAACCCTGCTGTGTGGATCACCGCTAGAGAGGAGGATGCTTGACCTCCTTCACCCTCTCCTAAGGATCTGCAAGGAAACAGGGATATACGATCTCCCTAGGTAACACAATCTCTATACGCAGTTTTATGTTTTTTGCGGATTTTGCGCACCAATCTTCGCACGACGATGAACATCTTTTTGGGAATCGGGGATTTTGTTTTCTTGTTCTTCCGCTGCGCATATGATGTCGCCCCCCCTATGATTTCCCAACACGACGGCTACGGTAGTAGAGGATGCTCTGTTGTCAATGCCGGTGGAGGAGAGGAAGTGGAGGCCGCCGAGGCTAGGAGTAATAGCGGCTGTGGCATCTGTTTTGCTGGTCGGGCTTCCTTCTCGCTTGAGAAGGATATGACTATAGATTTTATCAATTAAAAAGAAACGATTACATCACTATTTATAGAGTTCCACCTAGAATCCATAAGAACTTAGACTCTTAATAATAAATAAATATTAAATAAACTTCTACTCGACTCTATCTGAACTAAATATACTCAATAAACATTATTCAAAGGTTCAGAAAATAAAAATACCCTAACACATACTATTTGCATAAATACGTAGCAACGATTGAGCTTGTCATGCTGATGAACAAGATTCGTGGCTTTGTATCTATCGTTATCGAGACACTTAAACGTGATGAAATCGATCCAAAATACTTTCGTAAAGAGTTGGAGCATATAATGTTAGTCTAAAGA
Source organism: Musa acuminata AAA Group (assembly GCF_036884655.1). Classification (NCBI taxonomy): domain Eukaryota; kingdom Viridiplantae; phylum Streptophyta; class Magnoliopsida; order Zingiberales; family Musaceae; genus Musa; species Musa acuminata. The sequence goes on from NC_088330.1 coordinate 8,790,622, forward strand.
GTTTGAAATTAAAGTATAACTAGAGAAAATTAAATACTTTAACAATGAAATCATTCACCTCAAACATGAAGTCAAATCGGCATGTTATCGTGGTCCCAAATGAATTTTTCTTATTTTTCATGTTTAAGGCAAAAGCACATTATACCCACACGATTGGCAAGACAGAAACATTATATTCAAGTCTCGTTTGATGACACCAGCAGACCACCAATATCATGTTTCTCCAACTTGTTCTGATGGAGCAACAAACTACATGTAGATACATGAAAACAAAGTTTTCCTACAAGAAACTTGATACCTTTGGACTGTGATCACAACCAGTCTCATCTGCTTGATTAGGTTTTGCGGTCATAATGCTCTGGAGCTGCTCTATTTGATTGCATACCATAACATAAAACTAACTGAAACGAGGATGTTATAAACGATACAAGCGTTAATGTCGTATAATAAGCATAACCACCTCCTATTCCTAACAACATATATCCACATAAATTTAATATGTCATACACTCAGTGAAACAGCTATCACATTATCCGAACATGATATCACTAGATACGATTAATAATGGCATACTACAAGAAACTGCATTACATGATTCAATCATGTAAAACTTCCAGCATCAACTTCCAAGCTGATCATTGCAGACTGAAGTTCAGGACGAATCGAAGTGCATCTTCTCCATGTACGAGCAGCAGGCATCAATGTTGGAAGTCTGAGCCCGAGCTTGACTCTAGTATATGAGCAAGCACCAACTCTGTCTTCCCATGCCCAGGGATGGCACCAACCCGCAGCCTCTTGGTAGAGCTCTCATGCCTTGGGCTTGATGAAGAGGAGCGAAGATGGCAGCTGGAGTCAGGGGTCAGTGGCTCCCGGTGGGAGGATAACGAATCATCACATGAAATGCTCTTGAAGATGGCATCAGTATCTCCATTGTCCCTACCAATGGCTTTATCTTGGATGGGGGATTCTGAAGCTGGAGCTGGTGTTGATGGGTCCGTCTTCTCAGAGTCTAAGCAGTGACCAACTGGGGTGGGTGCAGTAGTGCCTGCTCCAGGTAATTCAGCTAGCACACCACTAAGTCGCTGCTGCTCATCGATGATCTTCTTTAGATACTTGCCTTGAGCTTCTATCCTTAGCTGCAGCTGCCTTTGTACCTGCCAATAATTTCAGAAGCTTAGTTCACATATCACTTTAACTTCACAAAAGGCAGTAGTACCATCAGGTGGCACATTAAATCAAAGTTCTTCTAAATGATCTCATAAGCTGTTTACATGCAATATTTTGCGAAGGGAAATGTATAATGTTTGTAAGTAATAGGCAAAACAAATAAGAACTAAGTGATAGCAGCACAGCCAGCCTAATTTGTAAATGGAAACAAATTAAATGTAGAAGATGTTAACATATAAACTGATGTAGAAACCTTCTCTGAGGCCCATAATCAACAATTACTAGAGAAGATGGGATCTATAAATTGAGTATATTGCAATCAACAATCATCTCTTAGTCCATAAATATAAGCTCCACATTTTGGGGCAACAACATTCTTTGCTTATCGAATAACTCAACTTTTAGGCCCATATCACCACAAACTAGAGAATTCAGATTGCATTTTCCTTTCGCACATGCATCGTTACATGTCTAGTTACAAATAAACAAGTTAAAAGCAGAGACAAGGTTTCTAAAGACAGAAACTGCAATGGACTGTCAATGAGATGGAAGCCAGATAATATTTAAAAATTTTCCCATCTAAGGCCATAGACATCTTTTGGTAAGTAATCCACTAATTCATTATATGGTTACAAATGAAGGTAAATTAACAGATATGAGATTATTTTCAGAAAGTCTTGAGATTAGAGGTGCTACTTGTAGTATTTAATTTTTTTTTTCCCTTCGAAGAAACAAAGAAAAATTTTCTATATATCAGATATTGGAAGGATGCTCTCAATCAATGAAAAGTCCCCAGAGTCAACAGATCTCTTAATCCAATTACCAGATATGTGCTTGATCCAGTTTAGTTGTTGCCTTATTAATGTCGATCTATTATTATGAAAGTAGCCAGAAAAATATGTTCTAAATTATGTCCATTAGCATGAAAAGATATCAAGGACAGAGGATAAATCATATCTATGAGGTCCCTCTGACACTCATGTAATATCTGCACATTTCTGCAAGTTTATATAAAAAACAGAAAACAGGTTGCTGAACCATATGCTGTATATTGTCAAGGTGATTTTACTATATATAGCATTGACAATCTAACATATGCATCAGTTTTATCATGCATAAATAAATTTGGTTGAGTTGATACTGAAATTTATGAGAAGTGATTCTATTTACTTCTTCTGTAACATGTTTAAGAGTGAAATGACTAATGAATTATAACGATTATATCAGCAAAGTACAAATAAGCAACATGAGATTAGATTTCCAACAATCCCTCAATGGAATAGAGAGAAAGGCAGGGGTTCAGTGAATTCTATAAACAAGAATTTTGCAAACAATATGCTCTTCGCCTCTTAGCAATCGGGTATAATTTATGTTGTATGATCAATTAAAGGAAGCAAATTGCTTCTAGCATTCATGATTTTGCAAAAAAAAAAAAAAATAGTGCATGAGATAAAAAATGCATGCATGCTTTCATTAATGGATGTGCTTATAATTCATGAAGATCTCACTGGTACATTCTTTACACGGTTCAGAGCTTTTCCCATACATATTTCTTAGAATCAGTACTGAGAAATCAGAATAAAATGCTATCATTAGAGTAATCCTCTGAGCAGAAGATCAGCTTCTCTACCAAACTCAAGTGCAAACCCACAATTTATTGTAAAGCCAGATAATCATGTAATTCAGTAGTAACCCAAATGAAGATAGAATGCTGAAGCTGAATCATCCTTACTGTCATATGTGTTTAACTTGCCTCGAGTTGTTCTTGAAGCCTCTTTTGGACTTCCATCTGCAACTTGAGTGCTTCAGTTATTTGTGTTCCACTGAGGAAAGAAATTAGTCTTTTAGCTTGACTGCATATCACACTAATAAATTATAAATGCTCCAAAGCAGGAGCTTATGGATGCGAGGAAAAAGAAAATAACTATAAAGAACCATTAACTGATTAATTCACAGCAGAACCATGTGTATCTGGCAAATGAAAGCAAAATAGCAAAGATAGGCATATAGTTACGTTTCCGGAAAAGAGAAAAAGGAGAAAGGTACAAGCTTGCCATAACTTCATAAAATATCCTTGACTGATACATATTTATATTTATTTAAATACCATCTATAAAAGGAGAAGTCAAGCTGGTGCTTCCTCTAGAATACAACTTGAATAGCAGAAATAGATCGATGCAGAATTTTACAAGATTAGCAGCCAAAATTTCCACTAAGAAAAGTGATAAAAGCTCCCCAATCTTTGCTGCAAGTGCTATGGAAACATCTTCCCTAGTCTTGGACCTTCAACTGCTGCCGCGACCCACCCAAGCTTTGCAAAAGTAAGTTTTCAAATGGTTTGGAAGTGTCTAAGTCTCCAATGAATCAGAAGTTGTATAAAGAGATACTGATTTGTAAAGTTGAAAAGCAATACATGAGAGAGCAAAATAAAGAAAAATAGTAAAAGTAAAAAAATTCAGGGTAAATGTTAAGATAGTATTTTCGTAATGAAGGTTTTATGCTTGAGTTGAGTGTATTTTTTGTGAAACTGGTAGCAACACCAATGTTGTTACATTCTTCCTGTCAAAATTTCAAGTGTCAAAAAAGGAGCAGCAAAGAACCTTCTTGGCGAGTTATCATTGATGATTATCCTTTGGTACTTGCTTTTCCATGAATGCGGGATTTTCACTGCTTAAAAAGGAAAGCAATTCTGACAGCCATGCCAACCAAGAAATTCAGGTAACATGATTAACATAGAAAAGAACATGAGAAATCTAAAAAGCAGACTCTTCCTTACAATGTGGATCCAAGCAGCAAAGTGTAGGAAGCATGTAACTAGCTGAAAACATTCCATTATTTGACTTAGCTACATGTATGAGCAATAGTCTCAGGTATCTAAAAACGATCATGGTACAAGATGGATCGCATCAAACAATGACTATCTAGAGCATACATTATTTACATGAAAACAAATCTGGAAACAATTTAGGAATGAAATATCCATGCATATTTGTACAAAGGAGATTTGATCTTATACTTACGAAGAGCTTTCAGGCCCTGAAATCTGGTTGTCATCATCTTTCTTTTCAGACCTAGTACCTGCAACATGAAGACCTAGTAAAATCAAATCCAGATGATGAAAATTTGATCTCATGGTGCTTAAAATCTTTGCATATAAAGAACGTGATTCCATTACGAAATACCAAAAAGCTCAGCCAAATCTAGCTAAACATGTTTATACCTACCATCAGCTGAAGACTCTGGTACATACTTTGCAAGCCGATATTTCTGAGTGGATCAAAAGAAACCAAAATAAGAAAAGCACAGCATAAAAAGAAAAATTCTAAGAAATGACATCTCATAGTTGAAACCTGTAAATGACTCTTCACATGGTATATTGTTAGCCCTGGTACACCCATGATTCTAAGAACACCCTTAGGAGTTGCTCCTGTCATGAATCATCCATTTAGTGGACACAAATAACATATCTGAAAAGGTTGCCAACTAGAAACTAATTTTATAGAAAAGCAATTTACCATATTTGGTTGGGCATCTACTACAAACTATTGAGCTTATTATTCGACTAAAATATTAATGAATTTTAATGTATGTATGAATCCTAAGAAGGTGACCAACTACAAAAATTTAGAAACTGATATCCTACAATATGACTAGTACAGCTAATCTGATAGAGACTTGTAGAAGGCCACTTAGGCTTTAAACAAAACTTTTTATCAGATTAATGCAAGTCAGGAAGAAAAGAAACCTGTTTTTGTTTTTTCAAAGGACAGATAGCTCCAAGTTAGTAAGAAGATTTTTAAACAAAATGAGAACATGGTACTGAATTTCTGCTATGGCTCACAAATGATAACTAATTAGGCCTCCCTCAGTAATAAAATTAATAGTATTGTGTGCATTAACTCCCCTTAGATCCCACATTGACAAGAACCTCATGTATTATACCACCCAGATAAAATAAAAAGGTTGCATAAGAATGTCCCTACCAATTAAAGTTTATTTGTTTAACATGATTTTTTACATTCTAAAGAAGAAACATAATGAGTTAGGCCAATCATAGAGAACACTTGAGACTTTGATGACATCATTGTACCCTACATCATCCAATTACACTTGTCCTTACTAAAAGATTACTACTAAATATTGAAGTAATTAAAGCTTTTTTCTCAAGTTGATATACTAATATCAGAAGATTACTTTTTGTATGGTTTGCTTGTAGTAGTTCCACTGGTCTCATGTGACGTTCTACATTGTGTACACCACATAAACTTGCATAATCTTTTTCCAGAAAGCACTGGATGTTGAGATCATTGCATCTTCGAATTTACATTAGTATATGCATAGGAAGTTTTTGGTCAAACTTCAAATTTCTAAATTCAGCTTCACCACAATGAAATATTGAATTGTTGTAAAAGCAATTAGCACTTACTATCTGGTCCACCAAGCTGTGTGACAGCATCTTCAAAACGTTCATGAAGTTCATTTGTCCACCTCAAACGCTGTCTTGAGGCTAAACTGGGGTTGCTGGAATTGTTCACTCCATTGATAGGGCCCATACTTTTGCGGCTTAATTCTAATTGCTGGCTTTGAACAACTGAATTGCTGTAGCCAAGCGAATACTTCAGATTGGTTTTGAATGACGCAATTGTCATTGAATGTCTCATCAATAAGAAAGGGAAAATAATACTCATACAGCACATTTTGAAAAATTTAAGGATAGATATCAGGGCAAGACATAGTTTGCATTACAATTTTTATCCAAGGCCATAGCAACTTCACAATAACAAAAACAAACCATAACATTCCAACTATTTGGGGACAGCTATATGGGTCTTTTCTACCGCTAAGCTCTATTTAGGACAATATCACTAGTCAAATTAAGCACAATTAGATGTCTATTATTGTTTCAAATAAAATTATCTAATATGACTCTACCTCTTTTCACACCACCAATCCACCGCATCTAATCAGAATATTTATAGGACTTCTGTAGGCAAGTCTAGACAAATTTAAAAGGTTTTTCCTTGTTAATCTTATTCTAGAGCTACATCAAATCTGTCCACAAAGGTGCATTTCATATTCATCCTATTCCCAATCCACATATTCATCTCAGCAATACTAACCTTTTCAAGTGTTTTTTCTAACATTTAATTCCTGGTCTAACACCGATTTCAGTAGTCTACCATATTGGTGTGGTGTCGGTATACCGGATGGAACACCAGCCCATCTGCCAAATATCACCCAAAAAAACTATTAAGAAAATATGAATCATACCAGCCCATATAGTATGATACCTTGTTCAGACAGCTAAATAAGTACTTGTTAGGATTATTTAAAAATTTCCAATAAGTAGCTATTTAGAATTTTCCAAAGAGCTCAACGTTCTAGATTGTCACACAGCATTTATGTCATTTCACAACATTTATACTGCTATTAATATGACAATACAGAATAGAGTTCTTTGCATGTTATTGAGCTAATCATTGTGATTTAATGAACTTTACATGGATAACATTTAGTACATGGTTATATTAAAAAAAATCAAGGTGGGTGCCTATTGTCACGAACTTAGCTGGAATTGCCTAAGTCGTGAGGCACCTTTGCGGCAAAGTCACAGACTTAGCTGGAGTAGCCTAAGTCCTGAAGCACCCTTGTGCCAACTTCTCGGACTTAGTTAGGATTACCCAAGTCATGACGCGCCCTTATGATATGCATCCGTAAAGGGTCAGTTAATTTGCAACCTCGCATCAGGACCTGTACAAAGAGCAAGTTGATTAGTTCGAAAGTGAGCGGCGGACAAATCCCGACATCTCGCGAGGAGGGAAGCTTTATAAGCAATTCAACAAACTGAACGCAACAGAGAAAAGAAAGGAAGGAGTAAACAAGAACTTTAGAAGGTCAAACGAACAGTCGTAAGTCCATAAACGACTGCTCACCGAGTGTTGGGCGCGATGGCAAGTTCCCATCAAGTTAGCATGCAAACTTGTGTATACCGATCAACACTCAACACTACCCCGAAGCCCCATCCACTCCTGTGCCACCCGGGGGGTTCCAGGGGTCTGAGATGGCTGAAGTTTTGTGCGCGGCTGCGGTCTACGAAAAACAAGCCGTGACACACGAAAACGGAGCCATTTTGCGACAGTTTTGCCCGGTGTGGTGAGCAGTCGCACTGTAGTGCTACGAACTGTTCTTGCTTACATTTTTCAAGTAAAAACACATAAAACCAAGGCAAAACATGCTGTCAAGCACCTGTACAAACATGTCAAAGCGACGAACGGTTCGTTGAGCGAAGACGTGGCGGGTGCGCAACGACCGTTCGTGACATTCTCCCCCACTTAAACTATCGACGCCCTCGTCGACGCTTGTTGGTAGGCTTTAATGATTGCTTCTTCGTGTCGTAGGGCATCTTCAGGCTCCCAACTGGCTTCTGTTCGGGAAAGTTTTCGCCACTTCAACAGGTATTCGGTTTGCCCCGCTCCGTTAGGTAGCTTTGTCTTGTGATCCGCTAAAATGGTTTCAACTCGTTTCTGGTAGGAGGCTCTGGCTCACGCCGACAATTGCAACTTGTATGAGACATTACCTACCCTACTGATAATTGGGAAGGGTCCTTTGTACTTACGCACCAATCCCTTGTGCACTTTTTGCCTAAAGAATTGGAGTAATGCTGGTTGGGGCTTCACCAACACCAAGTCGTCAACTTTAAACTCTTATGGTCACCTTCCCAAGTCTACCAACTTCTTCATCTTTTTAACTGTCTTCTCCAACTAATCCCGCACAATATCTGAATTTCGGTGTCATTCCTTCGCAAAGTGATATGCTGACGGACGACTCTCGGTATAACCAATTGCCAAAGTGTGAGGAGTCGACGACTACTGTCCCGTAATGATCTCGAAGGGGCTCTTGTTGGACATAAAGCTCCATTGCAAGTTGTAAGAGAATTGGGCAATGTCCAACAGCTTCACCCAATCCTGTTGGTTGGCACTCACGTAGTGTCGAAGATATTGCTCAAGGAGTGAATTTATTCTTTCAGTTTAGCCATCTGTTTGGGGTGGAGGCTTGTGGAAAAGTATAACTTGGACCCTAGCAATTTGAATGACTTGATCCAAAATCGTCCTAAGAACCGAACATCTCGATCATTGATGATATTGTGCGGAACCCTAATACTTCATCACATTCTTCATCATCAACTTGGTCGCCTCCTCTGCTGAACAGTGTAGGGGTGCAGTAATGAATGTTGCATATTTCGAAAATCGATCGACCAACACGAGTATCGATCCAAGTTCCCCTACTGCCAGCAAGCTTAATATAAAGTCCAAGGAAATGCTCTCCCACGACATTTTCTGGTACAACCAACGTCTCCAGAAGTCCTACCGGCTTCCGTTGCTCTACCTTATCTTGTTGGCAAGTAAGGTATGTTCGAATGTATTCCTCCACATTAGTCCCAATCTTTGGCCAATAGAAGACCCTCTCCACGAGAGCCAATGTTCGGTGAATGCTCGGATGTCCAGCCCAAGGGAATCGTACCACTCTCTCAAGAGTTCACGCCTCAAATAATCCGCTCGAGGAACATAAATCTTATTCCCTTTTGTGTAGACAAGTCCCTCCTGGACCCAAAATCATTGTGTCTTGCCTTCTTTAATTAGTTGCATCAAGGTTACTGCCTGGGGATCACTGTACAGTCCATCCCTGATTCTAGAAAGAAAGTTGGAGCACAATTGACTTGCTTGGCCTCCGCCATCCAACTACATGGCCTTCACCAGCTCCACTTTCCGACAAAATGCATTGGCCATGACGTTTGTTCTTCCGAGCTTGTACTCCATTGCCATGTCAAACTCGGCCAGCAAGTCTTGTCATAATGCTTGTTTTGGGAAGAATTTCTTTTGAGTTTAGAAATAACTCAAAACGGTGTTGTTCATCCTCAGCACAAATAGCAATCCGAGAAGGTAGTGCTGCAAAACTCATAAACAGTGGACTACTGTTGTCATCTCCTTCTCGTGCACTAGATGTCGCCGCTCGGTCTTATTGAGCTTGCGACTCTCATAGGACACCAAATGACCCTCCTGCATGAGTACTCCCCCAATAGTAGTCTAAAGCATCTGTATGGACTTCGAAAGGCTATCATAGTTCGGCAATTTGAGTAATGGTTCTTCCAACACAATAGCCTTTAGATCTTGGAATGTTGCTTTACATTTATCATACCATCGCCAAGGCTACTCCTTCAGCAACTTCGTCAGTGGAGCTGCGCGCTTCGAATACCCAACTATGAAGTGCCAGTAGTAGTTGACGAAACCAAGGAAGGATCTCAGCTCTAGCACCTTATTTGGTGTTCGTCATTCCGCCACAGCTTGCACCTTTAATTTATCTATCTGGAACCGTCACCGATTCGATGCCCTAGGAACAAAATCTCCGTCTGAGCAAAGTAGCACTTATCCCTTTTCACGAACAAAGTGTTCTCCCTGAGAACCTTGAAAATTGCTCGAAGGTGCTCGATATGTTCATCGAGCGTTTGGTTGTAAACGATAATGTCGTCCAAGTATATCACTACAAACTTGTCCAAATACTCCTTGAATAGTTGGTTCATGAGAGTACAGAATGTGACTGGAGCATTGGTTAAGCCGAAAGACATCACCAAGAACTTGAACGCTCCATACATGGTTACACAGGTAGTCTTCACTTCGTCGCCTTCACCAATATGCACTTGCCAGTACCTCGACCGAAGGTTAAGTTTTGAGAAATACTTTGCTTTGCCCAATTGGTCGAACAAGTCTGCGATGAGCGGGATATGATACTTGTCCTTTCACCGTCACCTTGTTTAGAGTTTGATAGTCGACGCATAATCAAAGGCTTTCATCTTATTTATTTTGGACGAGGACTAAAGCTCTGAATGATGCTTTTGAATTGCGGATGAAACCACCGTTTAGTAGTTCGTCTAACCGCTTCCTGAGCTTTGCCAACTCTGGAGGGGCCATGTGGTATGGTGGTCTCGCTGGAGGCTTCACTCCTAGCTCCAACTCGATACGATGATCCATGCCTCTGTGTGGTGATAGAGTTTTCGACAACTCGAGCGGTATAACGTCTGTGAACTCCTTCAAAATGTTTGCCACTACAGCAGGTTCATGAATGACCTCCCCGTCAAGTGGCTCCAATTTTACAGCGGCCACGAAAGTTAAATATCCTTTTCGCACCTCCTTCTTTAGTTGTAATGCTGATATTTGTTGTGGGTCCTTGATTCCTCCTCGAGAAACAAGAACCACGCAAGGTTTGTCGCCTCCCATTAGACATAGGGAGTTTAGGAATGGCATTGACACCAACTTTGCTGCATGTATGAACTCCATTCCGAGAATTACTTAAAAGTCATCTAGTGGCACTGCCATCATGTTTGTGCTTCTGCTCCATGTTTCGATCTTGATGGGTACTGCCTTTGCTAATCCGGAGATCCGCTTAGCCTCCGAGTTCACTGCCTTCATCCGACTTGGGTTATTCTCCAAGTTTAGCCCAAGTCGCCTTGCTTCTTTATTGGTAATGAAATTGTGGGTGGCGCCCGTGTCCACCATCGCACAGGTTGTTCGACCATTGAGCTTGATGTCTACGTACATTAGCTCGCTGCTCCCTGCTTTCTATGGCTTCGTCTTCAAACTTTCCCCCACTTGACCACGTAACGCATTCAACAAATACATTGCTCCCATCCGGGGTCCTTGCGACTCCTCATCGTCGCTGCTAGATTCCGAACTACTCAAACTAAGGGCGATGGCCTTGTGCTTGTCTGATTTAGGGGGGTGGATTGAAGCTATTAAGGCATTGAGTGCTTGTTTCTGTGGGCACTCCCTCACCATGTGCGGTCCTCCGCACAAGAAGCATCCGCTAGGTTTTGGAGCCTTGCCTTTTGAGCTTAGCCTTTTGTGGGAACTCTTCTTCCTTCTTTCGCCCCCGAGCTCCTTCCCTCGAGAATATTTTAAAGGGCGATTTCCTGAAGATTGTTTCTTTTTCCCCGAGTCCTCCAAGGAAACAAAGTCAATGAGCCTTTTCGCAGCAGCAATTGCCTCGATCACATCGGTGACATTCCTTCAATGTAGTTCCTATTATGCCCATGGTTTCAAGCCATCGAGGAAGCTAAATAGCTTATCCTTTTCGAATATGTCTTGTATGTCTAGCATCAATGCGGAGAATTATTTCATGTAGTCCCGAATGGAAGTACTTTGGTGGAGTTGTCTTAGCTTCCTCCTTGCAACGAACTCTGTGTTCTTGGGTAGGATCTAAGTTCTCAACTCCCGTTTCAAATCCTCCCATGTGTCCATTCGACACCAACCATGTTGGATCTTTTCCCCACAGGTTCGCCACTAAAGTTTTGCATCCCCATTCAGATACATAATTACTATCAAAACTTTAGCATCTTCAGAATCGGGTCTTGTAGCTCGAAAGTATTGTTCCATGTCGAACAAGAAATTCTCGAGCTCCTTTGCATCCTTGGCACCCCCGTAGCAATGCGGCTCGGGTGCCCTCGAGTTTTGTGACGGCGCAACACGGGTGTTGCTCACTCCCGCGTTTAGCGCCCTTGTGAGCAATGTCACTCTGGAAGTGAGTTCCGCCATGACTTCATGCAGATTTTGCACGGAGTCTTTGGTGTCTTCCATCAATCGATCGACTAGGGACTCAACCTTGCCGATCCGAGATTCAGTTTCTTCTTGCGAGCTCTCTACCCTAAGAAACCTTTATTAGCCTTGGTAGAGTTCCTCCAAACTCGCTTCAAGAACATCAAGGCGGGTTTCCGCCGCTGTGTCTCTCCTTGTGGCTCTTTTTCTCGGTTGACGCTCCAGATTGCGTCTCCTCCAGTCGCAGAGAATAGCCAACTTCTAGCTCGTCATGTTCGCTATCGTGCTCCTCCTAAGCGGCTCCAACATCATGCAATCGAGTTTGCACTTGCAGCCCACCTGCGGCTACTTAGGGCAATGGTCCGACTTGCCCCATCTTGCTCAATTCGCCACGATGCTTTACCATTGCGAGATTACGAAGTTTCTTCGTTATTTGCTCGAATTGCTTGCCCGCTCTAATACCACAATGTCACAGATTTAGCTGGAATTACCTAAGTCATGAGGCACCCTTGCAGCAAAGTCACGAACTTAGCTGGAGTTGCCTAAGTAGTGAAGCACCCTTGCGCCAACTTCTCATACTTAGTTGAGATTACCTAAGTCATGCAACATCCTTACGATATGTGTCCGCAAAGGGTCAATCAATTTGCAGCCTCGCTTAGTAAAAAGATGAAGTTGATTAGTTTGAAAGCGAGCGACAGACAAGTCCCGACGTCTCGCGAAGAGGAAAGTTTTACAAGCAATTCGACAAAGACTTTGAGTGTAAAAGAGAAAAGAGAGGAAGGAGAAAACAAGGACTTTAGAAAGACTAAACGAACAATAGCAAGTCCACAAATGATTGCTCACTGAGTGTCGGACGCGATGGCAAGTTCTCGTCAAGTTAACGTGCGAACTTGTGTATACCGATTAACGCCCAACACTACCTCGAAACCCCATCCACCCCTGTGCCACTCGGGGGGTTCCAGGGGTCTAAGATGGTTGATGTTTTGCGTGCGACTGCGGTCTATAGAAAACAGGCTGTGGCACGCAAAAACAGAGCCATTTTTGGGTAGTTTTGCGCGACGTTGTGGGCAATCACGTTACAGCGTTGCGAACTGTTCTTCCTTACATTTTTCAAGCAAAAACATACAAAACCAGGCAAAACATATTGCCAAGCATATGTGCAAGCATGCAAAAGCGACAAACGATTCGTTGAGCGAAGATGTTATGAGTGCGCGATGATCGTTCGTGACACTACGGTATATGTTTTGTGATGGTTTTAGGGTACAAATCAAGATTCCTCTGTAAGGAAACTCCACATTGGAAAGGGAAAATAGTATGGAACAAGAATAGGAATAACCATTACCCTACTGAAATGACATCTAAAATTTTCACAATCTTCAGAGGCAATCAGCTCATCATAATTGTTGTATTACAAGCTGAAGCATGGTCAACCAAAGGCCAATACATCAATGTACCAGCTAAATATTCCAATGACTTCATAATTTAGTGGCATCAAACCATGGCAAATCATCAGCCAACATCTCCAAGCAGTTCTGCCTTCTAATAGTGTCAAGCTTTCAACAATTCCATGTGGTTCAGCCCGAAGTTGTAATTTCTAAATTAAGACAATGTCATAATACATTGTATAAAGGTCTGGGAACAGCATCCCATCATACATCGACTAACAAGCTCAAGAGAGTCAAACCCGAAAACCCAAGGGTTGGTGTGTTATCAGAGAGGTAACTTCTATATAGCAAAGAGCCTCTCTCAAAAGAACAGCTAAAAAATCAGTGGCCACCAGTTTCCACATCAATTACTCTTCATTAGCAGAGAACTACTGACAAACACACCAACCAGAATAGAGAACAAGAATCAACATTAACCGGAAGCATTTCCATTATTTCACTCGTGAAATGAAAACTAAGGTGGTCGGACAAACAGATTTTGAGAATGAAACTAAGGATCTAGTAGAACCCACCAAAAAAGCAGCCTTAAAATGACTTTTACTGGGCCCCTAAAGTGACAGGAAAACGATGCACGGCCGAAGCCCTATTTTCTTGATGATTCAAGAACCAAAAATGGGTCTTTGGAGCTCTTATTAGCACCAAATCTTACAAAAAATTACTACTACCAACGGAACAAAAACATCCAGATCCAGATACATCACAGCTCTGCTGCCACAAAGAAACCTCAAAATGGAGGAAAATAAATCGACCCTAGCCAACCAAGAGTAGAAACCCTAGAAATTGAGCACAAATCTCAGCCTCCTCGACTAATTCGACCCAGAAACATCAAATCGGAGAAACAAAGCACTGACAATACCACCCAAATCACCGAGCTTAGACCACGATTCGAACGAGAGCACGAAAAGACGGAGGAAAAAGAAGAATCACCAGCTCCTCCAGCCGCGGAAATCATCGGAATCCCGAGTCCTGCTCGTGTGAAAAAGGCACGAAACTCAACGCCCTCGGCTACTTCGGGAATCTGCATTAAGAGAGAAGAGGAGCAGAGATAGTCAAACGAGAAGAAGTCTGCGCATCTCAACACCTCCAAAAAGCGAATCTTTACGCGTGAAATCGACAAGTTCTCGACAAATTCTCGCAAGATTTCTTCTTTGCCTCCTCTGTCCTTCACCGATTTGTAGCTTGGTCGGGCACGCAACCAATCGTAGGGCCCGAAAGCTCTCTCTCTCTCTCCCCGCCTCTGTAATGGAGCGGTAGCAAGAGGATGATTCTTGGAAGAGCGATGGTCTAATGCCTCTTGTACCAACAAGCGTCGAATAGGGTACGTGGGACGTTGTCCATGCTCCTGGCTTTGACTGGATCGAGTATTGCACGAATACACGTGCCGTTGCAGCCGTCGGAAATGTCATGGACGGTATGTGATTCAGTCGCACCCTGAGTCGTATATACTGCTTTGTAAGGACGAATGCACTTTCCCGTTCGCAGACAGCGAATGGGGTGGAGTAATCGAGATTTCGTCGGCTAATGACGGCTTTAATAATGTGGATTAGAGAGGAACTAATTATCTTTTAGCTGTTCTTACATATCTATCCTCTTTCAAGTTTGGAAATATCATATTTACCCCTCATCTACATGCATACAAATGTCACTCCTATTGATATCAATCCATTAAATTTAGAGTCAATACTACTAGTCATAATTATCATTAAATTTAAAAACATTTAAACAATGAATATAAAAATAGTTGATTCCATGTTTTTTTTTCAATATATTTCAAGGGGATACTAATCAACGAACTTAGATTAACTAAAAGGCCAATATATGCAAGTTTCTCACCTTTATTTATTTATTATAAAAAAAATTAATGGTATTGAAGTATTTCTTTTATTATAAGGATAAAAGTGAGTAAGACTCAATTATATTTTGTACTCAAAACATAATATGTAATTATATATTCTTCTTTAAAAAAATATAAATTATAAGGATCAATTTTCGATCCGATTTGGATGGCTAGGATTGATAAATGAATGGTTTATGATAGATTTTTGAAAAAAAACATATCTAGCATCTTACCTTATTTCTTTCATCAAGACTAATAAAACCTATCAATTTTATGAATATTTACCAAAGAAAAAAAATTCTCATAATCTCAAACAATCCAGTAAGGACTAATACAAAAAGAAAAGTTTTACTGGCAAGAAAATATTGGCCTTCTTAGTCTATCATATTTTGTAATCTTATATCATATGCAAGTCCTCAAATTATCAACGAGAACAAAAAAAAGAAAAAGGAACTTTGCCTTTATTGTTAGCCATAATTGAACACGACAGTAATCTTTCACACAAACTAATTAATCTTTCAATCAATCGTGCCCACCAATCAGAAAAGAAACAAAAAGGAAAAGATATTAGAAGCTCACAATCTCCCAATTCATGGCTTCCATGAGCTAAATTTCACCACCAGAGGAGTTCTAACATGGTGTTTGCCATCGGACCATATCAGTGCCCCAAACACGTAGTCACTGTTCCATGATATGCGGTCCTTCGCCTTCATTGTCACCTCAAACTTCTTTTCCTCGCCTACCTTCTCAAACGCCAGCCTCTCGGGGTTCACAGCGACGGCAACGCCACTCGGCTCTATCACCCGAGCCACGTACGTGCCCGGCGACCCGACGTTCTTCACCACGCGCGTCACCGTGGCGGAGACCGACAGCTCTGGGACTGTGATCGATGGATAGTTCAGGTCTTCGATGCGGAGTGGTGTCGGTGGGCACGAGTAGGCTTCTTCTTTGCTGAACATGGCGAGCTGGGTGGAGTTGTAGCCCAGCGCGCACAGGAAGTCGAGGTAGTCGTTGGTCGTCAGGTCGTAGACGAGGCCGGGATCCATGGCGCGGTTCGGCCGGACATGGCCGGAGCCGTAGGCGAAGGACGTGGCCTTGACGAAGGACGAGTTCAGCACCGGCTCCTCCATGTTGTCCCGCGTCCTCGCTGCAACGAGAGAAGTGACATCAAGCATGATTGCGATATGTCTTCGTCCGAGCATGCAAGATTGTTACCGGTCGTCATGATCGCTGATTTGATTGCAGCAGGACTCCAGTCAGGGTGGAGAGTTTTGAGAAGGCCCGCAACGCCGGAGACGTGAGGGCATGACATGGAGGTGCCGGAGACCGAGTTGAAGGCGACGCGGCGGGTGTCGAAGTCTAGATTTGTAGGCCCAACGGCGGCGGAGTAGGCGGCAATAACACTCACCCCTGGTGCAGTGATGTCAGGCTGCAAGCAGTGTGGAGAGCTTTCAGCTAAACAATGGAAGCAAGCCGCATCGGTCATGGGGAGGAGTAATGTGGCGTCTCTGGCGAACCTTGAGGATCTCCGGGGTGATAGTATTAGGCCCCAGAGAGGAGAAGGCTGCCATGAACGGTGCTGGCTTCGTCCCAAGCTCTGTCTTCGGGCTGGTAATGTACCCCAGTGGCGACCTAGAAAAGATTGCAGTGCATGTTATTGCTTGCTATAATACGCCTTAACATGAACGACGGTGAAACCTTACTCGTTGGATTCGAGGTAGGAGAAGAGGGTGAGGCCATCGGAGTAGGTGATATGGGTTGCAGGGAGGACATGCGCGTCCGCTAAGATTTCATTTCCATTGAAGGCATCATTTGCGAGAACCATACCGACGCCACCAGCCTGCAGAACTGCTTCTCCCTTCTCCACTCTTGCAGTGACGCCGCGGAGACACACAACGATCTTCCCTGTCGCCTTCACCGGGTCTAGCGATCCCAAGTAGCACAACCTACTGCAGAATCAAAAGACTGGTGTAAGAATCTTTACTCACGTCATCATTTAATCTTGTTGGTTGAAGTCAGAAGTGCATCCATGGATGACATATAAGAAGAACATTCACTCACGCCTTGTGCTCCGATGCATTGGCATATTTGGCTTCTCTGGAGCTGATCACTGGGTAGGCATTGTTGCCTGGCAATCCCTTTGGAGAAAGACTCTCCCCCTGTGTGAGATGGTTGGAAGAGACATGATGAGAAACAACAAATGCACCAAAAGTCATGTAGAAGAAGATCGAAAAGGAAAGACTGATAAGAATGAAACAGATATGTATCAGGTAAAGATTAACTGAGAACAGAGGTAGTAAACGTGGGTGATGGAAAGCAACCTGAATTCTCTTGTTGTTGTCGAAGATGAGAGAAGAGGGGAACTGCCTGTTCATGGTGCTTGCTCCCACAGTAAGCATCCAAGGTGACAAGTTGGAGACGGTAGCAAGCTGCGGGCCGGAGTTGCCAGCGGAGCAGGCCACCGTGATCCCCTTCCTGACGGCATGGAAGGACCCGATGGCCAACCCATCACGGAAGTAGTCAACCGGGTCTCCACCGAGCGAGACAGAGATGACGTCGACGCCGTCCTCGATGGCTGCGTCGAAGGCGGCGACGATGTCGGCGTCGAAGCACTCGCTGCCGTTGACGGGCGGCCAGCAGACCTTGTAAGCTGCGACGCGGGCGCGGGGGGAGCCGCCCTTGGCCGTGCCGTTGCCGTAGCCGAAGATGTTGGCGCCGGGCACGGCCCCGCCGGCGGCGGTGGAGAGGGTGTGTGTGCCGTGCCCATCGTAGTCGCGCGGGGAGCGGAAGGTGGCGTTGAGCGGGCCAACCATGACTTCGTAAGCCTTGTTGAAGTACCTCGCGCCGATCAGCTTCCTGCATCCAAGAATTGTTCTTGAGACTGCAACACACAACAGAATCTGTCTCGCTACTACAGTAGAATCTACTGCAAGCAAGCATGCATGCACATTCTTTCTTGCATACATCAACCATAATTGTTAGTAAAACTTGGTATTACAATAGGACTGCTTCCAAATTCCTATAGAAAAACTTCTCAATATACCAAAAAAAGATTGCATATATTGATCCTCCTCAAACTTCATATTAGCGAGTTCTAAATCCCATTAATATTGAAATAACAAAAGAAATACAAGTTATGAGACTTGTTTTTGATACAAATTGATAAGCTTTATTTATTGGAACCCTGCACACGATATTTAATAGCAAGTCTGCTCTTCATCTCCGTAAAAAGTCAGAACCAGAGTGGTTGTTTGACCAATAAAAATGGAGCCTTGTGCAGGGTGCCAACATGAATTTGTTCTTCAGATATGCCTCCTCCAGGAGATCCCTCACCAGATACCTCCAAACTAGTGTCGTTTAATTCATTGTATTCTCTGTAACTAAAATCCATGGGCAAGCAAGCAGAAAAGTAGAGTTAGCGTGTGATTGGATGGACAGGATTGGTGATCTCAAGCCAGGGTAAAAGAATGTTTAATGATGCCTTAGGAGACCATGGTGTCCTATTTGATCAGTTGGATCTGGAACAGGGTCTTCTAGCTTTCCAGGAAGAAAACATTATAGTGGTGGATTGTACAGTCTTTGAAAGGTTATATTATCTAGGACATCAAGCTGGCTACTGCAGATAAAAGAAACTGGAAGATGAATTGTGTTTGTCTTCCCACATACTCACTCAGGCAATGCTACATGATATATATTATACGAGAAATGAAAGATCTGGAGTCATGTTCACCTTTATCCAGAATGTGCTTACTTTGAAGAAGCAGACAAATTTTTGAAAGAAAAAGAATGATCAGAAGGAGACCTACAAACTTGCATATTTTCCAAAACCATCATACTTTTTTGTTGAGTTAGATCTTGTTATGCCAGATAATTAATGGAGAAGTGTCAGAGATAAGGACTTTGAATCAATTAGGATAAAGCATGTACCTGCTGAAAGTTGTAGGCTTTTAAATGGAAGGAATGGGTGCTATCGTGTTCATGATTGATGAGTTTGAGATTTTTTTATGGTGTAAAAACTAACAAGTAGATTGTGTAAGGGTTTCTTCCATGCTATAGCTGACAAAGATTTGAACTCACTTTGATGGCTCAAAACTTTCTTTCTTCTTACTATAGAATAATATTTTCCCTTATGATAATAGTGATGAACATTGTAGGCTGATACAGCTAATTTAGATGACATCGATCGACATCACTCACTTTCACTAATATTAAAAAAGTATGACAATCCAAATAATAATAACTGTGGATATTTATAGTACTGAAAACACATACAGGAGCTTTGTTGCTCCACCTTGTTCAGAAGAACATTTCTTTTGCAGAAGCTTCTGTTCTATCTCAATTATCTCCAAGTGAAACTATTCATATTTAAAATGTCAAGTTCAATTAAAACTACTTT
This sequence comes from Musa acuminata AAA Group, assembly GCF_036884655.1. Taxonomy (NCBI): domain Eukaryota; kingdom Viridiplantae; phylum Streptophyta; class Magnoliopsida; order Zingiberales; family Musaceae; genus Musa; species Musa acuminata. The sequence goes on from NC_088330.1 coordinate 8,810,053, forward strand.
GTTCAAGTCACATATAAAGTAATTGGTGGCTCCTACACCTCTGCTTAGTCAAAAAATAAATTAATAAGATCTATGGAATGTTGAAAAAGAGTAGTAGCAAGTGAAACATCCATGACTTTGCTAAATGAAAATTAAAAATGCAATATCATGCAACATATAAACATGGAGGTAACTTCATGAATCTCATTGCTTAAAATCACATGATGATAAGGACTACAGCATACAGTAGACAGATGATTCTACTTTATATCTCTCTCACCATATGTACATGTTTTTTAGACAAGAAAATTTAGGTCCAAGTGGCATGCATCTATCAGAAAGGGCAGTGCCCTTTCCAATTATTGGTCCAGAATAAGTTCTAAAGACAAGGAAGTAAAGACTGCAGAAATAGACCTGTTGCATGAAAAACTTTCATCAAAGTCATTCTGACAGATTCCTTTCCACTTTGATGGAATTGGTCCCAAGTCATCATCTTTAAAGCTTTGTGCTTCTGGCCACACCCCTAAACATCCACAACCATAAGAAAACAAGCCTAGAAGAATCAGCTTGCCATCAATATAGACTGTTGGAGAATGGTCAATAAAAGCTTGGATTGGTTGATTAGTCAATGGTCCCAGACATACTTCTTTGACAAAGAACACCACTTGTGTCCCCAATTGACTAATTGAAGCAAGTGAGCTTCATGTTTTAGATTGGTATTGCCAACATGTCTAGATTCAAATTCTGAATTAGAATAATGGAGGTGAAGAACTACACGCAGATGGCAAGAAGGTGCCTGTTGACAGAGGGCACAGAGCCAAGTCAACTATTTTAACAAGTGCAGACTTCTGATCTTTTTAGATCTTTTCTTCTCCTACCAATGCAATGGAGGAAAAGGTCAAGATGCATTTCTAAACTGATGGAAGTAATACCTATCAATAAGATAAAGACAATTTGTTGTTTCATGAAAATGTTACAGAAACTGAACTGTCGATGTGAAAGGATGATAGTGAACCAAATTTTCTCCTGAGGAAAAAAATTGTAGTAAAAAGTAAAAAGCAGAATCGAACTGTGATACCAGTATCAAGATTTGCAATGATGGTGTCTTCTCCGAATCGAGCCTTTCTCCACAGTGATTGCTTTGGAACCCTGCCATCCCTCTCGAGGCCGAGGAATTCCCAGGAATGAGTAGTATGAAGTGTGTAGCCTCTGTTAGGAATCACCGAAAGAACTCCAGGGTACTCTAACCACAAGAACAGAAAGCAATGATTGAACAGGACCTTCTCTCGAAGAGCACAACATCTGAACAAGAACCGAAGACAAGCCCTACCTGATACCTTCATGGCCTCTTCCACCTCGAGGTAGGCCGCAAAGCCATTGATGTGGTGGGTGTACGAGTAGAAGATTGCATCTCGGACCTTCTCCTTGCTGTTTTTGATCAACAACATCAGACTCTGACAAGATAGATCGATCAAAACCCAAAATTACTTGTACGATTTCTTTCTTACTCCTCCAGCACCGAACCTAACAGCTCGTAGTGAGACTCCGTGGCTCTCTTGGAAGCCTCCAGAGGGGACAATTCGGAGCTGTGCGAGTGCTCCCCGAGGTACACTACATAGGCCTGCAACAAGGATTCGTCCATAAACAGGAAATCAGATTGTGGCGTGTCAGAAAATTCTGATCTTTGGAGGAAACAGAGGAGGAACAGATTGAAGGCAATGCCTGCTTAGCAGCAAAAACGGATCTTGGAAGCAGGAGAGGGAAGAGGAAGAAAGCAAGGAGAAGCGGCGCTGTGTTTCTCCTCGCGATCTCCATCTCCTCCTCGATCCAGAAGACTGAAAGAGCGTTCTCGGTTCCTCTCTTACCGTTTTGTAGCTCGGAAACTGAAGCCGCTCTTCAATGATCGGTAGGGATTAAATTATCTTTTTAATTAATTAATTAATTAATTATTATTATTATTATTATTGTTATCATTATCAAGAAAATGGATTGTCCGAACCCAAAAAAAAAAACATGAAAAGAGTTGAAGGGATTTTAATGAGGATAGCGAACTCCTTATACCAAATTAAAGGATGAAAATTGACAGGAATTATAATTTTAAGCTAAATTTCATCTTCACCAATGAAAAAAAAAAAAAGAAACATGCGAAGTTAATTTATATCTAAGCTAGAAATTATATTGTATTTATTAATCAGATATAATCTCTATTAATATAACATTAGTCGCAATGCATTTAATATGGCCCGAAATATATATTTTATTTATCAACTACCCACTGACATGAACTCGAGTTAGAAATTTGAATTAAAAATTTATTCCATCGATGTCAAAGTTCTTTTTTGAGACTCAAATGAATTAAATTATATGTGGCTAAAGAAAGACATACCCGATTTGATTTGGCCAATTTCGGTTCAGCTTCATATATATATATATATATATATATATATATATATATATATATATATATATATATATATATATATATATATATATATATATATATATATATATATATATATATATATATGATAAAACATATTTTGGTTCCTGAGTCACCACCGACGTCATACGCCATGTCCCAACCAATATCAGAATCCGACGTCACACGCTATCAGAACCCTGTGATAACTACGTCAAGTTAAGTTCCGTACTGAGACACTATGCGACACCGACTATCCCGAGGGCTCGGGGCGATGCCGTCTAACGTCGCTCAGGCATCCCCCAAGACGCTAGGTTGTCAGAAAAGCCATCCCATCCCACAAGGGTCAGCGGCCACACCGAACCAAGATGTAACCAATCCTCGCACGATAATATATAAACCCCAACCGACGTCCGGCCGGGGGAGGAAAAAACTCGATATAAAAATACTCTACTGACTTGCTTGTCGGAGGGGCCAAAGTCAGGAAGCACCTGACGAAGGCCATTTTGCAAGAAGGCGGACACCCTCGAACGGTGAGCGCCTCAACCCGGGAATTGCCATCCAGTACACAAGGACGCGTTGTCATTCATCCCAGAGTCGGAGAGACGTGTCCCATCACAAACGGCGCCCGGGTCGGCAAACCAAGAAACGCTGATCAACATCCTCTCACGAGGGCCCAGTCGACTCCGCCAGCTCGACTCTTACCCGAGTTGCTCCGAAACGACCACCCCTGAGCGGCAAGCATCTCGACCCAAGAGATACCTTCCATCGCACAAGGGAGAGCAGTGAGCCGGCCTGGATCCTGACCAACATCGACCAACATTCCTTCCCGAGAGCGTGGCCACCTCATCATCCTACTTACTTTGCAAGAAGCTCTCGATATCAACTCACAGACCTAACTATGCTGACTCATCACCACGGTACTTTTGTTCATAACAATATATATATATATATATGAATATATATATATATATATGAATGACTTAAAATTATTATATAAAAATAATAGGTATTTTGACTAAAGATGGTTGACTAAGTTTATTGGACAGATGTTAATGCGAGTGAAGGATTTAAACATTTCAAAGGATATGTATGTGCAATACTAAATATTAGAAAGGCAAATCCCATGAAACCAATGTGCATTGGGTGGGTGACGAACAATTTCAACATGTTTTTCTTGTTGATTTAGATTACTTGAGTGATTCGGTAGATTAGCAATCCATCAAAAGAGGTGAGTGGTTGAGTTAAATTAAACTTTTCTTATATTAGACTTAATTGATCATGGAATGAAATGGGGCCCAAAGGATATTCTTATTGAAAAGTAATTATCATAAAGTCATTGAGAGTTGGAATAGATGCAAACTATTTAATGTCATGATAGTGAATAGGTAGTTGCATTATTTGAAATCCAAGGATATATAAAGCATGACATTTGACTAATTTTAAGCCATAATAATTAAAAACAATATTTGAAATCTAAGTATTGTGATCTTAAGCTTCCATTGCTCAAGGTCTACTGTTCTTGTTTTTTCCAAATCATGGGGATTAATGACTCGTTCTGGAATCCTTAATGGAATTTTTATAATCAAGATTACAAGCACATAAATGATGACAAATCTTCTATTCTACAGTGATTATTGGACAAAATTAATCATCTAGGAGTTCATCATTGCATTAATGTGGCCACTAAAAGAGATCAAACACCAATAGGCATGCCTGGATTTGATGATGAAGCACAATTTTGATCTTCCACATTCATCCTACTTTCTCTCTTCGAGTGCAGAGCTGTTCTCACAGAAGACGCCGTCAGATCAGATCCCTTTGCAGGACAAAGAATCCAATCAACTGTATCATCTCTCCTCGTCATTCCCTCATGCACACTGCATGCACGGAAAGCTTCGCCATGGACGCAGTGCGGTGGGAAGCAGTCTCTCTTTAGTTCCGTGCATTGAGAACCCCACTGCAGCAAGCTACAGTCGCCATGGTTGGACACCTGATGCCGTGGGCACCAATACGATGTCGACAGCCAATCCTGCGGAGATATTTCTCGCAGAAAGTAAGCAATGCGCAGGGCCAGATCTCCATCTGCCTTCAGCCTTCTGCAACTTTCACTGTTCATCATCGCAGCTTTTTTACTTCTGCTTCAACCTGTAAAGCACCAATCTCATTTTGGGTTTTTCTATGAGTGTTACGTTCTTTTTTATATCCTCAAAGAATTCTAACAAGATAAATAAAAAAAATTTTCACCCTTTGTATCAGATTTGTTGGTGAATCTTTACGTTGTGACCGAGGTATCCAATGTTGCCCACATGGATGCTCGGGTGACGAGGGCGAGCGTCGGGTCGGATTAGATTCGAGCTTCGTCCCTCGAGTGCGGTCTTCTCTTTTGGCGAGTGGCCTGTTTTTCCACCGCTGGACTCGTCGAGGTCGAGAGGGGGATTTTTCGACTCGACTAATCCAAAGCTTAAGTTAACTTTTGGTGAAATAAGATAGAGTTGAGTGTTTGAAGTCCCCTCTTTCCTTATTAAGAAGGGTTAGCTTTTATACCTATGATGATGAGTTGGTTGTATGGGGTCAATTAACTACAGTCGACTCCTCGGGCGGCCGACTTTAGCTTCTATATGACCGTCGACCGACCTGCACAGATCGGCGTCGCACGATGCTGCCCCGAGCTTTCCGGGACGGTTGTACCGTGATGATGTCGTTCGTACAGAGGGGGCGGCAAGCGGTTGCATGCCACGTGTGTGCTGCGCACCACATCGTACTTGAGGTTCCACGTCTGCATCGTCGTGTCTGCTTACCTGGGTCCACGTGGGCAATGCCAAAATATGCCCTATCATTCTCTCTCTCCCCCCCCCTCCCCCCCCAAGAGGTGTGCCCCGGGTTCCACATGGGGGGGGGGCTCGGGGCATGGCTTGGTGCCTTTTGTTAGTTGGGTTGGCTGTCGTGCTTGGACTGGTGGTTCAGTCGTCGATTGATCGGGAGCTTCTATTCGGGAGCTCGACTAGTCGAGCGACATAACTCAAGGACTGGGCTAGCCGAGCAACACTACTCGGGTGTCGGACTGATCGAGCTATACTGCTTGGGCATGTGACTCGGACATTGGACTGGTCGCGAGGCGTGGCTCGGGCATCGGACTGGCCGAGACGTGCCGCGGACATTGGATTGACCGCGAGGTGTGGCTCGGGCGTTTGGATTGGCCGGGCCGTGACTTGAACATTGGACTAGCAGTAAGGCATGGCTCGGGCATTTGATTGGTCGCGAGGCGTGACTCGTATATTGGATTGGCCGAGTAGCACTACTCGGGTACTGGGGACTAGCCTGGCCGAGCAGTGTGGCTCGGGCGCTGGCTTGGCCGAGCAGCATCACTCGGGCCCATGTTTGGCCAAGAAGCTGCTTTGACATCGACTAAACTGACCAGCGACTTGTTGCGCATGACAGAACTGAGCTTTGCTGCTCGAGCAGCACTAGCTTGGTCGAGCAACATCACTCGGGCCCATGTTTGGCCGAGAAGCTGCTTGGATCTCAACTAAACCGAGAAGCAATTTGCTGCACTTGACTGAACTGAGCAGCGACTTGCTGCACATGACTGATCCGAGCTGTGCTGCTTAAGCAGCACTGGCTTGGCCAAGCAACATCACTCTGGCATATGTTTGGTCGAGCAACGACTCAGACCTCGACTGAACCGAGTAGCGATTTGCTGCACATGATTGAACCAAGCAGCAACTTGCTGCACATGACTGAACCGAGCTGTGTTGCTTGAGCAGCACTACTCGAGCACTGGCTTGGCCGAGCAGCATCACTCGGGCCCATGTTTGGCCGAGTAGCATCACTCGGGCCCATGTTTGGCCGAGCAGCGGCTCGGACCTCGACTGAACCGAGCAGAGACTGATTGCACATGATTGGCCGAGCAACATTACTCAGACACTGGGGACTGGACTAGCCGAGCAATGTATCTCAAGCATTGGCTTGGCCGAGCAACACTACTCGGGCCCATGTTTGGCCGAGCAGCTATTCAGACATTGAATAAACTCAGCAGAGACTGATTGCACATGACTGGCTGAGCAACACTCCTCGGGCACTGGAGATTGGAGCGGCCGAGTAGCGTAGCTCGAGCATTGAACGAACTGAGCAATGACTGATTGCACATGACTAGCCGAGCAACACTGCTCGGACATTGGGGACTGGATTAGCCGAGCAACGTAGCTTGGGCATTGGCTAAACATCTTGAGAAGCACCTCCTCTCTTTTTTTTTTTATCTGCACATCTTGGGCTCTTCTTCTGGTCTTGTCGTGGCGGGTCTTCTTCTTTCCTCGATTTGCTAACATGGGTAGCTCTTGGTGGGGTCTTTTGTGTGACTCATCGTGCTTTCTTGCCACTAGTGCCTTTTTGTAATAACATACTGGTTAGCTCGTTGGAGCATCTTAGGAACGGTCGCTGGTGATCTCTCGATCAGCGACCATAAGAACCATGAAGGTCTTAGACTCGTCAAGAACGCCTGCATAACCAAGGAGGGGTGGGCATCTGGAACCCCTCGGATCTCAGTGGCAAAGCGAGCAACGAAGAGGGAGAGAGATTCATCCTCCTTTTGCCTTAGCCCGAGGAGCATGGTTGCGAATGGTTTAGGTCGTGCGCGGGCTAAGAAGTGAAGCTCGAGTTCCCTTGTAAGCTGATCAAAAGACGAGACCGATGACGGCCTCAATCAGTTTTACCACATCCAAGCCGGGCCTCAAAGGGTGGTAGGAAATTCCCAACACATCAGGGCGTCAGAAGTGCCATATAGGGTCATCTAGGCTTAAAAGGTGGCGACATGCTCTGTTGGATCGGAGCCACCATCATAGGCCTCCAGCGTCGAGAGGCGAAAGTTGAGGGGGATAGGCCTATCCTAAATTTCTTGGGCAAAGGGAGACCCGATCAAGGTATTTTCCCTGAGCTCCTCCTTGGATTTATGGAGTTCCCTTTGAACCTCATCGATGCGCCGATTTGCCAACCGTAATTGGGCCCAAAGCGAGTCATCCGCCAAGTCGAGCGATAGGGTGTTGGCTTCGGGGAAGGTCAAGGCGCCACATATGGGCACAGGGACATTGTGCTCTGTTGCTAGCCTCGGGTGTCTCGATTGCTCCCCGATTGGGGAGTGGGCATTTGGAGCCAGAGGTGGCTGGTTGACCGGGGTGGCATTGTGAGGTGTAGGGATGAGCATAGGTTGGATCACGGGCGATAGCCGTGGGGGGCGAATTGTCTGCTAAGCTAGTTGGGGTATGAGAGGTGCGATGGTTCGCATCATCTCAACTAATGCTTGCACTTGGTGGGTGAGGCTGAGGAACGTCTCGGTTGAGACTGCAAGTTGCCCCGTGATGTTCTCAGGAGGTGACAACCTGAGATCAATGAATAGCCGCCAATAGCAGCTCGGGGTCGCGGCCGAGATATTCTCTTATATGCTTGGAGGAAGTGAGAGTTACCCTCCAAACCCGAAGGTCGGGTGAGTCAGGGGTGGCTCTTCTTTGGGATGCTCTCTCGGGTTGCTTGATTGGGGGCGTCCTTATGACTCGGGCCCTCCTTCTAGCGCCAAAATGTTGGTGAACCTTTACACCGTGGCCGAGGTGTCAGCACGGCTTGGTCCAATCCCAGATGTACAAGGTTGCCCAAGTGGATGCTCGGGTGGTGAGGCCAAGCGTTGGGTCAAGTCGGGTTCGAGCTTCGTCCCCCGAGCACAGTCTTCTCTCTTGGCGAGTGGCCTGCTTCTCGGGTGGTGAGGGCAAGCGTCGGGTCGGGTCGAGTTCGAGCTTCATCCCTCGAGCGCGGTCTTCTCTCTTGGCGAGTGGCCTGCTTCTCTATCGCTGGACTCCTGCACACAGGTTGAGGTCGGGAGGAGGATTTCCCGACTCGACCCCTCCAAAGCTTAAATAAACTTTTGGTGAAACGAGATAGAGTTGAGTGTTTGATGTCCCCTCCTTCCTGATTAAGGGGGGTTAGCTTTTATACTTGGGAGGATGAGTTGGTCGTACGTGGTCAATTAACTACGGTCGACTCCTCGAGCGACCGACTTTAGCTTCTGTACGAGCATCGACCGACCTACACGGATCAGCGTCGCGCGACACCGCCCCGAGCTTTCCGGGACGGTTGTACCGTGATGATGTCGTTCGTACAGAGGGGGCGGCAAGCGACTACCCGCCACGTGTGTGTTGCGCGTCACATCGTACTTGAGGTTTCACGTTTGCATCATCGTGTCTGTTTACCTGGATCCACGTGGGTAATACCAAAATATGCCCTAACAAGATTGATCCAAGGATAAATGGGTTATAATTATTTTATCAGTTATACGTTTTAAAATAAGATTATAATATTTTTGATACCTTCATAGAAAAAAGAGAGAGAGAGAGAGAGAGAAGCATTGAGTTTCTATTATATACATATCGTTGTCTAAGGTAATCGTCATGTGTCGCATTCAAAATAGGGATACATGACATTAGTTGAAGTGCAAATGAGTCGGAATGAGTTGGACAAGGAGAAGGAATTTATTACATGTCAGTATCAACGAGAAAAGAATGAGATAAAGACGGTGTTAGAGAAAACTAAATATTTTTCTTCACATCTATTCTCCACTTCCTCCAGGCAAAAGAGAAGGCTGTGGATTAAGTCATGAACTAAACCTCTCTTTGATCTGTTTTCATTTAATTTTGGTATTATTTCATGTCCTTAGATGTCGTTTGACATGTATTGCTAATGCAGGTAGCTCCAAACATTCAAACATGACACCTTACCTACTTGTCATATGTAGTGATAAATACGTGCAGTCTTAAACGATTTGAGTCAAAAGTCTTACTTCATGGTCTGTGAGCCAAATCTTCTGGAATTCCAAGTTGACTTGTCTGGTGACAGATATACATTGTATGAACACATGATTTCAATAAACTAAGTCAGAATCTGTGAGCTAAATGCATTGGAGAGGTAGTAATATTTCAACAGCATATCATGCATAGAAAGGAAAACAAAAACCTTCTGTCAATGGTCCATAGCAATTCCACAAATATGATAGCAAATTGGATTTACTGTTATTTTATTTTCCAACATGTAGTAGTTACTAAGCAACTAGTATACTACTCGGGTTATCATGGAAAGAAGAAATACTATCGCTAACTTGGATTTAAATTTTGGATCAATGATTCAGACTCAATAAAATTAATAAGTTCAGGACCAGATTGCACCTATATTACCATGTTGATCAGAAGAATTGCATGTAACTTTCATATTTGAACTTGACGGGGAGAGTCTTTTATGGCATTAACAATTAATCCTCTCAACAGACCACTTGAGTCGTACACAATTGACTCATGCATCATCGAGCTACTTTGTACACAGTTTAATTGTATCAAGATGCAGAAAATGGCCAAGTTCAAAGAATAGTGTGGGGCTAGGGCTACTATGCAGAGAGATAAAGGACAGACACCAGAAACTAGGTGACTGAAATGTCAAGCAATAAAAGCTTAGTTTAGTCACTTTTTCTTGCAGATCACATGGAAGTAGGCTTTTGCCGGAAATTAATGGTAAGTGAGAGGCCTCTTACCAATTTGTTGAGCATGGGGTTTATCAACACATAAATGAAAGACATCAGAGTGGAGAGAGAGATTTCAGATTAGCAAGTGATGGATTCAGCTGGAAGTAACATGCACATGACATGGGCAAACATAAATGTGAAGTGATTTCAGAAGAGGGAATGCTGAGAGGTGCAAAGGCCCTCTAAGTTAGGGATGTGAGGAAAAAAGGTAGGGTCATGAAACAATAAGAATACAGGAGGTGAGGACAAGTTTTCTTGGCAGCTATATTCTTGCAAGACACAAATTTATCAAAGGCAAGAAAGATGCTACAATGAAATGATTGTGATGAAAGAAAGTCTCCATCTTGCCAAACAGGAAGGACTGGATAAGATCAAACCAAAGGTTCTCTCATATTTATAAGGAGGCTGACAACTAGGTCATCTAATTTTTGGAGAGGTGAAATGGCTGCAATGACTAAAATTGTTGAAGTAATATATACCTTTCAAAAAAGAAAATAAAAGAATTTGAACGGCTCGACTCACTGAATAAACCACACTGCATGGAAGTCAGTAAAGAAAAGAGGTAATTTGTTTAGTGGTGTGTCCATTGATGAGTAAAAAGTATAGATCAAGTCTGGTCCACTGTATTCAATTGGCAACTTGGAGGCTAGCTGATGTAACAAGGAATTAATTCCATGGTACAAAACACATTAAATGAGAAGATGATACAATTGCTTCAGACTCTGCTCTGATCTAATTTGCGGGTCCCTGAAGAGGAGAGCACTACTTGAAAATTCATGTTTCGTAAAATTCACTTTTCTGACAAAGACTACTTGAAGATGCCACTAAAAGTGTCCTTTTCAGAAAATAAATTGTTTGTTTTCATCCATATCAAAACAAGCAAATGAGCATATGAGGAGAAATATAAAACTCATGTAATGAAATGAGCATTTTTTTCATTTTCTTCAACGTTTCTTTTTATCACTCTTCATCTACTTCTTCTGATTATTTTTGGGAATGTAATTGTTAAGAATTTTTTGGGCTGTCCAAGTATGGATCAGCCAAACAACACCAAGTCCATGACACAGAATTAAGATGATCTTATCCAAAGTGAATGACAAGAACAAAGTATAAATTGTGATACACTAACATTACCATTGAATAAGCAACCAAAGGAAGAGCATTTTGGCTATTTTTGTTCAAGGTAATGATAAAATAACAAACAAAATTTGCTTAACATCGTAAGATTTCAAAGGCCTTTTCTTACATGTCAACCTTTAGTAAAGAAAACCAATGAGATACCAGAAACCAAGAATGCCTTCTAATTAGTTCCACATTGGTTAGGAGTTAAACAGTTAGGACCATATAAGAGCTGCCAAGTTACTACTCTTCTTATGGCCCTTTTGGATGGATCACAAAGAACAAAATCATGCTGTTCATATTATAAAATGGATAATATCTCAGAGATATAGGGAGCAATAATTTTCCAATTAAAAATAACTTATTGTCAATAGTTTTATGCAAAGCAAACATTTCAACAATAATTATCCATGAAATTAACTTGGATTGCACAAAATAGCCAAAGACATGCATCACAATCATCCCTGTGCACATTTTTTGTTTTCTATAGTCCAAAAACTATATTATTGCAAGAAAGGACATCACAGTTACAATAAAAAAGGATGCTAGTTTTTGTTTGCTCATTAACAGCTAAAAATTACACACATCGTAAGATAACCCATCAAGTCTGTGCACATTTTTGTCTTCTATGGGCTGAAACTTAGAATTTATTGCAAAAAAGGACATCTCACAGAATCAGAAAAAGACAAGAAGCTTGTTTCTTTCTGCACATTAGCGGCCGAAAGTTATGCTGAAAGAGAATCTATCAGGTCAGAGAATCTAAACATCACTATTGTGGAGTACATTACGTCATTTTAAAATAATTTGGATGCAGATTCTTTTGGAAGTTGCCGCACAAACTCAAATGATTATCATGATCTGAAATCGTCTTCAAGGGGATAGTCTAGTGATTGAGATGCAATGCATGCAATCTTGATGTCGTGATTGCAAATCCTGTTCTAAGCATTTCATATACATGTTATGTGATATTTGAATGGATAGAGTAAATTAAGGAAAAACATGATGTAAAACCACTTAGTTAAAGATAATAATTTAACTCAACCTTATCTAAAAAGTAAAGGCAGAAGACCCGTGCAATGAAAAAACAAATGAGAAATATTACAACAGTAGGTAGAGATTAACATACATGTAGCATAGCTTCCTTCTACTTGATTTTAAAGGACAACAGAAAAGCATAATACCTATCCATTTTTTGCTTGATTGGATGCAGAAAAAAAACATAAATAGCACATTTTTCCTTCAAAGTAAGGAAATATAAATCTTATCATCTTGTTTTATACTTTTTCCTTTTTTTGCTGAAGACTTGTTTATTGCTTAGATTATATGCTACTCCATATCACTATTATTATTATTATTTTTTTGAAGCATGTTAAACATGGTATAGATTGATCATTCATTCCAAACATGCTCTAGATCTAGGTGTAGATCCACTCAAGATCCACGTGGATATGCGGATCTAGCCTGGATCAGTGCTGATGCAACCTAGCTCAGCAATGATTTAACTTAGATCTACATGAATCTAAGTTTTATCCACAGAGATTTGGCCTAGATCTGCATCACCGATCTGATTTCCTGAAAAAACTACATATTGACTTTGATCTAGAATGCAACATCAATATTACATAGTTGTTGGACTATTGACCTTATAGGATTTGGGTTAGTTTAATGTCCCTGCTTTTCTACCATCCATTCTTTTGATGTAAATCCTTACCCTCAAGTTGCCTGTCTACACTAGAAACAACTACTTCCGATGGCCTGATTCCACATGCTTCTTAGAAGAGGTGCATGAGGCTTTAAAAATAGTTGAGTTTATTGATGGAGAAGGAATAGGTTAGATCAAAAGCTCTGAGCTCAAGACAGTTAAATTTGTTCAAAGCTCAGAAACACATTGCTGATAAACATCTACTTTGATGAGAAAAGTAAAAAATATCTTTGGACAATAATCAACTTATTCCCCTTGTGGATATCCTTCTTTGAGCTCTTTTGTTGTTGGATGGATGGCATTTGAATTTCTAGATAAGAATGGAATTTGTTGGATGAACTTCCTCTACAATTTTCTCAAGACAAGAATGGCAATTAGTGAAGGTGCATCAGTAGCATTAAGAATATAGTTAGCTTTGTCTGACATCTAAACATATACTAGTATTTATCACAACATTAGAAAGATAGCCACTTAGGGAAGAATATAAAGAAGAAAATGAAATACAAAATTGAGTATCACCATGTTTGAACTCCACCGACCAGGTTTTCCTCCTGGCTGTCTAACTTAACCTAATACATGTATGGGATAAACGTGAATCTAAGATAAAATAGCTGAATAGTCCATGATGACTATGGTAAGTTGCACTTCATGGAAACTTAGACTTAGGTGTATCAAGGATATTGCCTGTTTTGCCCAAACAATCAAGAGACTGGAACAGAGTCGGCACACTGACACAATTGCCTACTGTTCCAGTTGCATGGAATCCCATTTCACGAAGTAAGCAATTCTCACCTTTGCAGACAAGAAATAGAAACTATTGACTGCCAAATGAAACTTTATGCAACAGTATGCATCGTATGCAGTATCTATGTTAGACACGTTTGATTGAGTTGTAAAAATTATATGCATGGCCGGGCTTGTTCATATAATCATGAGCACCTTGATATTCCAGCAAGTCTAATACATACAAAGAAATATACATATATCACTAATATATTATGCTCATGCATTCATTAAATATGTATGTATTATAGCAGGTCTAATACATACAAAGAAATATACATATATCACTAATATATTATGCTCATGCATTCATTAAATATGTATGTATTATAGCAGGTCTAATACATACAAAGAAATATACATATATCACTAATATATTATGCTCATGCATTCATTAAATATGTATGTATTATATCTTTTTTATGCAAATTGCTGATCTACACAGGTACACACTTCACGAAACTAAAAACAAAATGCATACAAAAGTTTCCAGCATAGGCTGTCAATTTATCCATTCCTTCAGCCACAATTGTCTGATTATGGGAATCTCTTGTCACCACAACTTCTAACAATGTAGTATAAAATCTCACAAATTCACAAAGATCAACAAGAGATCTTTTTTGTGGAATTATTCTTGACAAACTAATGGACCAGATTCCTAAAAATGAATATTTTATCCTTCATTTGCGTAGAACATTAGCGACAATATCCCATTTTAGCAAGACCGAGAACTAAAATTGAACTTAAAAAAAAAGAAGATTCTGATCAGATTTAAACTCTCTGTTCAACAAATTAAAAGCATGCATACAGAATGGGCACAGTTCACGCATGGCAACAGACAAAGAACGTAGACTGACAGAATAACAATAAAATAAGCAGAGATAAATCAGATGCGAAAACAAAAGGCATAAGAAAGAACTGAGATGGACCAAATCCATCATCACACTCAAGCCTTTCATCAGTCCGTACGAAATTTAATGCTAACGACAGTAATATTGAGCAAACAGTTACCTCTGCTGCGATATGACGAACATCAAATCTGCGACAATCAATCGAGATTTGATTCAACTGGGTCATATCAATCAACCCTAGCAACAGACTTGTACCTTTTCTCAGTACGCGATAATTTATGTTCACAAGAAGAGAGATAAACAGAGAGGAGGAGGAAAGATGGATCTGGAGATGGATGGATGCGGAAGTCTGGATGCAGAGGTTTATCGACCGATTCCAGCTTTGTACCCTCAAAAAGCAAGAAAGAAACTGATCAAACCCACCACCACGAAACAGACCAACAAGGCCAGGAAGAGATCGATAAACCGCTGCGCCCAGAGATCACTCGATTCGCGAGAAGAAGAAGCAACAGGAGATCTCAGATTGGAGATTGAGAATCACTTACTGCGGAGCTCCTCCCGTGACGCTTAGGATCGAGAAAGGCGATTATAGAAGGCATGTGATGTGAGGGAGAATTTGACCTAAAAATGACCATGAAAAGGAAGGATTAGAAAGAGGAAGAAGCGATGATGATGGTGATGATGATTACGCGAAGCCGATATGATTTGATGGGGAGTGGAGTATGTGGGAAGAGAAAGGACATCTGAGCTCAGCATGACGTTTTGCATGTCTAGCTAGAACGATTTTTTCTACCCGCATTAAACACACCGTGCGTAAATAGAGATACAGGTGGAGCCCACTTGATTGTTCTACGATATCTCGGCGTAGACGCTACGGGTATTGCGACAAGTACTTTTAGAAAATTCATCATAACAACTTTCGTTGACCATCAGGACTCTACCCATGCGGGCGGAGCGCGAGTTTGGGATCATCACGTGATGGACGCAGATTACCTGTCCCACGTGGTTTTACCATGGTTCACGCATTACATGGGCACCAGCTCCACAACAATCGTATGAGTTCCCGTGTTCCTGCAATTATCCGTGCAGGAAAAGATCGCTCTCGCCTTGGGTAAGCGGAGCCAATCGACGTGGGTTCGGATTTTGGACTCAATTCCAGGGTTCGGATCCACCGACCTATAATTTATGACCGTTATTGGGCCATAACTACCTTCTTTGGAGTATTGCAGGATACGGACGCGGATCCAAATTGCATTAACCAAATACCTTTATTTAGTGGGATGATTCATGGGTCGAAAATATAAGTAATATGATACTACCCTGAAATTTCACATGTTAATAAAATAATATTTACCACAACAAGAAACAGACGTAAAATGGTAGCAGAATTGCTGCCAAGGATAAATGTGTTAGAATGTGATGCAAGGTTGCAAACCGGGGTTGGTTTTGTTCTTGTTTTGCTAACAAGGCAACTGTCATGATACATCTTACAGAAACTTCACCATCAGATAAATATCTACGGTTAACACAAGCATCGGTTCAGTATAAACAAAGGGGTTTTATTCACCATTTTGAGCTGCTCTGGGTTGGAATCCTTCACTTTGGATGAGGACTGGTGAAGAAATAGTTCATTGTTGGGATGATTGCAGGTTTCTGTACCGCAAGAACTTCCGGAGGCCATGCTCTGCATATCTGTGTCCTTCTTCATGGTTGCTGATCACCCCTGACGTCCTGCCTGCCTTGTTAACCCTGTGATCCAATTGATGCACATTAACATGGAAAAATATAGAAATGTGAAGGATGAATCCATTGTGTTTGTTGTAAATGCAGAGGAGATTGAGAGTTTTGAAGCAGTATCAGAATGAGATCGTCACTGCGCACATTAACATGGAAGATATGCCAAGGAAAGCATACTGGGGAAGATGAAACCATTGTGTTTGTCATACATGTGGTAAAAGATCAATCAATAAATTACTGCTCAAAATCCAGACTACAACATGAACAAGTGCCCATCTGGATTACTGCAGAGACAATTGTTAATTTGGCAAGTCCCATAGTCCCACATCGGGAAAATCAGACTTGTTGTCTCGTCTTGGAACTATAAATAAGGGCATGAGCTTTGATGTTAGACACACCACAAGAAGTACAGCAGACATCACAAGAAAACCTGCTTATGGTTTGAAGTCTTCTTATTTAGGAAGCTGAAGGTGTTTTATGGCCTAGGAACATTTCCTAAGGCATTTGTAAGTGTCCCTCTTTTATAGTAGTAATTTGCTCCTCTTTTTTCCGTGGATGTAGGTCAAAGTCAATTGACTGAACCACGTATATCTGGTGTTCTGGTGTTTTGTTTGTTCTTGTCGCTTTATTCTTTCCGCTTTATTGTCTTTGTTGTGTTGCCAAAATTATCCTTTGGTAAATATCCTGGGGCTAGCTCTAACAAACTGGTATCAGAGCCTGGTTCTGGGATCTTTTGGCAACGATGACAATAACAAAGATTGTTGTCGAGAAATTCGACAGAAATGTCAACTTCGGCATGTGGTAACTCAAGATGGAGGCCATTCTGGTTCAAGACGGAGTTGATTTGGCACTTCAGGGTGCTGAGAACATTCCAGATGGTACGTCAAAGGAAGATCTTGCGGGTATGGATAAGAAGGCCCGATCCAGCATCATTCTAAACCTCTCTGACGAGGTTTTACGGGAGGTAGTTACGGAGACTACGGCTAAGAGCATGTGGGACAAACTTAAAGCCTTGTACATGAAGAGGACAGTGGAGAATCGTCTCTACTTGAAGCAGAGTCTGTATATGCTTCGGATGGTTGAAGGTACATCTATACTCTCGCATAAGTTTGATTCTTTGGTTATGGATTTGGAGAATATAGATGCAAAAATTGATGATGAGGATAAGGCTTTGTTGCTCTTGTGTTTTCTTCCCCAATCTTTTAAGCATTTCCGTGATACTTTGATTTATGGAAAAGAAATAGTTTCGTATCAAGAAATTAAATTTGCACTGAAATCTAAGGAGCAGATAGACAAGAATATCACTGGGGAAAGTAGAGAGAATCAGGCTGAGGGTCTGGTTGTTAGGGGGAGAATGGATAAAAGAGAATTTGACAGTAGTAGATCTAAATCTAGATCTAAATCCAGACATAGAAATTTGGAATGCAGATATTGTCATAAAATGGGGCACATTAAATCTGATTGCTTTAAATTAAAAAATAAATTAAAGTAAAAGGAAAAATTTGTTGAGAAAACTATTGAATCCGCTGAAGCTAGTGTAGCATCTGATGAGAATTTTGGAAATATTTTCTTTGCTATTGATGACAGGACAAAGTCTAAAAATGAATGGATTTTAGATTCAGGTTGTTCTTATCACATGTGTCCCAATAGGGATTTGTTTTCCACATATGAATCTTGTAATGGTGGAATTGTTTTGATGGGCAATAATGCCGCATGTGATGTTGTTGGTAGAGGAACAATCCGAATTAAAATGCATGATGGTATTGTGAAGACGCTCACTAATGTTAGACATGTTCCTGATTTGAAAAAGAATCTCATCTCTTTAGGTACCCTAGAGGCCCTTGGGTGTAAATACACAACTGAAGGTGGAGTTATGAAAGTTTCTAGAAATGCCCTTGTTGTTATGAAAGCTTGTAGGTCTGGTAGCTTGTATATTCTGCAGGGAACTACTGTCACAGGTTCGGTTGCAGTTTTGTCATCATCATTGTCTGATTCTGACATCACCAAATTATGGCATATGCGTTTGGGTCATATGAGCGAAAAAGGTTTGAGCATATTGAGCAAAAGATGTCTACTTTGCGGACAGAGTACTGGGCTACTAGACTTTTGTGAACACTGCATTTTTGGAAAGCAGAAAAGAGTCAGCTTCAATTCTCCGGCAGTTCACAAAACGAAAGGTACTCTTGACTATATTCATTCAGACCTTTGGGGTCCAGCTCAAATTCAGTCTAAGGGTGGTGCCAGGTATATGTTGACTTTCATTGATGATTATTCCAGGAAAGTTTGGGTTTATTTTCTGAAGCATAAAAATGATATTTTTCTAACCTTTAAACAATGGAAGGTTTTGATTGAGAAGCAAACATGTAAACAGATTAAGCGGCTTCGAACAGATAATGACATGGAATTTTGTGAAGGTGACTTTAATGAATTTTGCAAAAATGAAGGAATCGTTCGGCGTCGCACTGTTAGGATGACGCCTCAACAAAATAGTGTGGCCGAACGTATGAACAGAACACTTTTGGAGAGAGCGAGGTGTATGATCTCAAATGCAAGGTTGACAAAGAACTTTTGGGCAGAGGCGATTAATATGGCCTGTTACGTTGTCAATCGCGCTCCTTCTGCAGCACTTGACTTTAAAACTCCGGAGGAAGTTTGGTCAGGTACTCCTGCTGATTATTCTAATTTTAAAATTTTTGAGTGCCCAGCATACATGCATGTAAATGAAGGAAAATTAGAGCCTCGGGCTAAAAAGTGCATTTTCCTTGGGTATGCTTCTGGGGTGAAAGGATACAGATTATGGTGTCCTGATCCCAAATCCCCAAAATTTATAATCAGTAGAGATGTTACTTTTGATGAATTATCTATGCTATCTTCTAACGAGGAATCTACTAGTTGTACAAATGATAGTGCGTAGAAGCAGGTGGAGCTTGAGATTGGTAGTTCAGATTCTTTTAAGTCGAACTCTTCTACTCAAAGAATGCCAGTAGGTGGTCCTGAGTCTACTGACGCAGATGATCCAGAGGAAGAGCAATATTCCATAGCCAAGGATAGACCACAGAGAGATATTCGACCACCACAAAGATATGCAAATTTGGTTGCATATGCTTTGTCTGTTGCAAAAGAGACAAGTGAAGTTGGTGAGCCTACTACCTATTCAGATGCAGTTTCTTTTGATAATTCCGCTAAGTGGTTGATTTCTGAGGGAAAGGTCCTTGTTCAGAAAATTTATACGAAGGACAATCCAGTTGATATGCTTACGAAGCATGTTCCGGTTTACAAGTTCAAGCAGTGCTTGGACTTGGTTGGTGTTCATTGTTGGTGATTGCCCATTGGGGCTTTTGTGAAGAAGGTGGAGCAAGTTTTGTTGGGACATGCCAAGGTGGAGATTTGTTAGTTTGGCAAGTCCCATAGTCCCACATCGGGAAAATCAGACTTGTTGTCTCGTCTTGGAACTATAAATAAGGGCCTGAGCTTTGATGTTAGACACACCACAAGAAGTACAGCAGGCATCACAAGAAAACCTGCTTATGGTTTGAAGTCTTCTTGTTTAGGAAGCTGAAGGTGTTTTATGGCCTAGGAACATTTCCTAAGGCATTTGTAAGTGTCCCTCTTTTATAGTAGTAATTTGCTCCTCTTTTTTCCGTGGATGTAGGTCAAATTCAATTGACCGAACCACGTATATCTGGTGTTCTGGTGTTTTATTTGTTCTTGTCGCTTTATTCTTTCCGCTTTATTGTCTTTATTGTGTTGCCAAAATTATCCTTTGGTAAATATCCTGGGGCTAGCTCTAACAACAATTAGTCAGCAAACAAGCGCGCATTGCCTCTGCAAACCAGAGGAAATTAGAACATGAGAATTGAAATAAAACTACATAATTCTAACTCAAATGAAAAGAAATAATCAAAGATATTATGAAGCGTGAAACAGGAGCTAAGCTATGATCTTTCGACTGAAAAAATCATGATCGAAAACGACATCGAATGTTATGCTATTTGAAAATAGTTACTCCTACATAGTTTCGATTTCCAATCTCCCATTTTGATTTCTATATATATTTCAAAAGAGTTTATGAATTATATTCTTTCAGTCTTTTTTTTTCATTTATCTCTATATAAATTAAAAAAACATTAATGATACGATCCATCCATATATTTTCTTTAAACTCAAATTTAAAATCTCATGAGTTTAAAATTAAGAAAACCTATAATATCATATAATTTGCATATTATCACATGACAATAAAACCTTGCTTCTAAAGTGACATAACAAAAGGATTCAAATATCTAAAATGATATATACGATACCAAAAACATTTGTCAGAATATATATGCGGCATTCGATCGAAAAGAGAAGCAGGAAGAAGAAGCAATCCGACCTGACACCGGGGTTGGTGTACACGTTGCGGACCAGCTGGAAGCCGCACATCCACACGGCAAATCCGACCGCCGCAAACAGCGGGTACGCCTGATCATAACAACAGAGCGTGAGGAGGAGGAGGAGGAGGAGGAAGAAGCACAAGGAACGATCACAAGACCGAGCACGGAAGAACTCCGAACCTCGGGCCTCATCCAGCGAGTCATGATGGAAGCAGAGGAGGAAGAAGCAGCAGCGGTGGAAGCGAGCGATCGGAGCTGGAGACGGGAATGGGGTTGGGGTGAGGTGAGGGCCGCGAAAGGGAAGTTAAGGGCGCCAGAACGGAGATGGTTGTCATTTGAATTGAACGCACGAGGACCGTTGGATGAGACTTCAAGGGTCTAGGATTTTCTTGGTATCAAATGGAAGCCGAGCGGTTTCGTTAAAATTAATTTGGCCATTTTCGTTTTTTTTAATTATCCATTTTGTATTTCCGACAATTATGACATTTTTTTTGTTGAGAACAGATAATTAATTTTTATTTTACATTATAATTACTAAAACCATATTAAATCGGAACGAATCAGTCGAATCAGAATGAGCATTCCTTTTTTTAATTTGTCCAAAATATATTATATTTCTATATTTTATTAGATCAAATCAAATAATAAGGGATTTTTTCTAAAGATATTATAAAGAACTAAAAGAATTTTACCATAAAATAGCAATATTATAGATTAAGAAGAAGGAGTGCAGACGTTAAATCGACCATCCGATTAATCACACTGTTTCCCTATGTAAATTTCATACAAATCAAAACAATTCAGTAAATATTTAATGTTTGAAATAATGATTCGAGCTTTTTAAGGTACGTCCATCTTAAGCATGCAAATGAAACTTTCGGAGTAACATTCAATTTGAATACGATGGATGTCATAATAGGTGAGTAATTATAGCCCCAAGAGTTATACGATAGCTTCCTTATGCAAATTAGCATATTAATCTAACCATATCCCATTATATTATTCTTGCAAGAAAAAAAATAAAAAGAAAAGATATGCACCTGAGTTTTATTTATTAGAACACCAAAACTATGCATAAGGGATTTGAGCTCGACACGACAGAGAGGGCAAGAACAGGAATCTACCACAAACAACGTCACAAAGCTACATTTGGAACATGTTTATCTAGAGAGGATGATAACATAAATTTATTGGCAAACTTGATGGAAACAAATTCGATTAACACAGACATTACAGAAGATGACTTAATCGAAGTAACGTCAGAGAAAATGTTCAAGAACAACATGCGTGTCAACCGAAGTACTCACAAATTTAATGAAAACAATTCAAATATTTTCAAGAGTAGAAACTATTTGAAAGTTTAAGATTATTCAGATGGATTAGGTTTCTGACATGGTTCTTTCAAGTTAGTACCTTGGATGAAGCTGAAAGAAGTAATGCTGAACAATATTTGACCTTGATTATTGTGGTATTATTGATTTTTTATATAATCGGATCAACTAAAGAAAATATTTTATGGAATGGATAAATATTTTTTAGATATTTTATATTTGATGAATGCTAACACAATTTAGTTGTTAATTGGATCTTAGTCTCTTGTGTTGATTCGATCACATCCAGAAGGGTTTAGAGAGGTATTAGGTCACCTTGTATTAGTCAAGTTATTATGTTGTCTTAGCTTGTTTCAAGATGAGATACCTTAAGATAGAGATTAAGGAAGATCCGTGCACTAAGTATCCTGAAAACTAAAATGTTCTGATAGCTACTCAGGTCCCCTTTAACGACGACCCCAACTTGTCACCTTGCCAGATGCTTAATATATTATGTTAGCCTTCATTGAGTCATCGAGTTTGTCTACCTGACTTAGTCTTTTTATCTTTACGTTATTGCATCATTGGACTTGTTTTCTGATCGGTTATTTTCTTCAGTAGGTCAAGGTCTCATCTTGGATGTATAAGTCTGATCGAGTTAATAGTCTTTTTAAAGTAATAATTTTTTTTTTCTCGACTTTAACATCTACACCTTAAATATTTTTTTTTATAACTGACCCCAATGACATGGAAGATCAAGGCTTGATGCTTGTTAGATAGTCATCTCGACTCGACTCCGAGGGATGCCTTAGGGGTATAATTCTTTAAGCTTGCAATATGTCAAGTCCTCAACATCACGACTCTCTTTGTTATTTTAAGGTGATATGTGTTCGTGTCAACAACTTTAAGCCGCGGCCTCAGGGCCAACATGGTTGGGTTCGGGTCTGAATGAGCGAGGATCTTCCTGGATTACCCTTGAGAGTGCTGAGGCAGCCGACTACGTTGGTCTGGTCTCGATAGAGCGTCGTTTCTTCCGGGAGGGAACTCCTCGCCTGGGCACGTGGTGGGAGACGCTCCATCTTCGTCCCTGCATACAGGTCGAGTCGGGAGAGCTCGACCCAACCCCTCTGACGCAGGGAGTTAGTCGATAATCTTAGGAGGTTTTCTCCTCCCCTCCTCGTTCCGAACGCGAGGGTTTTTCTCCTCCCCTCTGACGCAGTTTGCGTCCCATCATTATTATTACCCTCATCAATATGTTCCATCTCAGATGACCTCGGTAACTCGATAAGATTCTTTCCATTTTGGCACTAGCTTATCCTGGGATTCAATTGGGCCATTAACTTTAACTTTTCAAAGTTCCAAGTCGCTCAATCTAACTCTCCGAGGTAGAATACCTCAGTTGTAAAAACTTGGCTACCACTTTCTTGTATCTCAACACCTCTAGGTGTGCTTCTACTTTGACATTATTGATTAAGTTGAGTAAGACCCAAAGTCCTTCTTTGGAGATTTTCTCGTTAAAATTCTTAGCCCGAGATGTTGGAAAGACTATCAATATTAAAGGGTAGCTAAATAACAACTAAGCTGAATGGCGACTCGCCCAAATCGATCTTAGGTGTTATTTGGGAAGCCCATAAGATACTCGATAGCTCGTTTACCCAAGTACCTTTTGCTTTAATGACTCACTTCTTTAATCCTTCAAGAATGGCTCGAATAGTGACTCCAGTAAGACCGTTAGTTTGAGGATGAGCTATCGGGCTGAACTTTAACTGAACTTTATATTATTAACAAAAATTCTCAAACATTGTATTATTGAATTAATTTTATTATTCTCAGAATTCTAAAGCGGGTGATAATATTCTTTCATACGAATCCCTCGACTTATTTCTCAGTAATTGACGCTAGTGAGAAACCTTTGATGGCCCAATGCTATCCATAACCCATTATGTGAAGGGCCATATGCAATCGATCAATCTCAAAAGGACTACTGGCTAATCTTATATATGTGCAAACTTCTAGCACCTATCATATTTTTTAGCATAGGTTATCATATCCTTGCACAGCATTGGCTAATAGAACCCTTGCCTAAGTACCTTGAACATGAAGGTTCATCCACCAATGTGCTCCTCATAGATACCTCATGCACCTTGACTATCACCCTCTCATTTTCTTGAGATGTTAGGTATTTAAGGAATAATTTATTAAAAGATATATAATATAAGTGATCATTAACTAGGCAATACCATGCTTGATGATACTTGATTCTCTACGCTAACGTGGGATCCGTCAGGAGTGTCATATCTTTTTTTGTAATGTAGGATCTCGTTCATTCAACTCAGCTCTTTCCTTATCATAGTCATATTGTGCATGTCTATAGTTCGAGCTGGCATTATCTTAATTAATAGTCGACCATCCTTCATAGCTTAGGTTGATATTAATCTAGCGAGTGCGTCGATCTAGGCATTCTCTTCACTAGGAACTTGTAACACGTTAAGTAGAGAGAAATTGTGGGTTGACTTTTACACCTTGGTAAGTTACTTTGCTATTGTGGCATCTTAGGCCTCGTAGTTCCTATTCATTTGATTCATGACTAGTTGTGAATTGCTAAACACCATCAGGTTCTAGACTTGAAGCTCGCAAACAAGCCAAAGCCCTGAGAGAAGTGTTTCATACTCCGTTTCGTTGTTAGAGGTTTTAAACCTGAATCAAATAGCTTGTTTGTACACTTATCTATTTGAGCCTTTAAGGATATGTCTGATGCCACTTCTATCCAAGGTGGCAAAACCACCGATGAATGGTGTCCAAGTAAGTGGATTATGTAAGTCAACTTTGAACGAAAGAGTTTGTTTTAAGATAAAGTCTGCCAATGCTTGGGCCTTTATGGTAGTCTTTGGGACATCAAATGTCAAGCTCTCTCAGTTTTATTGACCACCCCAGTAATCGACTTGAGATATTAAACCGAGAGAGAACTAACCTGAGGGATTGGTCAATGATCACCTATACAATATGTTCTTGAAAATAGGGGCAAAGCTTCCTTAGCACCAAGACTAATGCAAATGTAAGCCTATCAATAAAGGGGTATCGCTCCTTGGGTCCACTCAGAATATGATTGACATAGTAGATGGGTATTTGAACTCTTGTGACATCCTTACTAATACTGAGTTGACAGTTAGGTTAGTAGCATGGAGGTAAAGGCTTGGAATTTTACTTGATATAGAGGAAGTGAGTTGCGACAACTTAGCGAGATGACCCTTCAACTTCTCAAATGCATCCTAACACTCCTTAGACCATTGCATACCCTTTGGGTTTTTTAATGCTTAGAAGAAAAGTAAACACTTATCGCTAAATTGAGATAAGAATCGACTAGACACTACTAGCCAACCTATTAACTATTGAAGCTCCTTTACCGACTAAGGTGGATGCACCTCTAATATGGTTCATATCTTCTTTGATGTATGTTGAACTTGAGAAACTTCCATAAATTGACTCCGAAGATGCACTTTGTTAGATTAAGGTATATGTTAAATTTTTTTAAAACTTAAAAAGTCTCAACCAAATTCGCTAGATGGAACTCAGGCATCTTGCTCTTCTTTATCATCTCATCTATATAAACTTGTACATTTCTCTAATCTAATGCTTGAATATTTTATTCACCATCCTTTGGTATATTTCTTCTATCTTTTTTAACCCAAAGGGTATGACCTGGTAGTAATATGTGCCTCGATTCATGGTGAAGGAGGTATGTTCTTGATCCTCGAATGCCATTTTGATTTGGTTGTATGGTTAGAATACATCCACAAAAGTAAGGAGCTCATGACTCAAGGTAGCATCAACCAATTGTCAATCCAAATAAAGGGATAGATGTCCTTTGGGCATATTTTGTTGAGATTAGTATAATCAACACACATTCTTCAGTTTTCATTAGATTTTTTAACGAGTACAATGTTAGTGAGCCATTGAGGGTACTACACCGCGATAATAAACTCTACTCCTAACAACTTATCTACCTCCTCACTAATTGCTCGTTGGTACTCGAGAGCAAATTTACGAGGCCTTTGCTTTATGGTCGTGCATCAAGGGAAATGTTCAAGTGATGTTGAGCTACGTTGAAGTCGATTCCCAATATATCCCTTGGCGACCATGTGAATACCTTAGTATTTTTTCCGGAAGAAGTTGATGAGTTGCACCCGTCTCTCCTCGAGAAGGATCATCTTGACCTTGATAGTTCGGTCGAGTCGAGCTTTTTCTAAGGTTACTTCAATCATCAACTCCACTGGCTTGGGATGTGGGATAAACTTGGCCAAGTCTTGGGGGTCCACAAGCGGTGTCTCATGTTGAGCTTTCTTAGGTAGGGAGACTATCGTTAGGTAGCACTAACATGATTCTCTTATAGTACTTCTCAACTCTCATATGCTAGTCCTCATTGAAAACTTCATCATCGTATGGTAAGTTAACACTATCGCCCTCAATCTATTCAATGTGAGTCGACCTATGATCGCATTGTATGTCGAGGGGATATCCACCACTATGAACTTACTCAATAGTTTTTTGTAGAACTCGTTGTAACGTGTAAGTTCATAGTCATAAGAGAGGAGATGAAATCTCCAATGAATCTCATCAATGAATAAGTTATTAAGGTAAGGTCATTAGATGATAGCTCAAGTTTCTAGAAAACATCAAAGTAAATGATGTCAATAGAGATATTTGTATCGATTATGACCCTTTTCACCCGATTTACACTAGTGTGCATATGATTATCCGAGATGCCTCCAAGGTAGAAACATCAAGCTTTTGAAAAAGTCATCCATGGTGTCACTTATATAAAGACCGAAGTTAAGAGAGATTTTCTGAGCTAATCCCTTCGATATCTAAATTAGTAATCATTGATAAAAAAAAGTGATAATTGACTATGTTAAAAATAAGCTTTTATGCATGATAGTGAAGGAACGATATTTTTTATGGAATATTTTTCGAGGAAGTCGTCTTTAAATGCATCTAACAATTTCAATTTGACTTTTTCTCTAGACGAGAAGAGCAAAACAACTCACTTTTTATCTATATAGGTGACAAGAGTAAAACAACTTATAATTGTCTTGGACGATGTTCACATGGGTAAACCAATAGAGAGTATTTTTTATCTCTTTTCGATCTAGACGTTATGTGGAGGACGGATGATAACTGATCGATGATATCCTTTTTATCAAATAGTATATGATTTTGATTAATATGATATGATTGACTTTTATAATTAGTCCAAATAATATTTTGATAGAATATCGATTAGACTTTTTATTTTCAGTTTTTAGTGAATGTTGACTTAGTTCGTGAGGGACGGGATACTTTTGATTGGATATAAATATTTGTATTAAATATAATATTTAATAATATCATACTTGGTGTTTTAATAACATGAAGCCAAAGATTACCAAACAATAGAGAAATAACGATCAATTCATTTGACCTATCGGACAAATTGAAAGGTCTCCATAATTTTATATAATTTTATAATATTGACATTCCAAAAAGGTATAAATATATATCTTATAAATTTAGAACTAGAAAAATCATATAATAAATAATAATAACAATTAATTGCCTCAAAATAAAATAAAGAGTTGGATATATTAATAAACTTAAGTTATATATATATATATATATATATATATATATATATATATATATATATATATATATATATATATATATCGTAGACGCCGATGAACTGGAACGCGGTGCGGGCGGTGGGCGACGGCGTGCTGATGCGGCCGGCGGAGTTATACAAGATGCCGTACATGGCGCAGGGTGGAGGTAGTACCGCCCGCAGGTGCCACGGGGCCGCGAGCTCATCCTCTCCGACCACTACGACGGCAGAGTAGAGCGTCCGCACCATCGAGAGCAAAGTGCGTCGTCCACATCCGCAACGAGAATGACGGCTTCGATCTCGCTGGCGTCCGGGAGTTCTTCTGCCGGTTCGAGTGCATCACCGCCGCCGCCGGCTTCACCACGACGTCGTCCGCAGGTGACGACCGTTCGCCCTCCATTTTCCTATCTTAAGCTCTTTTGGTTTCATCCACATGGAATCGATCGTGTATATCCGTCACCCTGTCTTGGATGAAGGTACCACAGATGCAAGATGTCGAACAACCCCGATGTCGCCATGGTCAAGTGCAATGGATTCAGGGACTGGTAAATGTCACTTGCCCTCTTCTCTTCTGCCTCTTTTATTTCCCTGTCATCTGTTCAATACAAAACAATTAATTTTCATGATGACGATGCAAACATAGAACAAAATAGAAGAAGAGGGAATTGTGGTCAGTAGAAGATGAACAGTAAAAGAATTGGTAGTTTTGGATCTTCAGAGGAAAAAAAAGTAATTAATTCCTCTTCATTTATGTCAATCTTTGTTTCTTTTTAGTCATTTGATCCCCAGCCTTATGCATTATAATTTATTGCTCATTTTTCATATAGGATGATATTTGTTATATACATCTTCACATATGCAGACTATACAAATGACATATGTTGCTATGTACATGCATCCATATCACAGGAACACAACAGGGCTATAACATCATATTAGTTTACCAGGGCATCAAACATGGCTAAACCACCTAAGCCATGTTAACATGCACAAATGAGCTAAGCCAAAATCAACCTTAATCAAAAGCAAAACAAACAAAGTAATTCAATAAAACAAATGGTAGATTCTGCATACCAGTTTGGATGATGATTTCTGTAAGATCATGGTACACTAGTTTAATCGGATCCGATATGATTGGATCTGATCACTTGACTGAAAAATAAGAGTCCAAATATAAATGTAAGTAATTGATCAATAAAAAGAATGTATTCAGTGCATTAGAACCCACAAATTTGAGATTTGTGGAGGGTCAATATCACAACGAGATGTTTGTATGACTTAAACCCTAGTCTCCAAGTTATAAAGGAGAAACCTTATTGTTTACATAGGCAAAAATCTCCATCCCAAAATTGTCCCTTCCTTGATCATCTAGCCTCATTGAAAAATCTAGCTCCAGTAATTTCATACAAGTAATTTCCTTTTCTAACTTGAAAATATTGCTAAAGCACATACCAAACAACATTAAATATGCTCTGGTAGATTATTCATATGGGATGAAGAAAATCAATATTGTCGATTTTGTGCGGGTCGAAGATGATATTATATATATATATTAGGTACTGATGGAGTAGGGTTTTGGGGTGATAGAGCATGAATAGTTAGAGATTAAACCTGAACTTTTGATCTCTCTCTAGTTTGAATATCTTTTGTACATACAAACATTATCATGTTTACTTTCTGTAATAGGCTTAAATTAGTTATTCAATTTCTTAGGTGATTTTTATGAAAACTGGCACCTTAGATTAGTCATAAAGCAATCTGTGCTTGATGACAGCAACCTTCAAAAGATGGATGGCAAGCAAAGGATGAAAGTTTCCCTTCTCACAGTATCTCTGTTCTTTTTTCTCTTGTGGTGCCATCTCTATTTGCTTAATGTTAATGTTACTAAGAAATCACATGCCTCATCAACTATAAATCACATGTCAAGCAGAATCCTCTGTCTTCACTGTTGAGCATAGTCTTGACTGATAATAAATTGAACTTTTACTTTCCAACTTAATCTGGTTCTTCTAAACCATTAAGTCTACAATGATGTGTTAAAAGTTACTGTATAGAAGAGATCTCATATCTCTTGATATGATCATCATATATTTTTCTTGATTTCTATCAAATAAGATGAATATCCCTTCATTTCTTAGTTTTTGAGATTCATTAGATTCTCTTTCACCTTATAAATTAAGTTATGATGAGGCATGTGATTTCTTAATATTAACAAAGTTTTTCTTAGTCGATAACCTTCCAAGTGCTGGTTTCATCCATCTTTTATTGGAAGGCTTCTTTTGCTCAGATTGGTCCTCTTGAGTTGATGCCCAGAGATCTCCACAATGCTTTTCCTGTATCAACTTCTATCCTCATGCAAAAAAAAAAGTGATGTCATGATCCAGGTAAAGACAACTTTTGCAGTTGCTGAACATTCTTTGATGGATTAAACTGCATGGCTATAACATGCTGGAACATGAGCTGGATCGAAAACTTTCTTTTATGTTTTGCATGTCATGATGGCATGGAATATTCACGAGTCAATTGAAGAAGAGTTGGTCATTATTTGTGAGAAATGTCTGCATCCGGCAGGAACTTTTTGGGTGTGGTATGAGATGCATACCGGAAGCTTTGCTTGCTGCAGTTTTCTTTTGCGGATTCTAATGGGTTTTTCTGATGTCATTACAGTTTCGGAGACACCACGAGATCATCACTCGTGACTGTGTTTCGGATTTACTGTTCCTGGTGCAGGAAGCTTGCTAGTTCCGGCAACCAGAGCGACGGCGGAAGTCACGGCTGCCCCGGGAACACATTGGCGTCTTCCCAGCGTCGTCGGCGCGGCCGACGTGGGAGTGCTACGCATGAGATTCGAGGCGTGAGTCGTGGCCCAAGTCGCGACACGTGGGAGCAGGATGTGTCAGATTGGATGGATGGATGGATGGACATGCATGCCATGGCGCATCGATGCCGCTGCAGCGTATCCAATGGGGTTGTCCTCCACCTCTGACAACCACCCGTCGCTTGTCGGAATACAGTAGCGCGCGAGCGCGAGCGCGCGCACTGCAGCTGGCCTCCTCCCCACCCACCAACTTCGCTGCTCCATGAAAACCTCTTTCCTCCTCTTTTACCTCGTTCCAACACAAAGTAAACTTGCATTTAAATCTCGCCTTCCGAAACTAATGTAGCATCTTTGAGCGAGAAGGTCAAATCCACTGCCCCCCTCACCTTCCGAAACTGTCGCCTGCATCTTTGTTCAGGAGCGCGGGAGATCCAGAAGCTGCCCAAACCGTGGAATGGCCAAGACGAAGCCCGGGAAGAAGGAACTCGATTCCTACACCATCAAGGGCGCCAACAAGGTCGTTAGAGGTACTAGTACTCGATTTGTGTCGCCAAAAGTTCGTCTTTTCTTTTTCCTTTCTTCTTTCTTTATTCCGATGGTGTGATCGCGGAGGAAGAGATGGTGATGATGTCTTTTGGATGGGATGGGATGGGATGGGACGGGAGGGCGGGTGCAGTGGGCGACTGTGTGCTGATGCGGCCGTCGGACGCGGAGAAGCCACCGTACGTGGCGCGGGTGGAGCGGATCGAGGCGGAACACCGCGGCAGCGCGCGGGTGCGGGTCCGGTGGTACTACCGCCCCGAGGAATCCGCTGGCGGCCGCCGCCAGTTCCACGGGGCCAAGGAGCTCTTCCTCTCGGACCACTACGACGTGCAGAGCGCCCGCACCATCGAGGGTACGTGCGTCGTCCACTCCTTCAAGAGCTACACCAAGCTCGAGGACGTCGGCCCCGAGGACTACTTCTGCCGGTTCGAGTACAAGGCCGCCACCGGCGGCTTCACCCCCGACCGCGTCGCTGTGTACCGCCCCCCTTTCCCCTCTTTTCATGCTTCTTCTTCCTCTTTCTTCCATGGACTTCTACATGATCTTCTTATGCTTTTGGACTGAAGGTATTGCAAGTGCGAGATGCCATACAACCCGGACGATCTCATGGTCCAGTGCGAGGGATGCAAGGACTGGTACATCTCCCTAGAATTCCATTCTTAATGCTCCTCTCCCTCTTTGTCTGTAACTTGCTCAGTACCAAAGTAATAACCTGGTCATCAACGATATCAACTTTGCTCGTTTACCATTATTACCTGCGTCTTTGCTACATTTTCAAGCTTTACCAAAGTTAAACCCTTGTCCTCTTGACTGCGCACAGAGTCTCCTGCCATGTATGACATCGTTCATAAGTATTCGTGCAGCAATTTATTATGTGACTTCTAAAGCTCTTAGAAGTTGCACCAGGCCATCCAAACATGTGAAAATTTTGGATTTTTCCCATATTTGTAGAGTTTGCCCTATTTAGTACATATGTTCAAGTAATTCCAATCTTACTTATTCTACTTCTTGCAAAAAGGCCTTTTCTTTTCTTGGCCTGTGGTTATCTATGATGGCAATACTCTGGGATTCTTATAATAAAACCAATAATTCACACATAAAAAGCCTCACTACGCCATCTATTATTTCTAGGTGATACGCAATCTGCATCTGAGCTTTATGCCTTTATGGTATAGTCCTTGGGTAGGATGGCTGCAAGCTTTCCCTTTTCTTTTAGTAGTTTGAGGTCCTATTTAAGTAATATTTTATGGCCTACATGCCCTACCTACTTTGCTCATCCAAGCAAACCTTGATATCATACGTGTGCATATATTACTGCTAAATTGCATTTCGTGGATTTAAGAGAGCTCTCCTATCTTATTTGATGCGAATTTTAGTTTATTTCTTTCCCATAGTACATGGGATTTATAAGTTCTTTTGTACTGTTATTTTCTTGTTGTATTGTATTACACATCTTGCATAATCTACACCTGCTCAATAATAGACTCCTGATTGATCATGAAGCAAGGGATTTTGTTACTTATCAATTGGGTTAATATATTGGAAAAATATTCATGTACGAGATGAACATTGAGACGTATTAGAGATTAGTCCCATGTTATTAAGGATTGAAAAAGTTGAATAACATCTATTGAGCTTAAAGACTCATTGGTTGATCACAATAGATGTTGGAGACAAATAAAAGTTCAGTGTTTGTGCAGTATTGTTCGCATTGAATGATATGCTGCAACTTCTACGATGTATTTACTTTTGACTTTTTGTTACTCTTTGTGGCATGAGGAAAGATTTATTGTACAGGCCATGACCCTGCTTTATTTAACTTTTTTTGGGTGTTGTGACATTTTGTTTGTTCGGGACAGATTTGTAACATTGCTCACTTAGATTAGTTTCTTTCGCACTCCATATATTCTTTGAAGATAAAACCAGGTGGCTGTTTTGTCATGTTTGTTTCCCAAAGTATATCATGGGATGCTACAAATTTTGGATAGGAAGCATGACTTGTTTAGTTATGTCTTGCCTTACATTTCTCATTTCATTCTTGTATGAGGATCATGTACTTATTTGTGGTTGAGATTAGTAATATTCATGCTTTAAGAAGTCGCTAATTAATTGATATTTATTTGTATGCTCAAAAATTGGGTGGGCAAAAATATTTGAGTGGTTCGCTCTTGTATATAGCCAGTAAATTTTTTGACCAACAAAAAATGGATGCTCAATGAATTTAAGTGCTTATGATTAACCTTGTAATGTGTAAGTATGGTGTACAAGTCATGCTATGTTTTCCAATCCTGTTCAAAGGTAAGTAGAAGAAAGAGTAGTATGAGTGTATGACATTATTTATATGTTTGAAATTTTGATTCTTTTTCTTCTCTGTGTCAACATACTGTATCTTTTGTAAACTGTAGTCCTCTGACCTGGTGATTGGGCCTAGTTAGGAATCTTATGATACTTATCCATCAACAATTAGAATGTCTCTTTTATTGTAACCCTTGGACTGGTGTATCTCTCTTAAACTCTCTCATTAACATTTTTGTCATTTTATGGTGGATATCATGTGCAAAAATTATCTTGGGATTCTTCACTCAAAGTATTAGCAATGCCTAAAAGTGAGTTTTTAGTCAAGTTGGGAGTGATGAGGTCATATTTTTCTTGAAGAGTAATGAAGTCTCTCTTCAGCAGAGTAATAAGTTCAATATGAAGTTTTAGAAGAGATAAAGCTATAAGATAGTTTTGAATTTTGTCTGATAATATAGAAAACCCAATTTGATTAAATAGATGATGCTTTTTTCAGTAATTAGATGTTTCAGTGCATGTAAATCTATTAGGGAAAATTTTTGGTATCTAATTGCTATACTTTTGGGATCTTCTTGTTATGCTCATGGGTTGTCTTCTGCTTCATCAAACTCTGCTTTTGTATGCGGTGTACAATAGCCTCATTGGCCATTTTAGTTGATGATTTTGTTACGGTTGCTCTTGTTTAATTTCTACTTGAGATCCTCATATTTGGTATGAAATTTTGTATTTCTTGCATGCACACCCAAATTCATAAAACATACTTGTTCAAAAATTTTCTATGTATTATTGCGAGAACCCTTTTGAATAGATGTTCTATTCATATAGCGATTTTTCTTTCTTACGGTACAATCTCTGTTTGCTTAAATTAGTCAGCATGTATTGTCTTATGTGCATCCTTACGAAGTGCAGGTTTCATCCAACTTGTATGGGTATGACGATTGAACAAGCAAAAAAGTTGGAACACTTTATCTGCTCTGATTGTTCAGCTGAAGATGCTGCTGAGAAATCTTTGAAACCTTTTCCTGTATCACCAGATTCTGAACTTAAGGTGAGAAAATGGCTTTAGCTCTCATAATGTTTCCTTTAATGTATTATCTTAAGAAAAAGGAAAATATCCAATTTAAGAATCGTTCATTTTATCTTTTGTTGAAAAGTACTTAATTGGAGTTGTTGGTTATGTTATTCTTGATAGAGCTTTGTCGAGGTTGTTCTTGTATTTATTTGATGTCCAGTCATACATCGATCAAAATGAATGTGGATGCATCTAATGTTCTTGTATTTAATTTCATTTGATGCATAGCTATAGTCTGATCTAGATAGATACGAATGCATCTGGACTGAAGTTTCCATTTTCACAAATCAGAGATCAAGAAGATTTGAGTACTGCTCATTCTTTTTCCCCAAAAATCATGAACATGAATTTGCTTTCCTTGGCATGTTGCATTTCATAAATCAGAGATCAAGAAGGAACATGTTATTGATTACACATCATAGTATTGATTGTCAGTGTAAGGAACGTGCTAAGGGCTTACCTTAGCATGTTGCATTTCATAAATCAGAGATCAAGAATTATGTTCATTAGTTCCTTCTTATACAATGTTGCATTCCATTAATCAGAGATCAAGAATTAGCATGTTGCTTTCCTTAGTATGTTGCATTTTCCCTTGAAGTGTATGCTTGGTTTGAGGAAAGCTGTTTGAACATAATTTCCTTCATATCATCTCGATACTTTTCTCAAGATTTTGTGCTAATCTATAATCTTTTCAACTATTTGATGTTAAACACCACGAGAAATTGATTTCTTATACATCTCTCTCTGTCTCTCTAGTGCCCCTGAGAACATCATGGGAGAGAAAGATGTTCAAGTAGTGCTTTACTTTTTAGTTGATTCTCTATGTTTGGCCGGTGTATGCTGTGTAATATGTGAATGACATCCATGTGTGATATATTCAGCAAGACCATGTCCATCAAGCGGAGCCATCATCAAGCATGCTTAGCAATTGTACAACCTTTAAAGCTAGCTACACTTGAAATATTCATAGAAGGTCAAAAGAAAGAAAGGGTATTCAACCAAGCAAAACTGATAACCTTCATGCTTTCTCTTTTCACTGCCTAGTCTGATATCCTAAAGAATGTTTAAGGCCTTTTAGAATCTGGACTGCCTTTGTCACTATTGCCTCGAATTCGCATCAATAATTCCTATATTTAAATTCCTGATGCTTCATGTTTTGATTGGGCAGGTTGAAGCCAAGAGGCGCAAGAAGTAATTGTCGATTACGGAAGTGGCTCATGGAAGGTTTCACTAATATGAAATTGTAGTCCTGGATCTGCTTGCACAGTGGGAGTCAGTTCTCTAACTTGTTCGTCTAGTTTGGTAACACATTGGTTCTTCTTTGGCTAATTGGATGATTTGAGCTCTCTGCCTGTCGTTTGTGCAATCACTTGTTCAATTGCACTATTCTTTTTGGACCCAAAGAAGGGCTGTGTGTGACCACCATCTTGTTTTGCTTGTATGATCCCCACACACTAGTTGGTTCTACCCCTAGTGTTAATTGAATTGCTTCTGCTTGGTTTCTTCTGAGCTAGAATTAGATCTCTGGTATTATGGACTGGATTCTTTTTCTGCACTCTCTAGTTTAGTGTAGTGATTCTTTTGTCTTTTAATTAGCAGAAATCTCCATTACATCAAATGGATTGCTTTTGCTTGGTTTGGTCTGAGCTAGAATTAGTTCTCTTGGATCATGGACTGTTGGATTCTTTCTCTGTGTTCTCTTTAGTGTAGTGTTTTCTTTTTAGTTAGAAGAAAATTCCATTACATCAAATGGATTGCTAATCTTGGCTTCTCAAACATAGCTTTATGCAATAGAATCAGAATCAGATCATACTTAAGATTAGGCATAAGCCCAAAGTACCCAAAGGCATTATTACATCCTGGTTTGTACTAAAAGTTCATTGGCCAAATACAAATTATAGACTGCATGTGAAGAAAGCCGAGCTGCATCGCTTGTTTTCATTATGCTTTACACAAGTTAAGACATCCATGGAGAACAGCAGATGGCTTCATTTAACACCATATTTTACTATATTAAACCTATACACATCAAAATTTTTATGGTCTCCTTGATGTCAAGGACTTCGTAACACAATCCACGATACCTTCACAGCCGGCTTCCTCCGAGACCGTGCATTCAGAAGCATCCTCCATAGGTTTCGGATCCGAGTGAGGGGAGCGCAGATTTCCATGGGTTTGGCAGGTTGCCATCGTTTTGCAATGCTCGGCCTCATCGTCACGAATGTTCATGAAAACATCATAAAGATTTTCTGGATAGAAAACAATGTGTTATAGAGCTGTTTACAGCAAGTAGATTGCAACTAAATAGGAAAGTAATACAATGATCAAGAAAATTAAAGATCACTAGTACATGGAAGCAGTCGAGGAAACATACCTATCCTCGGCCTCCTAGATTTAGGAGTTCTAGCAGTTTGGAATTCGTCTGGAAATTTGAATAGTTAAAAATAAAATTATT
This sequence comes from Musa acuminata AAA Group, assembly GCF_036884655.1. Classification (NCBI taxonomy): domain Eukaryota; kingdom Viridiplantae; phylum Streptophyta; class Magnoliopsida; order Zingiberales; family Musaceae; genus Musa; species Musa acuminata. Next base: position 8,846,705 of record NC_088330.1, read on the forward strand.
TCAGGTCAAATTCTAGAAATAAACATTAATGTTTAACTAACTGTAGGTAATAAGTCTCCAAGAAACTTACCAAACAAGTACAAATCCTCATTCATGTAGTAATTGATAGCTGCCTCTGGGGCAGGGAACTTCTTTAACTCTTCTGCATCAAGAGAATAAATAGAAAAAATTGTAAGGAATCGGAAAAATCATATAGAATTAAAGAAATAATTTGGAATTCTAAAAAACCAACTAATACATATTTTAAAGTCTACATGATATGTGTATACTATGATCCAATGTGATCTTTTTTTTTTTGGTCATCGATTCTTATAAACTAGACAGTTATAAGACTCAGAAATGAGAGGCCAATAATCAACTAGTGCTTCTTTCATCGAGAAACTAGGCTTTTCGAGCCAATAAAATGATCCAGTCCACAGTAATATTTATCCAAAATCTGAACAAAGCATACTCATAAATGTTTCTTTTCAAATTAACCATGCACATTATGGACGACGGCTCAGCATTCTATTGTGTTGCAACAGATAAAAAAGAACCAAAAATGAAAAAGGTCTGAAATAATTTCTGAAACATAATAACTATGTGATGCTACTAATTGCAACATAAAGGTTCTAAGATCACCTGTCATTCTACTAATATGGGACAAATGCAGTTATATCAATGAGATACCTACTCCTAACCATGAGCTAAATTCTGAAGCATGTTGTGATCTTTATCACAGTGTCCATCATGTTGACACATTATCAGCACTTAGCATAGTGTATATTGTTGTCGTGCCATTAAATATAAAACTACTATTTTCATAATCTTATTTTAGAAGAATAAATAAGGAAATTATTTAATGCAAAAATGACCTCTCTGTTTGCAGAGTACAGTCACTTCTCAGATCCTGCATTAGCAGAAACCTTATAAATTGTGTGGCCCTTTTAAAGTCTGTTTGGTGCATGGCTTTCACAAGCATAAATCAACTCGATCCTGTTTCATACTTCTTACTCCTTGATTTGCAAACATGAAAGCATGCACACCCCTCACAAGATATTAGACAGACTGTCATGCGCATTATAAGCTTAATTCTTGATCATGACTACACCATTTGCAACGAGTAAAAGCATCGCGCTCAATCATTCACAAACATGTTACAAAAAGAGACCTACAGAATTAATATTGAAAATAACGAATGAAAAGAGTCCCTATGATCAAGAACAGAATTTGCTAAAACAAAGAAAGAAATTGTTCAGCATGTATAAATTGTTTGCATGTTTGTATTCTTAGCCAATTCTCCATGCTTTCAACTAGTACAAAAATCATCATCAGACTTATGCACCTTCGCTGACATGGAAGTAGAAAAAAATGCTAAATTCTAATCAAGTATTTCACTATCATGTCCTTAATGTATTCTTCATTTGGTGCCAAGGAATTGGAGGATTCATCTTTCCAGTGGCAATGTGATCAAGACCAGTTTGCCTGTGTAGTGATGTTTTGCCTTAAAATTCCTCTCCTGCAAGAGGACTCGTCTTCCAAGTAACATTTAACTTTCACCAACCTTAACATATAAGTCACCAAACTTCTCAATTCTATTGCAGATCATAGAACTTAAAGAACAGAGAAAGTCTCCCATTCATCTCCAAAGCCTCAGATTTCTAGGTTGTCCAAGCAAGCCACCTTACATTTTCTGAACATCTCCAAATCTTTTCACCTGTGACATTAATCCTTAAAGCAATGTATCCTATACGTACAAACAAGGGCCTTTCATAATCAACAAATTGTGATAGAATTAATGGAATGGTGAAAAAATTGTGTAAAATGAGCACTTTGCATCAAATGTGTAATTGATTAATACAAACAAAAACAATAACTTTCTATAATTTCCAATAATTGAAATGATCCTCCAACCATGTACAATAGCAATGAGAAAACTCACTGTTAGAAGGATCATATAGTTAAACTATTTTTAGCTTTGGTTTAACTATACTTTTTTTTTTTCTGTCAGTAACTTTCTGTAAAGAAATGAAATAGGAAGACAAAGCATGCACCTTCATGGAGCTTTATAAACTTGTCATAAGTTGAGTATGCATGTCGCTCAACACATTCTGAAAAATGGTCTGCAGGAAAACAATAATAAAGTTCAAGTATCAGGAATATCTAATTCATTTAACGAGTATTTTGCTTTTTCTTTTTCTTTGTGACGATCTGGAAAACAAAAGAGAAACTGCTAAGAATGTGATTTGGCTAAAAGAAGTTCAAAAACCAACTTCAAAATGTTATGGTGTTGGATTGTCTTTCAAAAATAATGAATAGATTTTAGAAAACAGTAGTCCTGAAAATTGTAGCTTATACTGTTACCAGATCGTGCAGCATCTTACAAAACTGGTCTCTTATGAACATCACAGTTCGAGATTTAAATTATCAAGAAAATCACTAAATGTGACAAAGTATGCAGAAAATAGTATTGATATAAAAAGATAAATATCATAATAGACCATACAGTTACAAAAGAAAACTGTCTTACCATCTTAAGAGAAGTGGTTGTGGAAGTAGAACGCAAGAAATGAAACTTTAGACAATTATAACTCCTTAGTTCCTAGAGGACAAGATTGCTTTATTTTTCTTTTTTGCGAATTTAGGTTTGAGCCAAAAGTTGTCTTCACGGTAAAATGTTCACAACTTATACTATGAGCTGATAGCACTAATATTAAAAAAATGTATTTCCAAATCCAAATATAGCTTACTGTTTTTCCATTGTTTCCTGATAATTAAATTGAATAATTTCACTGAACAGAACAAATTACAAGTGAAACCATCTCCTGGCACAAGGCCAAGTCCTCAAGACAATCTATAAAACCGAAAAATAATCAGGCAATGCTCTAGCAATATTTTCACAAAATGCTGATCGAACAACCTTATATTTTGGTAACAATCGATCCAATAAAATACCAGACAAACATGCAGGTGAAAGGACAAAATAATGTTGTACTCACATGCCATTCTGGGGCTCATGATGTACATTCCAACTGTCATGAAGTAGTAAAAGAATGCAACAAACTGAGCAAGAAGACGATCTAACCAGAAAGCATTACCCCCTAGTTCCTGCAGAAGAAAAAGCAATAATGCCAAAAAAATTCAGCATGTTAAAGGTAACAATTCAATCATAAAGAAGCTCAACTAGCTAGATGAATCTTAAACTATTACAATCTGTATGTGCACAGAAGAAATTCTCAATCAGAAAACATAAAATAAAGAAACTGAGAAGATAAGAATGAGTAATCAAAATAATTCAATATACAGAGTTTCTTGTCACAGAAGGACAAACTTCTTATTAAAATTCTGTGCATCAAAATGATATTACTATATTTATCTCTGATCAACATCACAGAAGAAAGCACGCCATAAATTAGACATTTAGCTCTGATCAGTGATAATAAATAACACAAAGATTATGGCCAATACTACATTCATTGGAGAGTAAAGAAATCAAATAGTGTGGCAAACCCCTTGGACAAAACTCCTAACCAAGTGCTCGTTGTGCAATTCATACATTACGAACTTTGAGTGGCAAACATCAGTTTCGTGGTGTAAAATCTAGCAAGTTTCCAAGGAACAGATTTGCTTCATGAGGTTTTATGAAGAATTAACAGTGATATAATACTGTGATTTGGCCAATCAACATAGATTCTTGAAACTACAGAAGCAACTTTCTATCAAGAGATACCAGTGCTTGTAGCCTAAATATCTTCATGAGATAATGTCTTATTCCCTTTCATTAACATAAATAATGATGAACTAATACCCTAATTTACACCATTTATTACCACAATTTCAAAAATGTAAGCTAAATCCAAACACAATTAGCACAACGCAGCAAAACATGGCAAGATATGATGGCACTTAGATCCAAGGGAGGATGTGGCCCTTGATAATCCATAAATCTGACCTCTCACTGATAATATTCCAATAAGTCCAAGCTTTCTCAAATAAAGTTACAGTAGAATCAAAAGGAGACCAAGAAGACTTAATCAGAAGCTGCAATTGATTCTGTGATGACATTTAACAAAGCACATGGTAGCTCCCATTGAGATATCATCAGAACTTGTGGAAGAAGAGTAAGTATACACAAAGTTGTTTAATTTCCACAAGACTTCTAGAACATCCATAAACAAGGGGAAGAAGGCTAAAATTCATGTAACGCAATATAAATATAACAGGAAAAGTTGTACCTCCATGATAAGTAGATGGTGAAACTCATTCCAGCTTTGAGCAAAATGTACTTTCAGATAATCAGATCTTCTCCACCAACCAAAGCTCTCATACATGTGCAATACAGATATAAAAGCTAACAGATAATTTGAGTTAATAACTGTGAGTGGAATGCAAAACCAATTGATGCTTATAGCTCACAATAAGGCAAAAGGTAGTATGATAGACTGTAAGGTTCAAATCTGCAAAATAAATCAGAAAACTCACCGAAGTAGGGGACTCTAGCTATGGTTTCCAAGACAAAGAATCGTGCATAGTGACGATCATGGTAAAATGTATCAAGTATCCTGATTGTTGTATCCTACAGAAATTAATACATTATGTGTTAGCTAATTAACCCATAGAAAATAATGATATGCATAGCTCTAACCGAAATGTGATAGAACACTAATTAGGCAAGAATACCCATCATATAACATAACTTTTTTTTTATTCTTATTCCAATTTCTGTTAATTATTTAAAAAGAAGAAAAATTAAGCATATCTTCTCCACAAATTACTAAGAAGAGTCGGTCCTGCTGGAAAGAATTTGTGAGGAAACAAACTATCAGAAAAGAATTGCAGTTTGTGATATTACTGACCACTGATACTATCAATCTGGCTGTGATCAGATCTTATAAATAGCGATTTTTGAAAATTATCAGTAACACGAAAATAAAAGGGTTTGACCATTAGAGAATGATCCAACCTAAGAGAACAACAATTACTATCAAATTGATATAACACTGACATCTGTTAGAATGCGAAATTGTTACTGTTCGAGAATCATGAGAAAAATTTTCATCAGAATACTCATATTCTACTACTTGAACTGGATTCCTTGTGCTATATTAAACAATGAAAGAGACTCCAACAAACCAGTGATCAAAAGCACAAGAAAACAAACTGGTACCAGATTATGTGGTAGCAAACTTCATCTAACGATAAGCTATCTGACTAACGGAGCAAATTTCATAAGAAATAAGAAAACTTACTGTTAGAAAAATATTAATGGTCTGCTCAAGCTTAACATTCCATGGTGCCACAACAGAAGCTTCACCGGTTGCGGAACTGGTACCAGCAGCTCCCGTCTTCACAGGGAAAGCCTCCTCCACGGTCACCTTTTCATCTTTCTCTTGCAAAGTCGTGGCCTTTACCTGATGCAACCTCCTATACAGACAACACAAGCGTTCTTCTTCTAAGGCCTTATTGCATGATAGAATCAAAGCTTTCGGCCATGTATGGGTGGAAACAAATACAAAAGTACCAAAAACCAACATCCAAACCAGAAATTAGAATTCAACATGTAACGAATCTTTTTATGTCCCTCGGTAGCACTTGAACGAAATTATTGTGATCATCCATCCTGAACCATATCTTATTACAATAAAAGATCGAAATATTTTGCTAAAAAGATATAGATAAACAATATGTATTATCACGGACCAGAAATTTAAACTTTAAAGAGCAGATTGCAGAAACGAATGAACAAAAGGTGCCAATTTAAAACATCCAAAAGAAGTACAACGAAACCATAGCTTGATTTGGTAGTGATTGGCGGCTACCTTTCAAACCTTACCAAAAAATCGTCTTAATTCAAACAAAATGATTAATTTTCACGGCAAAAGAATCCCAAAGTTTGGGCTTTTCCTCAGAATCAATTAAAACTTCCCCAAAGAAAAGAAAGAGAAAGATACCTAGAAAAATATCCACGACTATAACGAACGGAAGCAGAACCGGACCCGGAGATGGGGTTAGATACGAAAGCTGAGGCGGTGGAGGGCGGGATGCTTCTCGTAATCTTTGGACTGGGAGCAGAGGCGAAGAAGGAAGGAGAGGAGAGCGCCGCGGCGGCCATAGGCTTCCACCTCGACAACCGCCCCAGAAAATCGCTTCCTCACTTCTCCTCCTTTTCCTCCTTGTCGGTATCGAACGGAGAGCACTTCCAAGTCCAATTTGGCTTCCCACGAGCGCTTACCCCATCGTTCGCTCGACTTCGAACACCGTTGGATCACAAGAGACAAAGAAAGAGGAGATAGAACCGAAGAGGGACTTGTCACAAGTAAAATGGCATCTATATCCCTCTGCATTTTAATGCATCACTTATATTTATATATGCCTTCAAATCTTAGAAATATATAAATTAATTTTCATTCATCAAATTATATATATATATATATATATATATATATATATATTTAAAAGACATCCTCGGCCAATAACTTTGAGCTAATTACATGTAATTAGCGAATAATATCTTAATCTCTATATTTTTAAAAATTATATTAGATCTTTGTACTTGAAATATTTAATCTTATTTCTTCTTATATCTTCGATTTTCCTAACGAAAATACCACAAATGTTATCACGAGAAATGATGTTAAAAGAAAATTAAAAGATAATTTTATATGATTAAAATTTAAAAGAGAGAAGTTTTATTGAGAAACGAAATGAGATAATGTTATTCAATTATTTTATTTTTTTTTATCTTCAATATTTTGTTGGGAAATATAGTGAGACACTGGATAGAAAGGATCTCACTCTTGTGATTCTAATTCCTTCTAATTGGAAAGGACGAAGTGGAGAAAGAAAGAGTTTTTATAAAAATTACATAAAGAAAAATTAATATATATATATATGAGAATAGTACTATAAAATTATCATTTTAATTATATTTTAATATTATTTTTTACACGTACAATATTTTCATTAGTAAAATTGACGATAACATGAAGAGATACGAGATTAAATATTTTATTTTTGTAAGTATATGGATCATAATATAATTTTTTAAAATATAAGGATCTAAATACTAAATGTAACTAATTACAATAAATAATATACAATTTAAGTCATATAATTTATTATTATTATTTTATCTCAAACTTTGATTTAAGCTTCTCTAGGCACATTCTCGATAATTCATATACGATCTTGATAGGATGGAACTGTGGGAGCGGAACACTTGAGATTCCAGGCGCTGTGGTACACGGATTCATCATTTTGTATCATCAAATTGGCGAACAGGCATTTGAGCAAACAGGTGGCGTGGGAGCTCGCAGTTTGGAGAAACGAAGCCCTTCATGAAACCAAGTACGTTGACTGATGCAACTCAAAGCTGCATCACATGGAAATTCCACATGAGAACGAGGGTAAAGTCAAAACTCAAGTGCTCAGTCCGCAAGACACTCTTGCCGTTGACAAATGTGCTTCGCTTTCGTGCAGCCATGTCCGCGGAGCTTCTGAGATGATCGCCTCAAAGAGGAGAAAAGAGGCAAGCAAGATGATCGCTTCCATGAAGCATTTGCCGAGCTTCTAACTCCAAATAAACTGGTGCCTATAGCATGGTTAGTGCCCTGTGCACAGATAATACAATGCAGATGGTCAAATATATCAAACGTGAAGAAAACAATCATGCATATGGTTTCAGTCAAAAATCATAACAACTCATATGCACTGATATGGATATAGTACGCGAAAGATTATTATCATTATCATGTATGTGATGCACACCTCATCCCTATATAATCCACACCTCACCTCATAGGGTCAGTTACTTATTATCACTTGACCAATACCTTATTATCGAATTGATGATTCTTTATCACTCTTATATATATGATCACATATTTAGCAGGAGGAAATATATAATTGTTATGGACATGTAATCACGACTTCGAGTATAATGATATGCTCTTGATATAATTTTTTTTGGAGGATCTCTTATCGAACCTGCTCGTTTTTTGGTACCACGTTTATGATAATTTTGGATTCGAGCCAAAGCTGACTCTGAAACCTATCTATATGTTGGGCAATCATATTTTGCTCTAATATAACAGTGCTAGAAGTAGGGCCCAACAAAATAATATTAGGACTGTACTATCAACATGTTTGAGTTACAATTGCATCATACCAACAATACTATTAAATCGCATGAACCAACATTGTCAACTCGCTTAAAAAAGGCAATTCTTGATAACAATGTGATCGAACTACCTAAAAAGATAATTTCAGACACCAATATAGTTGAATTGTCTGAAGAGGTAGCTCCTAAAATCAATACAATTTGTCTATACGAAGAGGTGATTCTTAACACCAACACACGATTGGACTACTTTAAGAGGTGATTTATGATGTTAACATGATCAAATCTCTTGAAGAGATGTCCCTAAACACTAACACGATTGAATCGTCGAAAAGAGATGGCTCTTAATACTAATATGATTGAATTGCTCAAAGAGTATCTCTCAATATTAATACAATTGAACAACTTGAAGAGGTAATTTCTAATACCAACATGACTGAATCATCTAAAGAGGTGGCTTCCGATACTAATACGATTGAATCGTTTGAAGAGATTACTCCTAACACTAATATGGCCAAATTGTCTAAAGTGACAATTCCTGACACTAACATGGTTGAACTGCCTAAAGAAGTGGCTCCTAATACTAACACAATCGAGTCACCTAAAGAGATTGCTATGAGTCATTCACCAATCACATGAGTGATAACACGTGTGACATGACACGCGGTTTTTATTATTATTATTTCTCACTTTATATTGGTTGTTGCATAAATATATTGTGATATTCATAAATATGTATAATGGGAATCGGATTGTGATGAGATCACGATAATGAGACCGATTCACTTTTAAACATAAACCCTAGATAATCCTGGTTATAGGTTACTCGAGAGGGACATCAAGATAATCGGACAGAATAGTGTATTGTATACACATCCATATGATGGAGATGGTTGATCTCATAGCTGCTAGTGTGAGAATATTATGAATACAATACGGGTGCTCATTGGAGAATGAGTTTATTGATTGATCCGCTCACGGAATGCTGGATGGTTAATGATACCTCATTATCAGAGAACGATTTTGTTGTCCCAGTGGTGTACCTGGTCATTAAACTTAGATACCAAGGATGTCATGTATGAGTACTCTATTCTTTGATACCGGACTTATAGATTTGAAAGTTCCAGATTTAGCATAATCAATCATCAGGAGTGGCAGCCAATTTTACGAGGACTATTGAGTATCGATAGAGGATCATCCACTCTCGATATTATGAGAGGAATATCTCATATATTCTTGGTCAAACAAATCCCTAGCTATGGTCATTTGAATTGAGAGAGAAAGAGTTCTCTACTATAATCTGATTAGAGTGAGACTCGAGTAGAAACCATATGGGTCTGACAGCACTATGCCAGTATACTATCTCTGGAATATTAGATGGATGAAGGACTACATGTACATGGTAATTGAGGACAGATAGGTCTAAAGGATTGGATTCTCCTATATCATTTGGGAACTGTATTATAGAAATCTAATATGATTGTAGTCGATGAGTCGAGTGAATTATTATAGAGATAATAATTCATTGAGCTAGAAGGAGTTCTGACATATATGACTCACGATCAGCTCGATATTGGGCATAAAGAGTCACACACATATAGTAGGTATTGCAATAAGTAGAGGTTCAAATATGAGATATCCGTTGGAGCCTCTATCTTATTGGATATCCAATAAACCATAGAATTATTGAATCCTATGGATGAGATCTAATAAGAGTTAATGAGAGATTATTAGATAGAGATCGACTAATCTAAACGGCTTGGGTAGTTGGATGGAGATCCAATACCCAGAAGGATCCATTAGGGTTAAGTTGACAAGAGGCATCTATAAATAGGAGGGAACCAAAAGCCCATATGTTAGAGGTTTCTTGGTTGCCACATCCTATTCTCTTCTTCCCTCCTCCCTCTCAAATAGCAAGCATTGAGATTTGAGGAGCGTCATCGTAGCTCTGTTGTATGGATCAACACTAGAGAGGAGAATACCTGACCTCCTTTATCATCTTCTATAGATCTACAGGGATTTAGAGATGTACGATTTTCCTATGCAAAACATTATATCATACGTGGATTTAAGTTTTACGAGTTTTTGTGTACCAATCTTTGCACGATAACGAATATATTTTTGAAAAATTTAAGATTTATGTTTTCTATTCTTCCATTGTGCATGCGATGTCACCCCTAGATTTCTCTACAGTTGCTCCTAACATCAATATGACCATACTAGCTGAAGAGGTAATTCTCATCACCAACATGGTCGAACCATCCAAAGATGTGGTTCTTAACACTAACACGATCTAATTATCAGGTCATTCCCAAAACCAACATAGTCGAACCAACTGATGAGGTGGCTTCTAACACACATTGATGAATAGCTCAAAGAGGTGACTCAATAACAACATGACTAAAATATCTTAAGAAGCAATTCTACACGAATAAAGTACTTGAAGAGGTAACTCCTAACATTAACGTATAATATAGCTAAACCCGATAATAAAATATCCTTTTATAATAATTTAGTCAAATCAGTAAAAAAATATCATTATATTAGGATGCAATCAAAATCAATCATAAAGCATCATTTGACAACAATAGGGATAAACCTGGCCATGAAGTATCCCTCTACGATGACATGACCAAATCGACCAAGAAGCATTCTTCTACGATAATGTGATTGAATTCAATCATAAAGCATTCTTCGATGATGATACGACCAAATCGATCCAAAAAAAAACATTCCTCGATAGTGAGCATATTGAATCATCCTATGTCTTATGTTAGTATCACATTCTGAATTAGCCTAGAAACGTCTCCCCTAATGATAATGTGGCCAAAATGATATAAAGATATTATTCTGATAAAAATATAGTCGAAATAACCCAATAAACTGTTTTGACAATAGTATTATCAAAACAACCCAAGGTGTTATTACTATGACAGTATAAAAGAAACAACCTATAACACTATTTGGATGATAACATTATCTAAATGGTTCGATATGTCATTTCATTGATAGCATGATCAAATCGACCTAAGATGCTATTTTGATGATAATACGACTAAATTAGCTCAAGGTGCTTTTTCAACGATAGTACAATTAATCAACGATAGTACAATTAATTCGGTCCAAAATGTTATGTTAATGATAATGCTGTCAAATTAAGCCAAGACATTTCTTTGATGATAGTGTAATCAAATTAGCTAAAGATATGTTTTCAACGATAATATGATCAAATCGATCCAAAGTACTTTTCTGATGATAGCATGACTATATCAACTTAAGATATTATTTTGATAATATAAGATCAATAGTGTAATCGAATCTGACCCAATATGCTAATTTGATAACAACACAAGTGAATAAGCCAATCAGCTCTTTTAACAATAGAAAAATAATTAATCTAAAAAACTTTATTCAAACAACCAAATAGTTAAACTATTAGCTCAAAGGAGTAACTTCGGTGTAAATTTCAAAATACTGAGACCCAAATCAATAATATGTCCATCAAAATTCTATGAATAAATTCAAGTCTACACATATATTCAAACTTTAATATAGTACATATCAAGTATAATAGAATGGTGGCTTTTAAGTTGTGATATTTATTAATTATAATTCTATAATAGTTATTTTCTATTTAAAATATTATTTTTTAAAAGAATAAATGATGAAGATGAAATAAAAATATATGAAATGAGACTTTGAACCCTTAATCTTTAGTAAATTAATTCAGTAAATCACCGTTAAACCAATATTTTGGATGTATTAAATTTATCAATTAAGATTTTAAACTTTTAAAGAAAGTATGATACATCATCATCAAATCAATATTTAAGAGATAAAAATATATCAGTTGAGATTTTAAATCCTTAATATTGATCACATTTAAAACTAGTTTGACCATAATACAATTTATAATGATACAATCTGATACGATAAGTTGTTCACTAACATAAATTGTTCGATCTAGTGAACTTATAGGACACTGATTATTTCTGTATGGAGCTTGGGGGCATGTCAGTCTCATAGGTACCATTATTAAGATTTGATCTTAGTACTATCAAAGTTTAGATTAATGATTTATGTTAATTAAATATATATAATTAATTATATCCATAACTAGTATTTATACCATTCATTTTAATCCAAAATCCATCAGTAGGCATTTACGATTAAAAGCAGTCAAACGCCACTTTTTTCGAGACAGGAATGAGTTAAAAATATAATGTAATTGGAAAAGTAGAAAAAAGTTTGATGTGGAATGGATCCATTGCTTCGTGTTCTGCGCAGGAGTGGTCAGAGTCAGGCTGTCAACATCGGACCGTGAACCGGCCGGTCTCTACTCGGCCCCACGAGAAAGGAGCAAGCCGAGCGCGACAAGCTCCACGTGTCGAACCAATGGCCCCATGGTCAGGGCGGGGCCCGCGCGGGAGCCACTCCCTGCCCGCTTCGTCACCCCAATCCCGCCCAAAGTCCTGCACGCGTCAAAGATTGCAATTCCAGTTGACAGTCGACACATGGACACCAAGGTCGGCACGGGAGCTGCTCTCGAGGGGAGGAGCATTTTGACGCCGTCCGCACGTCCTTTGGGGGCCGGGAAAGGCGCCGTGCGTGTGGGCCCCGCAGGATGGCACGGTACTCTGAGAGGATCCGCTGTATGTCGTCAAACAGGGTTCGGTGCATGGCAACGAACAGTTACCCTGAGTGCGAAAGGCTGTACCCTGTCTCCGTGTCGGACAGCCATCCCGTGAAGATGAGCGGGAGCGAAGATGAATCGCATTCTTCGCCGGAATCGTTTCGCGCGCGGGCTCGCCTTGGGCGGTGCGGGCCACGAGGGTGACGTCATGGAGTCCCTACAAAGACGTTTAGTGCGCACCAAGGATCAACCGTCCACCTCATCCAAATTGTGTCACATCGCTCCACGTGGCAAGTCGAGGAAACCGCAAGAAGTATTCATCAGCCATGACGTGTCTCCGCGCGTCTACGAAGCACCCACCTGACGATTGGAGAGAAGCGGGTCATCAGGGTGCGGGCCCTCCTCCGGTGAGAATAGCGTCACCCCAGTCGAATCGATTTCGCTGCGACAAGCCACCCTCTCGGCGGCACACATGTCGATTGGAGACCGGTGGGTCACAGAAAGAGCCCCGCACAGTGGGCTCCACACGTCGAGATGGGCTCCAGCAAACTGAAATCATCGTGTGTGGCCCGGTGGGTCGGAAGCTCGGTGTGTGGGGTTTGATTGAATCCCTTGTTTAGACTATCCTGGCCACACGCTGTCATCGCACCACCCACGGTTTCGTTTCACGCGCTACACCATGTGAATAAATAAATAGAAAATAAATAATAAAAATATATGATGGATAAGATGAAGGGCAGGGATGGTCGCCAAAAAGAAACGTGAAAGGGGAAAGGTAGGGTGGGGAGGGGAAGGTGAGAGGGGGAAGGGGGGGGGGAAGCCGAGGGAAATGGGGGAGGAGGTGACCCGTCATCGCAGAAACAAACAAACCAATCCAAGTCTTCCCTTCGTTGCGTGGCCATCGATCGCAAGCGAGGAAGCAACCCACCCAAGCAATAAAGCCGACGAGTTCCAGATGGTGATTTCGACGCTCCTACTTTGATCGATCTCCTTTTTCCCTCGGCATCCCTCCTGCCTTTGGTGATCCGATCAATATAGAGATGAGGAAAGGCCGATCTCCGGCACCGGAGGCGGCGGCGGCGGTGGAGACGCGTTTCCGCGGCGTTCGCAAGCGGCCGTGGGGGCGGTTCGCGGCCGAGATCCGGGACCCCTGGAAGAAGGCTCGGGTGTGGCTCGGCACCTTTGACTCGGCCGAAGACGCCGCCCGAGCATACGACGCCGCCGCCATCGCCCTCCGCGGCCCCAAGGCCAAGACCAACTTTCCCGTCTCTACCACCACCACCTCCCCCCCTCCCCTGATCCTTCCTATTTTCAACCCATCCGCCGCCGCGCGGTTGACCATTGGCCACCGCCAGCTCCCTTACCCGCCGCCTCAACGGCCGACGTCCAGCAGCCACAGCAGTACCGTGGAGTCCTCCAGCGGGCCCCGTCTGCCCGCGGCGGCTGGGGCCACGCCGATCCACCTCCGGGCGTCGCATCTCGGGAGGCAGGCAAACCCGCCGCCCCCGCGCGTCCTCGCTGGCGAGGGAGACTTTCACAGCGACTGCGGGTCGTCGTCCTCCGTCGTCGACGATGACGGAGACATCGCATCGGCTTACCGGCTGCCGCTGCCGTTCGATCTCAACTTCCTCCCACCGCCAGACGATGACTTCCAACCCACGGTTCTCCGCATCTGATGCCCTCATCCCACGGCCGGAAGGAGAAAACAATCCTATAAAATGGTGGTTGTTTTCTTCTCTTTACTGCTGTCACATGATGTGTTCGTATTATTCCTTGAAATCGTGTTCTTTCTGTTCTATATTTGTGTCGGGGATGACTTCTGATTAATGAGTTACTATCATGGTTAAGCTTTTGCATCTGATGGTGTAAGACAGATCTAAGGTTTGTCTTAGATCTGTTTCTTCTTCTTCTTCTTCTTCTTCTTTTATCAATCTATCTATCTATCTATAGAAGAGTATTACCTAATTTGATGTATGAGAAACTAAACAGAGCTAGAATACCTCTCATATATTGTTGTGATCATAAATTCAAGTGGATCTCATATCTCTTGACATTTGACATATGTTCACCAGCCAAGGGAAAAAAAGTAGAAATTGGAAAAAAAAAAAAAGAAACATGATTTTTATTATACATTTGATGTACAAATAGTTGACACTTGATTGAAATGGTTATGATACATTAGAAGGTGAAGGAATGGATCCATCACCTAGTGGTTCTTGATCCTGGTGCTTTATCTGCTTAATCCCTCTTGGGTTAAGGGAAATGTGCCAAGGATTGTTGCTTGTGGATTTACTACTATCTATTTTATACATATGTTTTAGTTAGGTATACAAGGTTCTTTGTTCTGTTTATACATATATGTTCTGGTATCTATTTTGTACAAATATGTTATCTGATCGCCTAAACTTTTCCTTTTTATCCTGTTCTGTTAATTAAAATTTCTACCTGTGATTGTGTGGCATAGAATAGGTTCCTTCTCTTTCTGACATCACACATATTGGTCTTTAGACCAAGTTTTCCTGGATTTGGAGCTTGAACTAATTTATATAAAGTTCACACTGGGTTATGATCTTCCAAATTCATTGCATTGTACATTTAGCTGATATTTTCTCCTGAGAAGGGCATGCTTTTTTGAAAATCTTGATGTAGACTGATTAAAATTTTAGGATAATATTGTAGCTTCCTTGTTAATTGACTTGGCTGAGATTGTATATTGAGCTTGCAGAATGTCAAGTGCCTACAATTTAATATTTAAAATTCATTGCACTGTACATTTAGCTGATATTTTTTTATGCTGCACCTAATAGGTTTTAGAATATTTTCTGGGCAAGATATTAGTTCACTTCTGAAATGTAATATTTCTATTAACTGGAGCTTTCAACATTTTTAAAACTGCTTCACAACTGCCTTAGTATTTGAGAAACAGATTTTTTATCCTGGGCGAGCTTTTCTTTGGTCAATTGTAGACTATGTAAAATGCAGTTTTTATGTTGTCAGTTGTTTTTTGGATTATCTCCATATTATGCGGCCTTGCCAATGGTGTTGTACACAATAATAGTTACAAAAGTTCACTCTTAGATTTATTGGCATTTAGCCAGGTAGTGACAAAATACTATGATATTTCATTTAAATATGATGATGTTTAACTTAATTGCTATCATCTAAATAACTAATAGTAGTATCATGCAAGGTCAGATCCTATATCAGCGGCAACCTGGTGTGTACTTGCCACTCATGTTTTCTTTTTGTTACTTCAAAAAACTTCACAAATGAAATGAAGATCATTTTTTTATGTTTAATATGGTCAGCTTTTTGTTCTTTCATAGGCCATATTATATTGTTTTCTTATTTGCATTTGTAGGATAATCCAACATTGCAAGACCTGATGTGTTATTTTGCTAATCTGTGTTGTGTTATAGATTTCTCATGAAGATTAGGTTCTCATTGAAACTATTTTTCTCATTTCTAGCTGGGAATTATAGCTTTATACTATGTGGTTAAGAGAGTTGGCCATCAAATAAAAGAGAGCAAGAAGAGTCAAACACCTTTTTCTCTTATGTGAGTTATTATAGTTTTACACTTTAGATTGATAGAGTTGAAGAGGAACCTGAAGAAGAGATGTGAACACATGTTCAATCACAGATATTGGGAGAAACCAATAGTAGCAGAGAGATTTGATTCCTCTCAATCCCATATATTTGATTCTGAGAGTGAATATATTTTGAGCGATGAGAGTTTTGAGACATCTCTTAACCAACAAATATTTGTTCAAATAGATCATTGGTAAAATTTTGCATAATGAATGCGAAATTTGCTTGGAGATATTAGTTTTGCTATATATGTTGAATTTAATTTGTGTTTTAAGACTGAAAAGTGGCCCTGAAGTTTATAAAACATGGTGCCAGGTGCATTGGTGGATTAGAGACTGTTTGAAGCCTCTCTTCCATTGTTAGCCGAGTATATCATCTCACTTGAGCAATAGCATGTATGGCAGCTAAAAGTGATTGTGACTTTATGATTTGTAAGATGGTGTTGCTTTGTAACTCATCTGGCTAGCTGGTGCACTTGTTATGACAAATTTTGTCACTATAAGTTGTCGCAAGTATATAGATTTACGTAGGTAGCTGCCATCTGGAGCAAAAAAGTCCCAAGTGAAGCTATGGTTCTTAGTTGAATATTGGTTATAGGTTGATAAAATATGTCAAGATTTTGGTGGAATTTTGTTGTCTTGGATGTTCTCTTGACAGCATCCAGTTGTTTCTTCGGTAAGTTGTTAATGTTACTTAGCAATGTTTCCTTCTTTTGCCTCCAGACTCACATGAAAGCCTGCTTCTTTCAGGTCCTTGAAGCTGAGATGATGCGGTCCATCATATTGAGAAGCGGTTGAGAGGAATTAAGAGAAATACAGAAGACAAGTGATTCGTGGTTTTGTATGCGATAAAGAAACGGAGAGATACCGATCATGAAAGGTGACAAACGGGAAGAAACAAAAGTTGAGAAGTCAAACATTGTCTTTTGACTTGGACAGAAAGCTGGAAGTGTTAAAGAAATATGGGCAGCTAGAAGAGAGAACCAATGTCATTAGAATCCTCCCAAGTTGTCATTATTCTTGGTACATTTCTTTGTCATCGCCTCGTTCTTTGCTCATCATATCTCTCTTTAATGGCGTCTTTTTTTTTCCTTTCCTTTAATGATCGCTATATTCTGTATTTGTTTGTTTTTCTGTGACTGAAGTGTCTGATATGTTCGGAGTTTGACGAAGGTAAACTTCTTCTAGTCCGCTCTATAATAGTAGTCGACATGAAAGGTTGGAGAGTGTTAAATGTAGTAGTAATTCATGATTTAACATGTCAAGTGTAAGATCCTAAATCTTTCATAATGCCGACTACCTTTTTGCATTGCCTCTAATATGACATTTTGCAAGGCTGTTTAACGATGCATGAATTCATGAGTAACTTCGGAAATGTTGCAAGTAAAACTAGTGATCTAATGTATGCAATTTTTCCGTGATTGTTTCTATCATCCAAAAGATTTATGAAATGAAAAGTAGAAAAAAATCAGTGTGATTTAGAAGAAACCGTGATAGAAATAAAATAGAATATTAATCTGTTCTTGCCAATTTTATTACTTTATCCATTGTGTGGTTAATGAGCAGTAAAATTTGGGAGCAAGAACGAGCCGGACACGTGCTCGAGTTGGAGTTATTCGCGAAAGGTCATCTAATTTGGCAGCCCTATCGATGGGGATTGATTCGTGATGTAAGTCGTCCTTTGTGTCGTCTCGAGTGAAAAAAGCCAAAGTCGCATTATTGTGATATATTGCCTCCTCCAAAAGGTGAGATGGAGAGGACGGTCCCGTTTAATGCGTTTCCCACAAGCAATCGTGGAGGAGGAAGCGGCGAGGAATCGACCGGGGGAGGAGCTATGAAGAGGCGTTCGATCGACGGATCTGATGGCGGCGGGGATCCCCGGGTTGCCGCTGAGGAGGAGAAGAACAAGAAACCGAGATCCGACGGAGGAAAGGCGGAAGTGACTGCTGAGGAGGAGGAGGAGGAGGAGGTGAACGTGGCGGAGCTCGGAGAGGACCTGGTTCTCGAGGTGCTGAAGCGGGCGGACGCCCGGACGCTGGGGCGTGCGGCGTGCGTGAGCCGGCGGTGGCGAAGGCTGGCGGAGGACGAGCGACTCTGGGAGGCGGTGTGCACCCGGGACTGGGTCAGAGTGCCCTACGGCGAGCGGCAGCTTAGGTCGGTGGTGCTCGCCCTCGGGGGATTCCGTCGCCTCCACTCCCTCTACATCCTCCCATTCCTCGGCACCTCCGGCCCCCGCACCGCGGCCTCTTCCCCGGCTCTCGCCCTTCCTTCGGCCGCCGCCACGTCGCCGTCTCCGATAACGAGGCGGGCTCATCTCCAGCCCCGATGGGGCAAGGACGAGGTCCAACTCTCGCTCGCTCTCCTCTCCATCGGCTTCTTCGAGAAAATGAATCCTAACAACAACCACCGTGGCGGCGGCGACGGCGGTTGTGGATAAAACCACCAGGTCCGATCTCCACCTCCTCTATCTCCTTCAAAAATCTAATTTTTATATGGTGCCTCTATAAATTTCTTCCGTGAGAAATCCAGTTCTCGCTCACTCCTCTCCTCTCCATCGAGAAGATGAATCCTAACAACAGCCGCCGCAGCGGTGGCTATGAATGAGACCAGCAGATCTGGTCGCCGCCTTCTATTATCCCATAAAAGTCCAATTTTTATCCTTATTAGCTGTTGTTTGTGGCTTTATATATTTCATGTGTGTACATTTATGAACCAATGAGTCTCTCTTCTTCTTCTTCTTCTTCTTTGTTGGTATTGTTGTTTCTGTTCTTGCCAACAGTGATGCCACTGATAAGAGTTGCAGGAATTGGGAATTATTGGAGGAAGGGGGAGGCTGACGACAGAAGAAAAGTTAGGATAGTGGATGGCGAGAGAGAGGGCCCTACCACTGCTTTCTTCTGTGAATTGTTGTTGAGGGATGTGATGGGGTCTTGCACCACAGTGTTGGATTCTAGTGCTTTATGAGAACAAAGGGGGAGAGGGTGGCCAGTAAGGGATGGATGTTGACAATGGAGCGTTTGCCAACTACTAATCCAATGTTTTTGGTTATTTGGGATAAGTTTTTACCATATGAAATCGTGGACACATATCTTTCCCCATAAATTTTCTTTCTTTTTTTTTTATATTATTTATTTAATTCTTTATTATGTGTTATATATATATATATATATATATATGCTACTTAATTGTGAACACATATAAATGAACTATAAACTAATATTGATGGTCACAAATACACTATCTAAAAAAAGGAGGAATGAAGAAGGTTGATTTTCTTGAAAAAATCTCTCTTTTTGGACCTTTTCTAGGGGATGTTCAGTTTTTATTTTTTTTCAAATTGTTTGCCATAGTTGGTGTAATCTTTTAAATGTTCTTCATCGTCGCTCGTTGTGTGGTGTCATTGTCTCTTTGTCGCCCGTGGAGGCTTTGGTGTGGTTCCGGTTGCCATCGCACCACTCACAGAGGTCTCATCATTATAGGCCTCTCATGAGGCCCCCCATGTTGTTGTTCCCATTGCCATCGCACCACTCATAGAGGTCTCATCATCATAGGCCTCGCGAGGCCCTTTGTCACTGTCCTCTTCACCTTTGCCTCGAAGGCGTCATATTCATCCTCGAAGCCTTGTAGGCCTCGTGAGGCCGCCCCTCGCTCTCCACCACTTTCGTCCCTTGTGTTTTTTCCGTCGCACGATGTTTTCCCTCTCTCTCTTGCATCGCCCGTTGAGTCGAGCATTGCTCATGCCTTCTTCCCGAGTTGCTCTACTCCCTTGATCAAGCAGCGAAAGTGATCGAGGGTCGAAAGGTAACGAGGCCTCACGGCAGGCATGCGGCAAGGGGTATTTACAAAATTATATAACATAGGTTGCACCATCTTGAAAAAATAAAAACAATAGCACCTTACAGGAAAAACTCAAAATGGGTTTTTTCAGAAAAATCACCCAGAAAAGAATAAGATTATTTGTAACAATTTGGAGTAACCATGATCACTCATTGTCTTGATAGTATTAACAATTAAAAACCAAGCTTTTATATAACAAGAAATTTTTTGCACACTGCACTTCTTGGCAGTCTTACCATTTGCAGTTGCATGATGTCAAACTTAAGTTGAGCATCAAAATAGTCAACAGCAGCAACTCAAAAGCAAATTATTGGAGACAAAAATCTGATAGAAAAACATATAGTTCATCAGAGAATTTACGTAAAGACTTCGATATGCATTAGAGTTTGAGAAAAACGAACTCTTCAATGGCAGGAATGTCCCCGATTTTCTTGAGAGCTTCTTTGGTAGGTTCGTCGTCGACGCCAATAGCCATGACTGCGTGCTTCCTTGGAGCAATCCTGCCGACGCTCATGAAGCTCACATTCACGTTCTGCTCGCCCAAAATGCTTCCCACGGTGCCGATCATCCCGGGCTGATCGACCTGCCTGCACAGTATCAGGCTTCCTTCCATGCTAGCATCCACCTGGAATGATCCAACCTTAGTCAAATGGGGGATGCCATCCTTCACTCTGCCTTCTACTGTAATTTCTCCCGTCTCTGAGGCTGCTGTAGGAAATTTAGACTCCACATTGGCAATGTGGACCTGGATGGAATCTATAGGGTCCTCCGGTGAACCATCCAAGAGAATCCTCTCCTCCGCAATACGAATGCCTCGCTGCTTAGCGGTGAAATCAGCATTGACGATATTAACGTGAACATCTGATACGGGCTCAATGAGACCCTTGGTGATCATGGCTCGGAGCAATCTGGTGTCGAGATCTCCACGAGTTATTGCGATTGTGTAGGTCACTTTCACTGATTTCACGCCACTGCCTCCGGCCACAAGTTGTACAGCTAGCCTACCAAGCTTCTCAGCTAAGACCACAAATGGTGTAAGCTCAGAAAGAACCTGGAAAGCGAGTGAAAATAATTACCATGTCAACTACCATAAACGGAGTGATAACAAGCGGTAGTTTCCTGTATCAGCATATACATTTGTTAAAAAGATTGTGTTACTGAGATCTTGATTTGCAACATATGTATTCAAGGTTTGAATTTTGGCATGCTGAACCTCACTATAGTTTGAGCAGCTAATGTCAAATGGTTTGACCCTTGCAAATTTAGATATGTTTCTGCTCTTTCCTTGGAGATATAAGGTGCACAATGAATTAGATGAAGATAGAGAGGTGATCATACCTCAGCAGGAACCATTGGTGCATTTACTGAAGTAGATGCGAGCTCCCCCTTCAAAGCTCCAAGAACAGCTTCAGCTATTTCGATTGCCACTTCTTCCTGAATATTGATTCAGACATGAGAACCAAGAAAAGGAAAGCCTCTATGTCTCATTTACCTAAAGAATTCTAATTTTTTTAGAGTGAGAACATGAGCATATTAAACTCCATACCTGTGCTTCAACAGTGCTGGCACCAAGATGTGGTGTAGCTGTAACTTTTTCATGCAGAACCAGTTTATTGTCTGCAGATGGAGGTTCTTTTGTGAACACATCTAGAGCAGCCTGAATGAACCAGGGCAAATTTAGATATCAGCTTTCTACTACGTCCAGCACAAGAGTCAAATGGACAAAAGAATATAAAGGATCCTAGAGAAGAAGTATACCTGTGCGACCACTCCGGAATCCAATGCCTTTACTAAAGCTTCTTCATCTATCACACCACCACGTGCAACATTTATAATTCTAACTCCGTTTTTCATCTTTGCAAAAGCTTCATCATTAAGAATTTTAGAAGTGGAAGGAGTCAGAGGCATATGCAATGAGATAAAATCTGCCCTTGCGACAGCTTCATCAAACGTCACCAAATCCACCCCTACAGCATGAGCACGATCAGCAGCAGCATATGGATCATGTGCGATGACATGCAGCCCCAGTCCTTTGGCACGACGAGCAACTTCTGATCCAACTTTTCCAAACCCCAAAATTGCAAGCGTCTTACCAACAAGTGATACACCAACATATTTGTTACGTTCCCATTTTCCTGAAAGTAATAGAGCCGCAAATCCCATAAGCGAGTGGCTTTAAGGGGTGCTATCTCTTAATTCGAATCTAGTACAGCTGGGGCATTCAGGAATGATTCATATCCATGCGGGTTCAGCATCTATGAAATTATTGCAGGCTGGCAGCTACAAAAGTTGATTGACTAAGAATTTTTCATGCAACATAGAATAAGTTCAAAAATGTGAAATAAACAGTTACAAATATTCATGGTGCCTCTATAACACTATTCATGTTGTTTATTGGAAATAACCTAGGTCAAGTTGGTGCTTGATAAATTTGCAAAACCTAAGGGGAAAATTCTTTTCCAATATGATGAAAACCTAGTGACTAATAAGAAAGATAAGTAATATTTTCAGCGACAGAATTACCCCAAAGAAATCCAGTGATACAACAGATAACTGTGGTGGTGAGTCCTTTATTTTCCTTTCATCTCAACTAATATCTTCTTTTTGCTACCCCCGAATATTCAAAACATAGATAAAAATATTTTGCTTGCTCATCTATGCTTTCATCCTACACTACAATGAGCCCCTCAAATTAAGTAATAGGAAGTTACCACATGTCACTATTTGCCTCAGTTTGGCATCATGAATCTATCTCGATGGCTCACCATTAGTGAGAGAGGAATTTGGGGCAGCAGACAAGGAGAAATTGCTAAAAAAAAGACAAAACAAAAGCAAAGGCTAGCGTTGCCCTATAGAGGGTTGGGGATGGTAACTGTGGACCATCATCCGGTTCCTCATTTGAAATTGTGTCTGCGTACCCCTTGTCTAACAAATTGTGCAGAAAATCAAGACACTTTCCCCTTGTGCAGATTCAGTCAAGCTGACTCCTTTTGTGCAGCTGTGTGACAAAGAAGTGACACGGATTAGCAATATAAGACTAACCCCATGATAAGTAAAAAGATCTGTGATCCTATTAACTACCAATCAAGCCTTCCATCATTTGGAGACTTACTTGACTTGAGCACAGGAGGACCATGTTAGACCCATTTTCAACGACCCCTTCTTTCTTATAGGACAAGTTCTAGTACTCTTGGGTTGGAAGCTCCAACGCAAGAGCAGAGCCTTGGACCGTCGAATGCCAAGGATAAAGTGAACCTGACATGGAACTTGATCATAGCAGAAGAAGGGCCATGCTAGCTACTACCTCCACATCAACAAAACAATAAAATTCGACACCATCGGGCATGTTATCTATGTCACTAATGAGATGATTACTATGCAAAGAAACAAATTCGAGACAGCATATAGTGGATCATTCATTGCTTCTTCTTTAATAACAATGGGTAATCAAGGAGTAATAGAATCAAAGATTTAATAACAAAAGAGCTAATATTTGACACATGAATAACTTGACTTTTCTCACGATCTTGATTGCATAGTTAGGAAGAAAGAAGTACATTTACTGAATATAATGCATTGATGAGCTTTGAGAATATTTAGAAATAGATGAAAATGTTTATATACATTCGATATAATTTACTATTTTGACATGGACTTGATATGATGATTAATGTTGCCATGAACAAAATTATAATAAATCGACAAAAGACTTTCATCTGCAGGGACATAACTAGATGGTGCCAATAAGAAAAAAACTCCAATCACATGAAGATGACGACTGCAAGAAACAATTATGTAAACAACATGAATAATGCAATATGGTTTATGTGGAAGCCTTTTGGAAGAAAACCAATGTATCTCAGTAGCAGCCCAATAACATGATCAACATGTTCATAATACTAATGATGGATTTGGCTTCCATTTCTTGATGTTATATCTTGGTTTATTTTATCAATCCATAGTAGCATTTATTGGTAAAACTGTTTTTGAGACTTTTACATGGTATGCTATAGTACTAAACAAATTTTCGTGAGGAATGCATCATCATTTAGTTCCAACAAGAAAGATGAGTGACTCTTGATATCGCGACCATACGGTTCCGCGTCTTCCCCATCTGTCATGAAGTAAACTATCAAAGAGCGAGAAATAAGAATAGGTCTCATTTTGTAAGAGAAAGGATCAGACCAGATTTCATGGAGGCGTCCGATCGCGCGATGTTTCGGGCCATGGCGGTGAGCAGAGCGATCCCATGCTCGGCAGCGGCCACCGTGTTCGCGGTGGGCGCGTTGACAACGAGGCAGCCATGCTCAGTGGCGGCGGCGAGGTCCACATTGTCGATCCCGACCCCGGCGCGCCCGACGACCCTAAGCCTGCCGCCGGAGGCCTCGAAGACGTCGCGGCCGACCTTGGTGCCGCTCCGCACGATGAGAGCGTCGCAGAGCGCGATCTTGGCACGGAGCTCCTCGGGGGAGAGGTTGTACGCGCAGTCGACGTCCGCGAAGCCCTTGAGGAGGTCCAGCCCGCCTCGGCCGAGTTTCTCGGCGACCAGGACACGGGGCTTCGAGTTCGCCTCGCCGGGCTCCTCCGCCATCGCGACGAACCGCGGGCGGCGGTGGCGGAGGAAGGGGGTGGCGGGGAGGCGGGAGTGGAGGAGGGGGCGGCGGGAGTGGAGGAGGGGGCGGCGGGAGAGGGAGAGGGGATCAGCAGGGGCGAAGATGGCTGCCATTTCAGGTAGGCCGAGAGAGACTTGGGACGATGGGGCTCGAAAGATGGAGTCGATGGAGCGTAACGGCTTCGAGTGCAACGCTGAGGGTTTTATACGGACATCGCATCGTCCATTTCGTGCTCAACTAATTTCTTAAAATGCTTTTAATTTCTTAAAATGATAAAAATACACTTTCATTTTTTCGGTCAAAATTACAATTTTTTGAATAAATTATAGTAATTATTGCTTCAATAGCATAAGTTATAATGCTTAAATTCTCATAAATCATAATTATTAATCTTATTATATTTATATATTATAGTTTTATAAAACAATTTATTTGAATTTTTTTAGTATTTTTTTTTCAAATGAAGATTAATAATATTTTGATATATTTTAAAATAAAGGATGACATGTCTTTATGTTTTATATAACCTTAAATTTAGATATATAATTTTTAAATAATACTATAATATTTATTTTGTTTATAAAAAAGAATGATAATAAAGAAATAGGCACTCTTAGTTATGATTTTTTGAATGGACTTACGGCACTATAACTTTAATAAAAATATTATGATTGAGTTTTGATTAATTGAAATTCTCACTAACTACAAGTATCAAACTTGCTATAGGTCTTGAGGTATTATAGAATAATTTATATGATATTTTGAATGAAAATAATGAAGGTTTTGATATATTCTAAATAAAGCATGATAAAAATATTAAGTTTTTCCACAATATCTTAAATTTAGGTCCAAGTATCTTAGAAAATCTTATAATATATATGATAATGTAATGTGTCCTAATGACAATAAAACAAAATGAGACATTAGTATTTACAGTATTGTTGAATGAATTTATAGTATTTACTCAATCAATAGTAACTCTATTATAAAAACACTATAACTCTATTAAAAAATATAAAATTAGATGAATTTAGCTTAAATTAGTTTTTAATAAATTTTTTTTTTTAAGGTATTTTGATGATATGTTTGACACAGTCATTTCGATACTTAAGTTATAGGATATGTTTGACACGGTCATTCCGATACTTATTATAGGATATGTTTGACACTGTCATTCCGATACTCAAGTTATTTTGAAGTCTTACATGCGTTAAAAATAAAACTTCGAATCTCAAATTATACATTAAGTAGAGAATATTCTTGGAATGAATAATAATATTCTCTCTTTTATCTCCTATTTTACTAACTTGTCATCGTATCAAACTCAAATGTTATATATAGAAGTGAAATTTTTGTTAGGAAGGAGAGAAAAGACCCAAGTAAGTCAGCCAAGATGAAGACATATTCTAAGTTGTTATTTTTCCTCAATTAGAAGGAGTGATTCGCTCCTACATCCATTTAATGTCATGGTTGCATTGCATATCCAAATATTTGAGGATATAAGGAAGCTTGCATTCCTTGCATTTCATCAGTGTCTTATCTTTTAATTCATGTCAAAAATCTATATTTCATTAGTTTATTTAGTAAAGATTTTGTTAATAACTCTCACTTCATCCCATTGACATCGAATTGGATATATATATATATATATATATATATATATATATATATATATATATATATATATATATATATATATATATATATATAAAGATTAAACCAAGTTCGTAGCATCATTATTTTATAATTAAAAAATCAATTCGATCAAAATATATAGAAACTTGTCCCCTCTAATTTTCATGTATGCAATACTATGTAAGTCACTTATAACATCGATTGAATTAGATTTTAATGATAAAATTAATTAATGAGTTTATCGGACTAAATATATTTTTGAGATAGAATATTAAAAATACAACAATCACGGACTTGGATCATCGAATGGGACAACTATCAAGCTGGAGAGTTGGACATTACGTTGAAAAATTATAATGTCAAAAATTGGATATTAAGCTGAAAAATTGGTTGACGTATTGGAGATCGGACTTCATGCTATAGGGTCGGGCATCATGCTAGAATGATCAAATATTATGCTGAAAGGTTGAACATCGTGGAAAAACTGATATGCTGGTGAAATGAGTGATATACCGAAGGAAAAGATGATATACCGGAGGTTCAGATGAAATAACAAAAGATTGAATGACATATCAAAAAAGTGTACAATGTGCCAAAACCAACGTAAATATGTCGAATATATGGTTAATTTATTAAAGTCTTAATTGAGGTCATTTTGGGTCAATTTGAGTTGGTAATGAGTTGAAACAATACTAACTTATCAAGAAAGCTAATGGGCCTAAAGCTAGACTGAACATATTAGAAGACTTAACAAGTGGCCTAAAGTAAGCCTAGGCGGTAATACCACCGAGCGCTAGAAGTAGTATTACTTGTACTATTTTGTGCTTGTCAAGCTTTCCAATGCTAGTACGGCATAGGGCGATGATAATATCATCACATAGGCCGATAGTAGTATAGTTAGAGTCAATATTCATAGGCCCGTTATGATGGTAGTACCACCCAGTGCCGATGGTAGTACCACTCATATCTTGAAATTTTGAGGATTTGAATTTTTGGCTCAATTCTTAAAGTTTTTTTAACCTATAAATACCCTACTTAGGCTTGATTAATGGAGCATTTATTCTTGAGAAAAAAGTATTATAAACTCTCATTTTGAGAATAGTTTGAATTTTCTCTTCCAGGAGTTTGGTTATAATTTTAAGTTGTAGGATGTGAGAGATTTTACGTAAAGAGATAGTACAAAGGTTATATCCTCATCTTGAAACAGGAAAAAATTAAAACAAGAGTAGTTGATCTTCCCCAAATGAAAAGAGAATCGATAGTAAAAGTTAGTTACCTCAAGGGAAGAGGAATCGAGAATAGACGTAGGTCGAAAAGCCCGAACCACTATAAATCGATTTATCTCTTTTTACTTATCCTTTAATTATGACTTAGCTTTAGTATTATGATTTTAACTTGATTAATTAAGATTTTGAAACATATTGATTTGTCGATCGAGTTTTAAAATCAATTAAAAATATTATTATACAAATTCACACCCCTCCGCCCTCATTAAGATCCTAATAACTATTTGTGTCATTAAGATCCTAACAGCACTCTCGCGTATTGGGTTTTTCTAACTACTCCATAAGTAAATACTATAAAGTAGTACTCAATTTTTTCTCATGTTAATAACATCCCCTGAGGAGTTAGTTAGCTAAAGCCTATGAGCTCCACTCTATAAGCAACCATTATTCAAAGTAGTCGACACTCTTGTTAACAGTTTGACAAAGCGAAAATGAATCCTAAATTACCACCAACCCTTAGCCCTTTGTACTCATATATGCCTTGGAACTTATTATCTATGATGATGTTTTTTGACCAACTTTAAATGCATTAACTACCACGTAGTGAGCTGAAGCCTCCATCATCTTACGAAGCTAAGTCATGACTTGACAATGGGAGCGCAAAAGCGTGCCCAAGGATGAATCATTCTCTTAATATGATCATTCCTCTAAGGTACGGATTCTGACTTCGCATGTGGAGGTACTCCCCTTGCTAACCCGGTATCGCTTTGGATTCTGACTTAGCATGTGGGGGTGACATCGGTTGTGACGTATCTTGGACCTAAAGTATACCTTATCACCTTAAGATGACTATCTTCTCAAGATGGATGCATGGGCAAGTTGTTGATAATTTCACATCGGATCGACTGATGGTCAATTTAATTGAATATGAGGTGAAGGTTGGAACTTTATTATCAAAGAAAAATGATATTATATTTTGAAATAACAAAATATTGAGACTTAGTTTCTCCCAAAATAAAAAACCCTCAGCCATCAAAACCGAGATCGTAATAGGGAAGCGTGAGGTCATGCAATCTCTTGGCGAAGCCCACATTAATTTTTATTTCTTTACAAAAAAGATAAATGATAAATAAAAATAAAAATCGAAATCAAGCCTTTATAATTAATATACTATCAAGATTTTTACTGACTAAACTAGTTGACATTTTTCGTGTTAGACTTCTAAAACCCGACCATAAGTCAGACACTCCAACTTATTTGAAAAAAAAAAGAGTATTTATTCAATCACTCCAAGATTTAAAACTTGACTCAAGAAAGTCTTAACAACCAAGTCAAGAGTGACTTTATTGCTATTAAAAATAACACTTTTTTTTTTGCATATATATATATATATATATATGTGTGTGTGTGTGTGTGTGTGTGTGTGTGTGTGTGTGTGTGTGAGATATTTGGATTTTGCTAAAAAATAATGTATTGCATATTAGTGAAAATTTTATGATGATCAAATTTTTAGGAGGTGTTTGGAACCTAACTAGAAAGTTAGATGTCAAAAACCATTGAATGAGTGCATGATATTTTTGAAAAAAATAAAAAAAATATTGAAAATTAGAAAATGACATACTATGTCGGACTTGAATAATTTTAAAAATAAATAAAATTTCTAGAATAAAAAAACATTAACACATGTTTATCTAGATTCAATTCTGAGATATCCTAAAACTTTTAGAACATTTTAAGATATCCTGTCATGCAATTGGAGAAATTTTTTTATGACCAAATTTTTATCAAGTGTTAGAAACTTAATAGAAGGTCAAGTGTCAAAAAAAAAAAATTACATAAGTGCATGAATTTTTATATAAAAATAAAAAAATATAAAAAATAACACATTATGTAGGAGGTGAATAATTCAAAAAATCTTAAAAATATATAAAATAAATAAATAATGGAATATGTTCATGTGGATCCATATCCTTAAAATTTTAAAATATTTTGACAAATTATCTTATGTGATGCTGTTAGTAATAAATTTGCTCGACTATACTTACCATGTGTCATAAGAAAGTGACAAAAAATTATCACTAAGCTTTATCCTGAAATTATCCAACTAAAATAGCTTTTCGATCCCTCTTCATCATCACAATGACCTGATCAATAATAAAAATAAAAATATCAAAAAATAAAAATAAAAGTAAAACTATAAAAATAAAATTTAAAAATTATCAATAATAATTAACAAGTGGCCTAAAGTAAGCCTAGGCGGTAGTACCACCGAGCGCTAGAAGTAGTATTACTTGTACTATTTTGTGCTTGTCAAGCTTTCCAATGCTAGTACGGCATAGGGCGATGATAATATCATCACATAGGCCGATAGTAGTACAGTTAGAGTCAATATTCATAGGTCCGTTATGATGGTAGTACCACCCAGTGCCGATGGTAGTACCACTCATATCTTGAAATTTTGAGGATTTGAATTTTTGGCTCAATTCTTAAAGTTTTTTTAACCTATAAATACCCTACTTAGGCTTGATTAATGGAGCATTTATTCTTGAGAAAAAAGTATTATAAACTCTCATTTTGAGAATAGTTTGAATTTTCTCTTCCAGGAGTTTGGTTATAATTTTAAGTTGTAGGATGTGAGAGATTTTACGTAAAGAGATAGTACAAAGGTTATATCCTCATCTTGAAACAGGAAAAAATTAAAACAAGAGTAGTTGATCTTCCCCAAATGAAAAGAGAATCGATAGTAAAAGTTAGTTACCTCAAGGGAAGAGGAATCGAGAATAGACGTAGGTCGAAAAGCCCGAACCACTATAAATCGATTTATCTCTTTTTACTTATCCTTTAATTATGACTTAGCTTTAGTATTATGATTTTAACTTGATTAATTAAGATTTTGAAACATATTGATTTGTCGATCGAGTTTTAAAATCAATTAAAAATATTATTATACAAATTCACACCCCTCCGCCCTCATTAAGATCCTAATAACTATTTGTGTCATTAAGATCCTAACAGCACTCTCGCGTATTGGGTTTTTCTAACTACTCCATAAGTAAATACTATAAAGTAGTACTCAATTTTTTCTCATGTTAATAACATCCCCTGAGGAGTTAGTTAGCTAAAGCCTATGAGCTCCACTCTATAAGCAACCATTATTCAAAGTAGTCGACACTCTTGTTAACAGTTTGACAAAGCGAAAATGAATCCTAAATTACCACCAACCCTTAGCCCTTTGTACTCATATATGCCTTGGAACTTATTATCTATGATGATGTTTTTTGACCAACTTTAAATGCATTAACTACCACGTAGTGAGCTGAAGCCTCCATCATCTTACGAAGCTAAGTCATGACTTGACAATGGGAGCGCAAAAGCGTGCCCAAGGATGAATCATTCTCTTAATATGATCATTCCTCTAAGGTACGGATTCTGACTTCGCATGCGGAGGTACTCCCCTTGCTAACCCGGTATCGCTTTGGATTCTGACTTAGCATGTGGGGGTGACATCGGTTGTGACGTATCTTGGACCTAAAGTATACCTTATCACCTTAAGATGACTATCTTCTCAAGATGGATGCATGGGCAAGTTGTTGATAATTTCACATCGGATCGGCTGATGGTCAATTTAATTGAATATGAGGTGAAGGTTGGAACTTTATTATCAAAGAAAAATGATATTATATTTTGAAATAACAAAATATTGAGACTTAGTTTCTCCCAAAATAAAAAACCCTCAGCCATCAAAACCGAGATCGTAATAGGGAAGCTTGAGGTCATGCAATCTCTTGGCGAAGCCCACATTAATTTTTATTTCTTTACAAAAAAGATAAATGATAAATAAAAATAAAAATCGAAATCAAGCCTTTATAATTAATATACTATCAAGATTTTTACTGACTAAACTAGTTGACATTTTTCGTGTTAGACTTCTAAAACCCGACCATAAGTCAGACACTCCAACTTATTTGAAAAAAAAAAGAGTATTTATTCAATCACTCCAAGATTTAAAACTTGACTCAAGAAAGTCTTAACAACCAAGTCAAGAGTGACTTTATTGCTATTAAAAATAACACTTTTTTTTTTGCATATATATATATATATATATATATATATATATATATATATATATATATGTGTGTGTGTGTGTGTGTGTGTGTGTGTGTGTGTGTGTGTGTGTGTGTGTGTGTGTGTGTGAGATATTTGGATTTTGCTAAAAAATAATGTATTGCATATTAGTGAAAATTTTATGATGATCAAATTTTTAGGAGGTGTTTGGAACCTAACTAGAAAGTTAGATGTCAAAAACCATTGAATGAGTGCATGATATTTTTGAAAAAAATAAAAAAAATATTGAAAATTAGAAAATGACATACTATGTCGGACTTGAATAATTTTAAAAATAAATAAAATTTCTAGAATAAAAAAACATTGACACATGTTTATCTAGATTCAATTCTGAGATATCCTAAAACTTTTAGAACATTTTAAGATATCCTGTCATGCAATTGGAGAAATTTTTTTATGACCAAATTTTTATCAAGTGTTAGAAACTTAATAGAAGGTCAAATGTCAAAAAAAAAAAAATTACATAAGTGCATGAATTTTTATATAAAAATAAAAAAATATAAAAAATAACACATTATGTAGGAGGTGAATAATTCAAAAAATCTTAAAAATATATAAAATAAATAAATAATGGAATATGTTCATGTGGATCCATATCCTTAAAATTTTAAAATATTTTGACAAATTATCTTATGTGATGCTGTTAGTAATAAATTTGCTCGACTATACTTACCATGTGTCATAAGAAAGTGACAAAAAATTATCACTAAGCTTTATCCTGAAATTATCCAACTAAAATAGCTTTTCGATCCCTCTTCATCATCACAATGACCTGATCAATAATAAAAATAAAAATATCAAAAAATAAAAATAAAAGTAAAACTATAAAAATAAAATTTAAAAATTATCAATAATAATTAAAAAAATATTTTAAAAAATACCTATGTTTAAATCAATATTCTTATAGTTGGCTTTGAATATTCAGTGTATAAAAAGTGTTAAATGACATGATTATTTTCTGTTTAAAGTTAAAAAAGATTAGAGTTAATAATTCAATAAAAAAATATCTAAATACAAAAAACAATGAGAAAATAAAAAAAAATGATACACTGTTCAGATACTTAAAAATTCATAAAATATAAAAAAATCTCTAAAATAAAAAATCATGACATATGTCTATAAGTTTCTTATTCAACATTTTTCTAAAGATTTCAGATCATCTTGAACAATGCATCACCTATTAGAAATTTTTTTTCTAGACTAATTTTTTTTTACTTATATTATTAATCTATTTAGAAGCTCAAATGTGAAACAACATTGCATGGATGCATTATAATGTGTTAGAAATATATAAAAAATAAAAAATTATACATTGTTAAAATGCTAAAAAAATCCATAAAAAACCAAAAAAAACTCTAAAATAAAAAAAATAATGACATATGTCTATATAAGTGTCATATTCAAAAATTTTCAAAAAAATTTCAGCTTATTTTGAACAGTGCATCTATGTGACGTACTATTTTTATTTTTTCATCAAAAAGAGTGCATTACCTATTAGGAATTTTTTTTAGACCAAATTTTCTATATATATTGTTGATCTACTTAGAAGCTCAAATATGATAAAAAAAAAAAAACATTACATGGATGCATTATAATTTGTTAAAAGTAAATAAAATTAAAAAAATGACACACTGTTTAGATGGTCAAAAATCCATAAAGATACCAAAAGTTCTCTAAAATGAAAAACCAGTAACATATGTCCATAAGTGTCATATTCAAAGCTTTCCTAAAAATTAAAAATCATTTTGAGATGTATTGTTTTTAAATTTTCCTCGATAGCAATGCATCACCTATTAGAATTTTTTATTTCTAGACCAAATTTTTTACATATATTGTTGACCTATTTAGAAGCTCAAACTTGAAAAAATATTATATCGATGCCTTATATTTTTTATAAATTAAAAATAGAAAAAAGGAAAAATAGTACATTGGTCAGATGCTTAAAATTTTATAAAAATACCAAAAAAATCTCTAAAATAGAAAATCAATGGCATGTGTCCATAAGTGTCTTATTCAAAACTTTTCTAAAAATTTGATATCATTTTGAACAATAATCATATACGAGATATATTATTTTTAAAATTTTCTCAATAACAATGCATCGCCTATTAGGAAAAATTTTCTCTTGACAAAATTTTCTATATATATTGTGGCCATTTTTAGAAGCTCAAATATGAAAAATATTACATGGATGAATTATAATTTATTAAAAATAAAAATAAACAAGATGAAATAGCATATTATTCTGGACAAAGATTTTATTTTATAAAGAATGCTCAAAATATTGGTAGTAAAATAATAAGTTTTCAAAATACTATTCAGAATAATAAACATTAATAAAACCTTTTAACCCTAGCTACACAATAAATCAAAAGTTTATATTTTCTAATAAATATTTTTATGGATATGAAAACATATTTTAAGGCTTTATCGTAAATAATACAACAACGATAGAATAGAAGCTCGAAGGAGTCTGTGTCATTAACAACGGAACTCGAACAAAGTCACTCGAACAAAGTCGACGATATATAAAGACTTAGAATACACAAAAGATAAAAGATCGTAAAGCATAAATCACAAATCACGTCAGTTGGTAAATGTGAAACAAGAAAATATAATTAAATTAATTTTAATCTAATTTAATCCTATGTAAACCCAAAGTGGTTTTTCAAGATTATTATTATCTTTTTGAAAAATTAAAATAGCGTTTGGATAATTTTTTAAATAAGGCTGATCTGTAAAAAAAAAAAAAGTTCAAAGTTAAAAACTTTTTTTAAGAGAATTCTTCCTCATGTTATTTTACTTAATATGTGGTTCATTTTATTTAAAGACCTGTTCGTTATAATGATACCTCCCCACGCTCCCACGTCAGTGAAAGCACAACCACCACTCACAACCTAAAATTCTCTGGTTTTTTCTATTTATTTATCAAATCCCCAAATTACCCTTAACAGCTCCCTTGACGCGGAGAGACCGCGTTTGTCCTCACTCGTCTTTTTGCCCCCAAAACCTATTCTATATAAACGACGCCACGCCCCGTTTCCCTCGGATCCCCTCGCGCTCTTCGATAGTTCAATTCCCTGTTCCAAGGCCCTAATCTTAGAGTTAACATGGGATTCGACCACCAGTTCTCAGATTCCTCGCCCCCCTCCGCCCCTCTGTCCTTTAGCCAGAGGCTGTGCTCCTCGATCCGCTCCTCCTGCTGTTGGATCGGCGGCGGCGGCGGCGGCTCTGGCGGCGACGGGGAGGACGAGCGATCTGCGTCACTGATGTGCTCATCGGCGACCTGGTTCCGGTGGCAGAACCTGGTGGATTGGGTTACCGCGCCGCGCCATCACCATTACCACTCCCGCCGCGCCTCCGTCGACTTTAGGTACGACCCCTTCAGCTACGCGCTCAACTTCGACGATGGGCACTACGACGACGACAACGACCTCACCGGCGGCGGAGACGGCTTCCGGTACCGCAGCTTCTCGTCCCGCCTCCCGCCCTCCCTGCCGCCCCCCGCCGCGGTCGGAGACAACAGCTAGGGCTTGGCCGATCCAAGCGCCGCCTCTTCTTCCTCATTCGAAGTATGATGCGTACATGTACATATGAATGCTGTTGTAGCGCTCTGTTATGCGATATGAGATAGATTTGTGCGGATCGCATCAAATAAAACATATACATCATGGATCATGTATTCTGATGATGTCAATACAAATCTCAAAGCATTTGATGTCTCTTTTGGTCATTTATTTTAGGACCACATGCATAATAATTAATAATAATATATGTTAATTGATTTGACTTTGACAAGACATCACAACATCGAATATAATTTACGTTTGTAAGCTGTCTTTATGTTGGAGAGGAGGGTGGGGTCCGTGCGGAATGGATTGGGTCTGTGGTTCTTATCCCGTGGACGCTGACATGGGACTGCCATTATTAAAGCCTCATCCTAATCCCTCCACTTGCATGGATCTTTTTATATACAGATAGAGAGACAAGTGCAGTGCAGTTTCCACTCGATGCGTCACTATTGACTCGGTCACTACTGTCATCTCTTCGGGGCAGATCTTTCTATGGAGTGGATTGAAGTCAAAGAATGCGTTCCAAAACCATTGTTATCAAAACTGTTGAATCGTAGAAAACTGTGGATCAAACTCTTCCAAGGAACAGATTAAATAACTGTAGCAACCGATGTGAAAGGGAACTAACTCCACAGCAACAAAAGGGAGAGTGAGAGGAAGACAAATAAGAGAGGAGGAGACGAAGAAAGAGACGCATAGGACGGAGAAGGGAGAAGAGAATGAGTAACTATTTGAAGTAGTAGTAAGAGGAATAAGCATAAAAACAACTCATCATATGGAAAGAGCAAATATCCAAATCCAATTTTAATTGACGATATATATATATATATATATATATATATATATATATATATATATATATATATATATAGCTTTCGAACTTGCAGCATGAAATGATTTAGTTACATGTGCACACAACATGCTTCAAGCAATTTGCTGGTAAGCAACCAAATGGTCTCTGTATTTGGTTCTGTATAATCCAATGAAGCACTCACCCACTTAGGCTCATCAAAAAATGGTCACCCTTAAGGTAAAACATTTATGTAAAGAAACTAAATTATCTGTTGGCTTCACCATTAACCTGCAAATCACAAAGGATGTAGTTTGCAAAAGAAAAATGCCACTTGATACTTCATGTTTGTAGAAGAAACTACACAAAGGAAGCAGTAAAATCTTAAATGGTCAAAAGAATAGTTTAAATGTCGATCCAGTATCAGTTTCGGTAGCCAATCGAACAAATGCAACAGCAGTATAAAAATACATCCTTTCCGATCCGACATATAGTATCGCAAAATCCATCCAGGGCTATTAAGTACCCCCCTAGTTATAAAAATACAGATTAAAAGAAATTTAAAGTAATTGATGGCATAAAAGTTGGCTGAGCGCGCTCGCTAATTAGCTCCATAAGCTATAATACATTTAGGAATTTGAAGGACAAAAAATTTCTAGCAAATCTAATGCTAACTCAAGATTACCTCTAAAACCATAAACCACATCAGTTCTCTATTGAAAATGTGTTTTGCAATTTTTCTTTTCCCTCACTAAATTTTGCATCATAGCATTTATTTCAAATAAAGCTGTGAAGAAACATTTATACATCTAGATTCCTCTATGCAGATCGATTTTGCAAATGAGAACAATCTCAAAGTTTCAACAAGAAGTAATTAATAAACCACCAGTGATAGGGATGAAAGTGGCGGTCAACCTCAGGACAATGTCAGCTGCTGCTCCAGATGACGTCACGCACCTTGGAATTGATCAGAACACTGACCGAGGCATATTAGAAAGCCAAGTCCAACACGCCACGCCATGGCTACTGTCAGCCTGCCCCTGCAAACGGGCAGCTCAGGGAGCAGAATGCTCCCCTACTAATACCCTCTCGTTCATTAGAAGGGGGGGACACACTGAACACAGGGGGGCTTTCCCTCCTCCTTCACCCCCTCCACATCTTTCATTGACTTGATCGTCGGAGGGGTCGGGTCGAGCACCCCGACCCGACCTTTGTGCAGGTGCGACGCCTTTGGAGATCACCGCCTCTGGAGATCCAGCAGACTCGAGGGGCTCCCCCACCCGTTGACCACCGCCTTCCGGACCCGGACCAAGCCGTGACGGCCCCAAGGCCACGGCTGAACAGTTACTCACCGTAACATTTTCCAGAAATGCATCAAAGAATCTAAAAGACTATTATAGCTTTACCCGGTGCTACAACAAGCTCAAAGAAAGTATCAGATTAAGTATGATGGCTTCATCAAAATAGGTAATATCTAAAACTATGAACCCAAAGAGAGAACGTTGGAATAGAAGTTATTAACAACTAACAAGAAGCTCATCATTTCATAACGATAGTTATTGTGAATGTAAATAAATTGGTTCCACCCTAACTCGCACTTTTGTTTAATATCTATTCCGATTAAGTATCTTTTTGTTTGACATGATCATGTTGAACCCACCTGGACAAAGGGAAAAGACACACAAGAAACAGTAACATTTAGATATGAAAGTGGAATTGACTTAGCTTTAGCCTTTGAAATATGCAGAGATCCCGTGTAGCCACCCTCTTGTTTTCTCATCTAAACCTCTGCACTGCTAAGGGGAAATTGCTGCATCAAAATTATCCAAAGAGATGGGTCTTCCAAGCTATCCTGCTGCCACAGTACCACTATTAGTATCCACTGTAATAAGAGATCGGCATCACTAATTGACAGAAAGGCAAGGATGCGGTCCATGTAAGAAGGAAAAATAATATCAGTTCTAGTTGAGCCAAGAAATAAACAAAACTAAAGACATGTATCAACTTACCCATCTACTCTAGCATTTTCCTCAATTACATCCAAGAATTCAGTGAGATGATAAATAGAATCCTTAACCATTAAAACGCGTAGAACAGTCTAGGAGGCATTTGCATCCAACTGTTCCATACTACTAAAGAAACAAATCAAAAGGTCGATTAAAGCTAAGAAAGAAAAGTAGAGATGACAGTTAAAATGGGACAAACAACATACTTCGATACAAAGATACTGCTGAATAGAAGTTGGACATAGAATCCTTAACAATTGAAACACACAGAAGAACAACCAGGTTACAATGGGTCATGAAATTCCATACTAACATCGAGGCAAAGTAAAAGGACGAGAACAAAAGGCTATGCGGAAAAAGCATAGACGAAAAACAAACAATGACTCCAGTTAAAATTGGATAGATAATGTGCAAAGACACTCCCGAATGGTTGTAATATCATCATTAGCAGCATTTTCCACCAAAGAACCATCTATATTTGTTCCAGTTCCAATTGAAGCAGAAAAACTCTAGTTCATCTGAAATAACCACAGGTGGCAGAAATTCCTCGGAAAAAGTCAACTACCTGTTAGAAAATAGAAAAAGTATGCAGTGGTGACTTCTACAATTCAAGTTCTTATTACAACCACCATCCATTCAATTAAATGCACAATGCAGAAGTTACCAGTGAAGAGCTTGACAGAAAACTACAAATGAGTGCCAATACTAAAACAAATGAAAGAAGAAATCAACAAAAACATGGAAAATGAAGACAATATACATGAAAGGTATCCCATCTGACATAGCAAAAATTTACTTGTCTAAACGAGATACAATAGCAACAAGCAAACTCGCAAAGAATTACCCCAAATCACATATTTCATCTAACAGTATGTAGAACTCGAAGCGAGACCAGAATCTCAGCAATGCAAAGAAGCAATAGAAGTTGACATGAGTAAAAGGACAGGGAAGAAAATATGAACACATTGAGAGGGGGCAAGAAAACATGAACAAATAGACATGTACTCATCAAACCAAGTTTCTTTCTCGTTTTTTTTACTAATTCGAATATAAAAGTCTTGTATCTAACATCACTGACCACTCAAACCTCATTCAATATCGAGACCATACATAACCCCAGCATATCTCTCAATTGACCCATCAAAGTACTTGTCCGTCAACTTCCTAAATGTCTGTGCAGTAAGCAAACTATCTGAGCCAGCCTGATGGCAGATTCCAACCCTGTCAACCTCCAACTGCTCGGCAACCTTGTTAAGCCCCCCATGAAGGCTGTTTGAAAACCTCATCAGGTGCTTAATGTCATACACAACCGGGAAGAAAGTCCTGGCGAGCTCAAAGAACCCCTCCCGGTTGTCAGGTAGCCTTCTGCAAGTCAGGATCTTTAGGAGGTACCCGAAGTCGTAAGCACAATGGAAGGTCACCCAGCGGACGGAATCATTGAGAACGACGCCCGACGACATTAAGAGCTCGGCAAACTGGTTTGCATCGACCCCGTGCTCCCGATTCCTGGCGAAATCAATGCCGGACTTCTGAAGGAGGTCGATGGAGTCAGGGTTGCTGATGTCGCCGTCAACGTCGAACTCCCTGAAGTTGAACTGCCACACGATGGGGCGCGCGCTATCGGGCGAGGCTGGGAAGTTCCCATCGGCGTCCGAGAAGGTGAGCCCGAGCTGGATGAGGTGGAGGAGGTCGACGTTGGCACGGAGGATGTGGTAGTTGCTGTCGGCTACGGTCTTGAAGTCGCCGAGGGGACGGATGGCGACGCCGGGGAACTCTGTGTCCATGGCGACGAAGGGGAAGTCGTCGACGACTTCCCGGATCACGGCAAACTCGGCCTCGAGGTTTTCGGCCCAGACGTCGCGGATCTCGACGGCAGTGGCTTCGGCGGTCTTCGCCATAAGACAGGACGCAGATCGAAACCTAGAATCGAAGAATTGGCCAAGGGAAACCAGATCTGATCGTAGATCGACCGAATCGGAATCGGTATCGGAAAATAGGGGGATGGGGGAGAATTAGGGTTCGTGGGCCCGATCGAGAGCGGAGAAGGGGAAAGACGGAAAAGGAACGACCTTTTTGTCCCTTCAGCATTAAAGAGAGAGAAACGCTTCAGGGTCAGAGGGCGATGAGGCCACCACCCTCTGCACTTCTCACTGATCTTGGAAACACCATGGTTTGACTTTATAGAGGAGGAAGGCGAAGGAGGAATGAGCGTGCCGTGTTCCGCTGGAACAGGTTAAATGATGGGAGCCGACATTATTACTTTTCCACCGAACATTGTTTACCCAGTGGCAGCCCAGCCTGTGACTGGAACAAACCCCGGGCCCCGGTGGGTCGGACGTGGAGAAAGACGGAGGTCAGTAGATGAAAGCATCGTCGTTCGTGACCGATGCTTTCCCTAATTGTTTGTCGTCTACCCGTCGGACCCCAGCTGTGAGCCTCAGCCGCGGCATATGACGAGAGCCGCGGGGCCCACTAGGAAAACAACAGGGGTGCGTGAAAGACGCGTGCGATTTGTGCGTGGCGGAGGGGGTTGAAGGCACCCTTTGGGCCCGACCTGCACGTGGATTTAAAGCTGAGATCCACAGGCCAATAATATTAGGCAAGCCTTAAGAGTGAGATCTAAGGATTAAACCCACAACTCATCTCTGCCTTTGGTATGAGACAATTGATGTGGTGCAAATATTGACATCATAGAAATCTCTCTCTCTCTCTCTCTCTCTTTCTCTCTGCCTTAAGAATGAGATCTAAGGATTAAACCCACAACTCATCTCTGCCTTTGGTATGAGACAATTGATGTGGTGCAAACATTGACATCATAGAAATCTCTCTCTCTCTCTCTCTCTCTCTCTCTCTCTCTCTCTCTCTCTCTCTCTGCCTTAAGAATAAGATCTAAGGATTAAACCCACAACTCATCTCTGCTTTTGGTATGAGACAATTGATGTGGTGCAAATATTGACATCACAGAAATCTCTCTCTCTCTCTCTCTCTCTCTCTCTCTCTTTTGAATAGTTAGATATGGTACACATTTTTATAACTTGATGTGGAACACATCTCATTCATCATTATTTATTTCATGTTCTTAAAAACCCTGATAAGTGTTGAATATATTTAGTTATTATTAAAGATAAAACTAATATAAATATACTTTCTCTTGATAATTAAGATTCTTTCTCATCTCTTATATAAACTTGGACAGACATTTTCTCTCTTTTTCATCTTGTATAAACTCAAAACTACGAGAGAATACCACAAAGGAGAAATAGATAAATGTTATCACCTTCGATGATATTCCAAATACGGATGAAAAGTTATTAAGTTTTATTTTCACCCCTATTTATGATTATGCTATGGAGTTTTCCTTCAAATTTTTGATGTTTCTTCGTAAGTGATTTCATCCTAAAGGAAGAAAAGGTTTATATTGAGTCATTCAAATTATTTAAAGACAAAAAGAGTTATCATTTGTTCAGAAAAGGAAAGAATTTTTTTAGCACAAATAGAATGTTTGATGATGCAAAGGTTTTTACAACTCATACTACCAATCACTTTAGGTTTAGAGAATATTTCAGCCAACAAGCTTCATCTTATTTTCATTACGGTCTATAATCCAAAAAAAATGGCTAAAAAATAGAATCATATGCTAGAGAACCTTATCAAAGATTTAGTTATCCACTAAAATATAAGTGAGAATAGAATTGATAATCTGAGAATTAAATATGTATATCACTTTGAATCTTAAAAAGGGTTATCATAACTCAAAAATTTTTAAAAACTCTCAGGTAATCTGCTTATAAATAGAAAAAGTTACTAAAGTATTTTATAAGTCAAAGTTCCCTCTCTAATGCTTAATGAGTGATAAATAAATTATCTTTGTTGCGATATTTAGATTAGTCTGTGTAGTATTGCATAATTAATAAATCTCATATTTTATTTTTTTTTCTGTTATACAACTAATGATGTTAAGAAAAATGAGACTATTTGTTTCATTTTCAGAATTATATAGGGTTCAAGTATAAGAGATAATAAGTAATTAACGCCGATAAATATAAAAATTAATATAGGATTTATTATTGACTCATAATGCAGAGATAATAAAACAAATAAGAGATATCAGAATAAAATAATTCAATGAAATTAAGAGAAAAATCCATATGAGTTAACATATTTGTCGTGAATATTTTTATCATTAATGAAAGCCGATTGCTATATACTAATAAGATAATTCAAAATGAATTTGATATCATTACCAAAGACTTAATGGTTTATAAATCACTTAATGAGTTATAAATCATACTATAATAACTATAGGCGGAGAGAAAAATGATAAGTAATTTTGTAGGCTAATTACATAAACCTCTGTAGTTAAGATTAACCCTTGTAGTTAAACCCCTTGGCATTTCGATTCTTAAACTTAAAAAATTTATATTGGAATCTTTATAACTATGAAAGTGAAACTGTTAACTCCATTTATCTTAACACCGTAGGTTTTAGGATTATACTGCATATGCAGAAATGACACGAAAACGATGGACAAAAGATAATTTCAATATCCCAAATACATTTTCGATAGTGGCAAATGACGACACCACTAAAAGCCTCAGATGCCTATTATGGATAAGGAGGAAAAACAATGACGAGAGGTGAGACAAAGAAAGAGGAAGAAGATGACGACGCTTAGCATCTATGTCGGTGCGACTCAATAATTACATCGACATTGACAACGATGTAGTGTAACAAAAGGGCTGCTATACCTCTTTACATTGATGCTGACATAGATGCAGAATGTCGTCGCTCTACGTTTGTGTTGGTGCTGACAACGATGCGAGGAAGGCGATGATACAGATATCGATGCTCTACATATGCATCGGAGCTGCTCGACGTCAACACAAATGCAGAGTAATGAAAGAGTCGCTCGACATTTGCATTGATGGCAACGTAGATGCATATGCAAAGCAACGTTGCTTTGTATTTGCATCAATTGTTGTTGCTCTACATTTGCGTTGACGTCGATAATGATGCGGGGAAGGACAATGCTCATCCTTCTTTCCCCTTTCACTACTCAACAAGTGTAAGGGGAGAAAAAGGATAAGCAATGCTCAACATCTCCCTATCGTTTTGCATCACTCATTCTTCACCCCTTATGTATGCCAAGCAACGAAAAGAGAAAGGGGAACGAGGGATAAGGAAGAATAATGAGCACCACCCTTCATTGTAGCACCACCCTTCATTGTATCGTTGTCGATACCGATATAGTTGCCGAACGACACCAATGTAAATGCAAAACATCGACATCTATATCATCCTCTTTCTTCTTCAACCTTCACATCAACCAATATATCATTCTTACCAATCATATCCACAACAATCATCCACACCTAATAACACCGTAGGTTAAAATTATTTTTTTATCCATCATTTTTATACCAAAAATGATATAAAAATAAATAAAATTAAATATTTCACTTTTAGAAATCTCAATATTAATTTTTAAATCTAAAAACTAATTTACTAAAATATGTAACTACACAAAATAATATATAATTAACACTAATTTGGTGCTTACACCCTTTATCACAAATCGCATATTGGACAATTAAGACCATAACTGGATCAAATGAATGTAGATCCACAGGATCTGATTGTCCAATAAATAACAGCAGATAAACAATTCTGAAGCAAAGCCCCTAAGGTTATGATCAGGTCGGATCCAATAGTTTTAGGATCCGACAAGCAGGGGTTGTTCATTTATAGGCCAACATAGAAGACTTGCTAGTGATGACCACAAACAAGAGAAGTAGGCTAACAAGCTCATGATTTATCCTCATATTTGTCAAAACATACAACTAGGATTTCATAATATTGGATTAGAATACTAGTTAGATAAATCAAACAAAAAACATTAAGAATTCTAATAAAACATAACAACATCCTGCTCATCAACGTAACGGTATCAGTTTTAGAGTACCTCAATATTAATAACAGTACACAAAACCCTTACCACGAAGAACTCTAGCAAACATCAGCTAGTTAGTGACCAACTCAGACTAACAACGATACAGAATTTTCATGGAACAAATACAACACAGTCCAAAACATTTGCATAGATCTCAAGAACCAAGACATTACACAATAGCATTTGCTGCACTAGCAATCCTTGGCCACAGGTCTGCACACTCCTTTCCGATAGGTCCTGTGATAGCAGATCCTGCAACAATTTGTTACAGACAAGTAGTAAGATTTTATGATGTCCCAGTCCAAGAAACAAACAACAAATAAGATAGACCCTGAAGCGTCTACAGGTTTGAGGCAATATTAAAGGTTTGCACAAGATTTCTCATGCTTTACACTTTACGATATATGTTCTATGGCTTTACACTTCTTTGAAGCTAAGTGCATGAGATTTCTCATGCTTTTAAGTGAAAAGATACTTAGTCCTTCGTACCTTTCATTTCTCCTTTTGGGTTGACAATAACTCCAGCATTATCTGTATGTTTTGAAAGGCTAAAGCATTAGATGCATGAAAGTTACACTAACATAAAAAGTAGACATGTATCAACAGGCATCTAAGGAATCCACTAAGTGTTAATGCAGAAACAGAAAATTCTAATTATGGCATAAATAGGTTAAAATTTTATAAAATAAAATAATAAATTTAACAAAACAAGAACCCAAGGCACCCGAAAACTATCCTAAGCATATTC
This sequence comes from Musa acuminata AAA Group, assembly GCF_036884655.1. NCBI lineage: Eukaryota > Viridiplantae > Streptophyta > Magnoliopsida > Zingiberales > Musaceae > Musa > Musa acuminata. Next base: position 8,891,527 of record NC_088330.1, read on the forward strand.
CTCACCACCATACAGGCATTCATCTAAGAAACCGGCCAAGATGCAACCAGTCTACAACTCTCCTAGGAACCAAATCTTGGATAATCGAGAAAATGTCCCAATAGCGTGGAAAGAAATCAGGATAACCAAAAATGTCAGAAAGGTTAAAGTCAATAGAAAATCAAATGAATTAGAAATTTTGATCAAGCTGCAAACAGCTTGAAAGAATTAAAAGTTTAGTGTTTTTTGAATTATAAATAACAAACTCCAAAAGGGGCTATTTATAGCTTTTTTCCATCAATCGAATGTTGCTGCATAGCAACATGCAAATGCACTGGTGGCACGTCAACATGAGCTATGCATGTGCATTGAAACAAACACTCCTTGAAATGCATGGCACAGCATGATGAGATGAAAACATGCCACATGAGAGATGTGCACATGTCACATGAGACATGACCAGAGGGTGATGAGAGAGAAAAAGTAAAAACATAAAGGAGTCATTTTGGTTTTCTTTACCAACTCTAATAATCCCCTATAAAATGTATTTTTTTTAATAAATAAGCAACAATAAAAAATAAACAAGTGAATTAGCATAAACAAGAAACCAAATAGGCGTGGAAACCAAAATTATTATAGTTGTTTATTTTTTTGAATAAAAAATCCATGTTTAATGGGGGTTTTGTTAGAGCTCTTAAAGAAAATCCAAAATTACCCTTTTGCTCGTTTACCCTTTATCTACTCATAATTGTGCATCAATCTCTCACGTTATATGCATACATCACAACTGATTGCTCTTACTTTGCATTGCATTGCATGCATGACCCAAGACAGGACACCCAACACTCATAGCACTCAAGACGTGGTTCACTATTGTGCGTCCATTCACGAATCACTTGATTGTAGCAACCTCTATTGATAAAAAAAAGCTATAAATAACCTCTTCCACAATCTATTATTTTCAATTTAAAGAAAAACCAACTTCCATTCTTACAAGTTGAATTAACTTTCAATCAAAGCTTTATATTCCTATGAATTTTCAGCAACTTCCATCTTTTCAACAACTTCCATTTTTCCAATAATCTCTCCACTGTTTTCACTAGTGTCCTTGATTCTCCATGATCATATACACTGGAGAGTCCAAGACTGGTTGTATCTCAGGTGGCTTTCTCGACCAACACTTGCACATGATCAAAGGATATGCCTAGGACAATGTTCAGTCACCTCCAAGGTTTTCTATTAATTCCCAAATTTCAATTTACAATACTTGAATAATTTTCCTTTAATTGAGGGTTAAATTTTTTCTTCCTATATCAACAATAAGTACTTGCCTTGCCACAACTATAAATATATATAACCACAACATCATGCTGTGTAAACACAGATTATTGTACGTGCAAATACATCATACAAATTGTAGAAAATGATTTGGCAACACCATATAAGCAAAATACTAAATAGCTTATCACTTAAAGCAACTGATCTACATAAATAATGTTAGCAACTAACACAACAATGATCAAAATATTCAAAATACTTAGAAGTTACAAATAATCATCCAAGGAATGGAAGGACAAAGTTTCAGCACAAAAATCAAACTGCATAGAATTACAATCAACACTAGGAACCGAAAAGAAAAAGTGGACACCAACAACAACTACCTAAATTTTAGCACCAGAAATGGATCAGACACCTGCTGTCGAAGACCAGTAAAGTTGTTCAACACAAGGATGTCCAAATCACCCTAAACAGACAGCTCTTGTATGCTCATCAAGTTAAAATCTTTTAAGTTGGGCAAATCCTCAATATTCTGAAGCACTAAGATTTTCAGCTTGATAACTTGTTTCAGATCCAGAATCAAAGAGCAATATAGCAAGGTTCTTGCACTTTTTGTTTTAAACCATATTAAGTGTCACAAAAAAAAAACACATACAATTAATGGAGGCAGTTTCATCGCAAGATATTACCAACTCTCTTTCTCCAGAGATAAGAAGATCACTAAATATTTGCTTATTTAGGTTGGTTAGGTTTTGGAAACGGACATAATTTACCAATGATCTCAAATTTACAGCATTGTTCATGTACAAAATAAACTTTAGGCGGTACACCAACTCGTTCCATGTTATCAAACATCTACATCAACCCATTGCAAGAGAATAGTTTCAATGGAAATAAAAAGAGCAATTCAACGGAAACAGCTCAAAGTAATCCAGCCTACTAGACGTAATCATAAGACACTCTCATTATATTCACTACATTAGCAGCAAAGATAAAGGTAATTTAAAGAGTAAACATTAAAAGACTTGCAAACAAAACAATCTGCAAGCCGTAACGAAGAACGTTAGAGGGAAAGAAGCTTGCAAACGGGAAGCAACCAACGCACCTTCAAAGTACATGTAGACGCCATCCTTGCGGCGCCAGGGCTTGCGCTGGCGAACAATGACGGCGGGCATGACCTTCTTCCGGAGATCGGGCTTCCCCTTCTTAACGGTGGCCATGACCATGTCCCCGACGCAGGCCGAGGGCAGGCGGTTGAGGCGGCCCTTGATCCCTTTGACGGAGATGATGTATAGGTTCTTCGCGCCCGTGTTGTCCGCGCAGTTCACCGTCGCTGCCACCGGCAGACCAAGTGACATCCGGAACTTGTTCCCCGCCGTCCCTCCGCGCCCTGCCAACCTCGTTTCAACAAATCCCACTCAAACAACGCACACGAAGACCCCAACTCTCCGATCTCGAAGGGATTAATGATAGATCTAGCGATAGAGATGGAGCGTTTACCTCGCTTCGACATCTTGGAGGAGCTCGATCTGCCCCTAGACGCGACCACGGATGAGAGGCGATTGCCTCGAATGCTTTCGGCTTTTATACCTGCGGGAAAGCATTCGGTTTAGGGTTTTGGTGATCCGATTTGACGAGAATGCCCTTCTAGGTGAAGTTAGCGGCCGGTGGGCTTTGAATTTACATGAGATTTCAATTCATATATATATATATATATATATATATATATATATATATATATATATATATATATATATATATATATATATATATCATAAAAGATCATTTTACTATCGCTGGTTAGAAACGTCTTAGTCGTCCTTATGCAATACGCAACAATGGTGATCATTTAGCCCCTCTCTTACACACGAGGTCTACAAATAAAAATAGTAAAAATAATATCAAACCCTCTCTTATACGTGAGGGTCATTGCCTCCTTCATAAATCTTATTGGACCCTCCCCTACGTGAGAGGGTTGCTCGTCATTATCGTCACCCCCCTCCCCTTGTCCTCAAGCAATGCGAGGTGAATCTAATAAGATTCGTAAAGGTAAGCCCGATAGAAATAAAGGTAAATTAATTTTTTTCATATAACAAAAGTGTTCTGTTAAAATTTTTATAAGTTTAAACGCTCTACAAAAATTTTTCAAAGATATAAAACTTTTTCAAGAATTCATCATATATATATAATATTTATAAATTAACTTATATTATAACATTATAAACCTCTTTTAAAATATAATAATTGATAATATATCTTATATATATAATATTTGGATAAAAATATTATATTAATTCATCTCAAGAATATTATGAGGATTATAAAAAATTGAGGGCACCATTTCAAAATTTTAAGAAGCAATGTTGAGAAATCTATGGCGACATCACACGTGCAGTCGAAGAATAGAAAAATAAAATCTTAGATTTTCATATAAAAATTATTCTCTTGTCGTCGTGTAAAGATTGATACGTAATGACCCACAAAACCGAAAAATTATACATATAAGAATATTGTGTTACTTTAGAAGATCGTATATCCTTGAATTCCTACAGATCTGTGGGTGCGAATGTAGGAGGTCAACTTCCTCCTCTCTAGTGGTGATCGACACGACAAGGACTACGAAGACACTCCTTAAATCAGTACACAATCCTCCTCGCTACGTGTACCACACAATCAAGATGGGATGATCCTTCTTATTATCCACACACCCCAAGGAGAATAGGAGGTGACATTCAAAAGGATCTAGTATATAATCATTTGGTTCCCTTCTATTTATAGAGGTCCTCTGCAAACTTAACCCTAATGAATCATGTCCTATTGGGTATTGGATCTCGATCAAGCTACTCAAGTCTCTTAGATTAGTGAGTCTCTATCCAATAATCTCTAATTGGCTCTTATTGGATCTCATATATAAGATCCAATAATTTATGGGCTTATTGGACATCCAATAAAATAGGGGCTCAAATGGATATCTCATATATGAACCTCTACTCATTGCAACACCTACCATATGTATGTAACCCTCTAGGCCCAATGTCAAGCTGGTCGTAAGTCATACCGATCAAAAATTATTTTAACTCAATTAATATCTTATACGTTGAGGAGGAGAGTAATTGAGTATACGAGGAATTGTGTGCATTAAATGCTTCTTCACGAGTTTTTGCGCACAAATCTATGCACGACATTTTCTATGAAAATATGATATTTTATTTTTTTATTCTTCCGCTACGCATGTGATGTCATCCTAGATTTTCCAATAATGGTATCAAAGCCAGGTTGTTCATGCAAAAGATTAGTTTTTAAACTATGTGTTAACACGGACTTAGTTGGTTTTGCCTAAGTCGTGCGGTACCCTCGCGCATCCGTCCGCAAAGGTCAGCCTCCCCGAAGCCTCCCATTATCGCTTAGGACCAACAAAAGAGAGAACAGGTTAAAGAGAATGCCTCAATCGGGATCCACAAGCAAACATATCCGAAAAACACGTCATAGACAATGCAAATTACAAACAGACTTTACAAGCTCTGAACAGTTGCACAACAAAGGGTAAAATGGTCCATTACAGACCGAAAAGCTCTCGCGCGTGTCCACATGACACAACCTTTATTTACAAGCCTAAAGAGGCCACTAACCTAACTCAAATGGGACTTTGAAGCCTTCGGCCACCCCTTTACATTTTGTACAAGGCATGAACATGCCAAAAGAAACGGACACACATAAGCATTACATCCAACATCTTGTTTAGAAGTTTGTCCATGACATTCTCCCCCACTTATCCCTTCGACGTCCTCGTCGAAGCCTTTGTGAACACTGCAACTCTTCGCCTTTGCTGAGTCTTCAATCTTCCGCTCCAGCTGCAATGCGCCTCCTGGCTCCCAGCTGCTCTCCACTGTTGTTTTTTAGTAGTCGACCCTTTAATCCGCCATGCTGCTACAACTCACCAATGACTCTGACTCTGTTGGGGGGTTGGCTGAGTTGTGTTGATCCTTGTTGATTCCTGCGGATCCGCTAGATGAAGGAAAAGACCATCTTTACTGCGCTAGTTTTTCAAAAATTCCACATGCTGCTTGAACTGGATGGATGCTTGTTGGAGCTTTAACGAGCATCGCCTCGCAAACTTCTGAAGTTTTAGGTCCTTCCTTCACAAAATCTGCTCATTGACTCTTCTTTCAGTTAGTTGTCACATCTAAGTAGGTTCGCATCACTTCCGCTTTCGATTGGCATTTCGTTGGGAAATGAAGCGGACAATCTACTCTCAGTAGCACTGATCACCGCTGGTGAGGATTTGACAACTATTGTCTTCCGTTATCTTCGAAGGGTCTTTGAACTTGTGCAGAGCTCCTCTGCTGGATAGATAAGAGAACTGGGGTACTCGGTTTCGCCCATTCTCTTAAGAGTTGAGAAGGCAAAGGTTACTTGACTTCGCCCGCCTCCTCGAGGTTGTACTTTATGCATCGAGTTGGTTACTGGCCTTCGCCTGCTCTTTGCTCACACTTCTGAAGCACTTGAAGTGTTTGCACTCCTTGCGTTGAGTTAGCTACTGTGATTCACCTTCTCAATGCCATTGAACTTCTGGAATGCAGGAAGTTTTCACCCCAACTTGGAGTAATTCTCTGGTAGATGAGGTCGCCTCTGGGATTGTACCGTCTTCTCCATCAACCCTACCGCCTACTCCGCTGAGTAGCAAAGGTACAGCATCGCGTACTGCCTGCTTCGTTCCTTGGTCGTGCACTCTTGCATGACCCGAAGTCCTTCACTTACGGCAATCATGATGAGAAACTTGTTGACACCGGTCTTACGAAGTTTCTTGGCCTCTGCTCTTCAGCCTTGTCTCGACACTTGGAGATTGCCACTGCATGCTCCACCTCCTCGGCCCCTTTCACGACCAAGCGCTCTCCCTCCGTGAGAGCAAGGGATCAATGACTTGCACGGAAGTTCCGCCTCTGCGGTACCATGGCGCTGCCATGCCCATGGCCCTACTATCCGTCGCCTCGCATCTGCATCCCTTTTCTTCACAATCAGTAGAGATGTCTCCATGGCACTCCTTTGAGTCCACCTCTATTCTAACTGATACTTGATTTTGGGTAGCTAAGTCCCTCTGGACTCGTCGTCGCTTCCTCGCCCCTTTCGACCCCCTGCTTCAACACCTTTGTGTTTTCCAAGCAGTCCGTTTTGTCGATGGAAAGACAGACTACAACTCTCATGCATGGCCTCTGTCATCACGTTGTAGAGTTTGCACCGATTCCGTTCTCCTTAGCTTCCTCGGTAGCAACGTTCGCTTACTCGACCTTGTCCTCTGACTTGTCGGGCTCCCTTAAGCGAATATGAGCTCTGGAGCAGTCCAACTCTCAAGTTGCTTCGATCATACCTCTGCATGATCAAGTCCCTCCCGTGGGACTCACTAGTACTTACATTCGAACTTTTCCCTTGGTGGAACACAGCCCCCATATGCTGATGACCAAGACTTTCATCTGATGCAAAATTCGATGCACGCCCGGAAGACCCGCCTCTGCGGTACCATGGCCTTCACTCCTTGAATCCATAGCCCTTCTTGCCGTCGTGTTGTTCACCAAAGTGGAGTTCCCAGTAGCCCCCGATCATACCTCCATATGATCTCATCCCTCACGGGACTAGGTTGAGTGTATCGCATCGCCACGAACTGTTCCACCACGATCCGCTGCACCATGTTGCCTCCTGGTGACATCTCCATTCTATTCTGATCCTTATGGAATAAACTCGAATTGTGAACCCTCTATGTGTGACCTCTGCCAATACATCACAGGGTCTCTTCCACCTTCGATTTTGTTCGCTCCTTTGGCAATCGACCTTCATCCACCCACTCCTGGGTCACACCTAGATGAAGCACTGCTCTAGGACAGTCCGTCGCCTAGTAGCTCCCGAAGTCCTCCGACTTCGCTGTAATTTGTGCACCATTGCCTGGATCCTGGGCCTCTGCCCCTACCAGCTCAATCTCCGCTGCGCACTGCTTCCTTCATAGCAACTTGAATGACAACACTGTGGCATATTCTTCAAGAGTACCCGCCTCTGCGTCCTCTTGCCCCGTGCTAAGGTATTCTGAACCCAATTTTGCCTCCGCAAATTGAGTCGCCTTAGTTCCTCCAACAAATGCTCCTCCGAGATAAGGTGTATGTGCCCAGAAGCTCCCTTCGTCTTTGGCACCATGCAAGATGAGTCCGCTCCGTCAGAATGAAGGACCCATGGAACAACATGATCCTACTCTTGCCTCTGCAAGAGTTCATGTCCTTGACCTCTGTCTAAGGAAAGCATTGTGCCTCTGCTCTATGTTCCAACTTCTCTGCTGGCTCCCTTCATGCGGCTTAGGTACTTCGCCAAGTTACACCCAAGTTGCTTCGCTCCTCGTTTTAGCATTGAGTCAATGGTGGCCCTCGCGCTCACCATTCCACGGGTCAGCCCTCCCTTGAGTCCGATCTCCATATCGACTCCAATTGTGCCTTCATTTAAGTTGCTTCGGGTCGCTCCCCCACTTGATCTCGCAATGCATCCACCAATGCATTCTCTCGAGCGAGATCATGCAACGACTTCTCGCCGCTTGCTCAGTCCATCGAGCTTCATGGAGTTGTTGTTTGTTGAGGCACTCCTCCTCAACATGTGAGGTCCATCTCCCATGATTCTCCCTCTGGAGAGCCGAGACTTATCCCTCCTGGATAACTGTCCCGTGGGAGCAACATCTTTCTTCGTTTCGGAGAGCACCATCCCCTTGGACTACTCCAAACTGCTGAACAAACTATGTACTGTTCTGCCTCCTGCAAATGCACTTGCTAGATTGCGACTCCATGTCAATACAGCCCCCGCTGCACCCCTCGAGGCCTAGCAACATGCTGAACTCGTTGCACACTTCAGCCTCCGACGGACGTATCCTTCACATGCCGAAGAGAAAGTTTCAATACTCCATGGCGTCGAGTTTCGGTCACCTTGAGATGGCCACGAACATTCCATCATCCGCATATAAGCCCATGCATGAGTACCAAATTCTTCGAGTTAGCAATTCCCCTCACCTCTGTGAGCTTTGCATAACTCTTTTGGTCGTTGAGCAACTCATTCCACCTTGCATGGTCTCATTCTTGCCAAGCGCCTCGCTTGCCTAGAGCACCATCAAGTATAGTTGTCAACGTTGAGGCGTAGCTCAAACTCAGCCATCCCAACCTTTGTGTGCTCCGCATTCTTCCAAGCTTGCATGTTCTCGTGGTGCCTCTTGCGCGAAGGGTTGGCCATTCCTCTGAATGCCAATGTTAGATGCCCGCTCTTATGAGCAACTCTTTTCCCTACATCTCCATGCCCGTTTTCCCTTAAACGGTCGCGCGTTGCTGACTGCCCTCAACGTAGCCCCGCTAGGTCCCCCACGTTTGCATGTCAAGTGTTTCTATGAGTGCTTGTCCCGCTCTGATACACGGACTTAGCTGGTTTTGCCTAAGTCGTGCGGCACCCTCGCGCATCCGTCCGCAAAGGTCAGCCTCCCCGAAGCCTCTCATTATCCCTTAGGACCAACAAAAGAGAGAATGGGTTAAAGAGAACGCCTCAATCGGGATCCACAAGCAAACATGTCCGGAAAACACTTCATAGACAATGCAAATTACAAACAGACTTTACAAGCTCTGAATAGTTGCACAACAAAGGGTAAAATGGTCCATTACAGACCGAAAAGCTCTCGCGCGTGTCCACATGACACAACTTTTATTTACAAGCCTAAAGAGGCCACTAACCTAACTCAAATGGGACTTTGAAGCCTTCGGTTGCCCCTTTACATTTTGTACAAGGCATGAACATGCCAAAAGACATGGACACACATAAGCATTACATCCAGCATCTTGTTTAGAAGTTTGTCCGTGACAGTGTGTTATGTTCAATTGCGTAGAATTATTTTTACGTGATTGCTATGATTTTTATCATAGTTTTAAGATCTGAACTACACATCTTCTCCTTGCTAAAATGTATTTTAGATCAATGTTTTGTCGCCAAAATTAGTATCACGAAATAGGGGAGAAAGGGTAGCAACTATTACCGCTATATAATTTGGCCGAAGGCTGCTTGTAGCCTTGGCTGAGAGCATAGCTAGCTTGCTACTCTCAGCTTGGCCAAAAGCAGTAAGGGTGCTCTCGACCTACAAGATTGGTAGCCTCTATAGCCTGGTTTCCTGGCTGCAAGGGGTACCCTTGGTAATTAGGGTTTTCTAGTTGCCAAGGAGACCATAACGGCAAGGATTCTTGGCCGCATAGTGCTAATCATAGGTGTCCTGCAAGCCAATCACATGAGTGATGATACGTAGTCTTTTTGCTTATTATTATTATTTGATATTTTATTATTTTATATTGATTATTGCATATACACCTATATATATTGTGATGTCCTTGGATTTATACAATGAGAATCGGATTGTGATGAGATCACGATAATGAGACCGATTCACCTTTAAATATAAATCCTAAATAATCCCGATCATCGGTTACTCGAGAGGGACATCGAGATAACCGGATAGACTAGTGTGCTATATACTCATCCATATGATGGATGCAGCTGGTCTCATAGCTACTCATATGGGGACACTAGGGATATAGTATATGTACTAATTAAAGAATAGGTTCACTAATTGATCTGTTCACGAAATATTGGATGGTTAATGAGATCTCATTATCAGACAATAATTTCGTTGTCCTAGTGGTGTACCTAGTCCTTAGACTTGAGACACCAAGAATATCATATATGAGTGCTCTACTTTTTGATAGTGGACTTATATGTTTGGATGTTTCAAATCTAATTCTAGTCATATGTGCCCTATAAGTCAATCATGTGAATGATGATACGTGTGACTTGACATACAGTCTCTATGCTTATTATATTTTTTATATTTATCACTTTGTATTGCTTGTTACATATATGCATTGTGATGTCTTTTGATCTGTGCAATAAGAATCGGATCGTGATGAGATCACGATAATAAGACCGATTCACCTTTAAACACATATTATAAATAATTTCAATCATATGTTACTCAAGAGCGACATCGAGATAACAGGATAGACTGGTGTGTTGTATACCCATCCATATAATTGATGTAACTAGTCTCATAGCTGCTCGTATGCGGACACTAGGGATAAAATACATATGCTCATTGGGAAACGAGTTCACTTATTGATCCGCTTATGTAATGATGAATTATTGATAATACCTTATTGTCAGACAACGATTCTATAGTCCTAGTGGTGTATCTGATCCTTAGACTTAAGACACCAAGGATATCATGTATAAGTGCTCCATTCTTTGATATCAGATTTATAGGTTTGAATGTCCTAGATCTAGCATAATCGGTCATTAGGAGTGGCGGCCAACCTTATGAAAGCTATTGAATGTCGATAGAGGATCATCCACTCTCGGTGTCATGAGAGAAATATCTCATATATTCTTACTAAGACAAATCTCTAACCAGGATTATTCATATTGAGATTGAAAGAGTTCTCCGAGAAAATTCGATCAGAGCGAGACTCAAGTAGAAATCCTATGGGTCAGACAACACCATGTCTGGTATACGGTCTTTGGGATATTAGATTGATGAGGAACTATATACACAGTAACTGAGGACAGATAAGTTTAATAGATTTGATTCTCTTGTATCATCTAGGGACTACGACGTAGTGGGCTGGTACGTCCGTAGTCGATGAGTCGAGTAAATTATTATGAAGATAATAATTCACTAAGCCAAAAGAAGTTCTTACAGGTATGACTCATGGCCAACTCGATATGGGGCTAGAGGGTCACACATATATAATAAGCATTGCAATAAGTAAAGGTTTAAATATGATATATCCGTTGGAGCCCATATTTTATTGTATATCCAATAAGTCATTGAATTATTAGATCCTATGGATGAGATCTAATAAGAGTCCATAAGAGATTATTGGATAGAGATCCACTAATCTAATAGGTTTGGGTAGTTTGATGGAGATTCAATATCTAATAGGGGAGAATCCATTAGGGTTAAGTTGATAGGGGACCTCTATAAATATGAGAGAATCAATGGTTTATAAGCTAGAGCATTTTGCTTGCCTATTCTATTCTCCTCCCCCTCTCCACTTCAGAGTAGGCCTGGAGTTTTGAGGTGCATTGTCGCAACCCTACTATGTGGATCACCGTTAGAGAGGAGGACGCTTGATCTCCTTCACCATCTCCTAGAGATCTATAGGGATTCAACGATATACGATCTTCTTAAGTAACACAATCTATCTCACACGTGGTTTTCTGTTTCACGAATTTTATATATAAATCTTCACACGATTACGAACATATCTTTTGGAATTAGAGATTTTGTTTTCTGTTCTTCCGCTACGCATGTGATGTCGCCCCCCCAAGATTTTTCAACATCTGGCACAGGGGATAATAGGGATATAGTATATGTGCTCATTAAATAATGAGTTTACCGAATGATCTACTTATAAAATGCTAGATGATTAATGATATCTCATCATTAGATAGCGATTTCATAGTCTTAATTGTGTATATGTCCCTTAGACTTGAGATACCAAGGATGTCTTGTTTGAGTATTCTGTTCTTTAATACCAAACTTATAGGTCTGAAAGTTTTAAATCTAGTATAAACAATAATTGAGAATGACAACCAACCTTACAAAGATAATTAAGTGTAAATAAAGGATCAACTACTCTTGATATCATGAGAGGAATATCCTGTGTATTCTTAGTCATGTAAATCCTTAATCGAGTTTACTCGGATTAAAAGAGAAAGAGTTCTCTAGAAGAATCCGATAAGAGTAAGGCTCGCATGGATTCTATATGGGCATGATAGCATCATGCCCAATATATGGTTTCTAGGATATTAGATGGATAAGGATCTATCGATATACGGTAATTGAGGGTAGATATATCAAATGAATTAGTTCCGTACCATCTCGGGACTATGGGTTAGTTGCCTAATACGTTCATAGTCAATGAGTTGAGTGAATTATTATGAGAATAATAATTTATAGAGTTCAAATAAGTTCTGGGTCAAAAGGGGTTCTAACAAGTGCAACTCATAGTAAACTCGGCATTGGACCTAGAAGGTCATACATATGGTGGATGACACAACAAATATAGGATTAGATATAAAATATCCAATAAATCTTTTTAATAAATCCATTGGGTGAGACCTAATAGAGAGCTTAGATTGTTATTGGATGGAGATTCATTATCCATTAAGCTAGTACTTATTGAATGAGAATCCAATATCCACTGAGAATGATCCATTAGGGTTAGCAAGAAGAGCTCTCTATAAATAAGAGTGGGGTTCAAAGGATCATAGGTTAGACCTTTATAGTTGCCGGCTTCGTTTCTCCTCGTTCCCCCATCTCTCCCTATCATGAGCTATGAGAGGACAACAAGAGAGCTGGTCCCTCTCTTAATTGTTGTTGTATAGTGGTGTATGATCACAAAACGAGAACCCGTTGATCAAGAAGGTGCATCATCGCTGTGTCCGCTTTATGGATTACCGCTAGAGAGGAGTTCACGAGAGTTCCTTCATCCCATGGACTAGGATCTACGATTTGGGGATATACGATCTCTCCTAAATCGTTTTACCCTCTTGATACGATTTTATCGTTCCGTGTTTTTCACGTACAATCATCGTTTGACAATCCGATAATATCTGTTTTAAAAAATTAATTTTTATTTTTATTTTTTGTTGGCCATATGATGCTCCCTCGTGTTTGTGAACACTTATTACTAGCAGAATTGATCTTAACAAAAATCCTAATGGTTAGACTTTGCCTCTTTGTTGTTTACACAGCTATTAACTATAGTTATTCCATAGATATTTCACCATTTTGATCCAAGGTTTTAAAGCTCTGGTACCGATCTTGTCATCTTGTTTACCTACCACTCCATTAAATCACCCTCGTATCTGTCATTACACTGACTCTCACTATCCGGTATCAACTTTTATATATATATATATATATATATATATATATATAATTGAAGATACATTGTACATGATTATATCTTGATATAACAAATGAATCATTGTATTCACAGAGCTCCATGCCACTGTTTCTTGTGCAGGCTTATCTATGCATTGGAGGCGAATCAACTTGCCGATCCAACATCGAGGGTGGTTCCGTCCGTCCTTCACCTTGTGGTTGCTACGAGGGGTGGCAAACATCAACTCACGGATTCTGTCTCCTGAGCTAAAGAAACTTTGCTGGTGTGCTATGCTTCTGCAATTATCAGCTCCGCTTAATCCATTTCGTCTATCCTTCGTACTCTTCTTTTAGATTAGATGCTTTAAATGTTAGCGCGTTAGAACACTCGTAGGTTTGCTTGAAGATTTAGTTCTGCATGCGATCGTGCTTTTGCTTTACCTGAATAGTTCGTTCTGCCAAATTCGGAGTCGGATCCTGTATGGATTTGATCCGAATGTCCTGTTGCTAACATCAGCATATAGGAAAAGAAAAAACTTATTTTCCATCAAATGCAACTTTTACATTTCGGAGTATATATTTAGATTCGAGCTTTCATCTGCAAGCTTATCACTTAAACAAACATTTGTAGAAGATACGGTGCGAATCGAATGTTAGAAGACAAACCATCATGTGTAAATCATGCGACTCGCAATAAGCCACGTAATCGAGGGGCCCGCACCTTACAAGTGAACGTTGAAGTCGGCCGAGACGGGCTATGTTTTTGCCTGAAGAATACTCTCGTCCACCAGTCTGCTACGTACCCAAAGTTCTACCTTCGAATTAACTGGAAGCCTCTGTGGAGCCGGGCAAATCGCCCACCGGGACTGGGCCCTACCTGTAACGACTGATGGGTTACGTGTGAACAAAAGGTTCGGAGAAGTATTACTGGGTTTTAAGCAGACACGGAGGGGGTCGAGGGTTCTCCGACACGTTAGAGGAAGCACGAGACGAGAAAAGGCTTCGGAGCGGCGTTGCATGTTCCTCGAGGTCCTACCTCAATCATCCTCCCCTCCACTACTACTGCTGCAGTGTATTGATTCCGATCCCAGCCTCGCCCCTTTGTTCTTTTTCGTCCGTCCGACGTTGATTTCCTCCTCCTCTTCCTCTCCATTTTTTTGTTGGTTTGATCCAAAGCCGGAATTTTGCATCTGCTTCCAGCTGACGGAAGCCCTACCGGAGGGAGGGCTTACTGCGAGCCCCTTGCCTAAGTTTTACGGTTAGGTCCACATTCTTCTCTTTCCATATCAAAGATCGTTTCCTTTTGTTACATTCTGCAACTTGTTGATGGCCATCGGCCATTATTTGTTGTTCTTACTCCCTAGATAGTAACGCACACCACATTGTCCTCTCTTTTTGCTGCAGATATCAATCACCAGCATCCTGTCTCCCTATAAATCTACCAACTTTATGATGGTCGATTGAATGTTCGTCTTCTGTGAGAGAATCGATCATGGAGAACTAATCTAACATATTTGACATGTTGCGGCATAAGGATTCCCATCTTTTGCTTATTTTATAGACATAAGATGGCTGATTTTATTGCTTATTGATAAGAGAATCAAATATGTAAACGAAGGAAGTCCGTTATGTCTCTCTTATCGTTAGATGTGCTTTTTAGAGCTTACATGTTTTGAAAGGAACAAAATCGTGTGGGTACACCCATCGCCCAAAGCAAATAATTCCTTGTGAGCTTACAAGCCGTATCAATGGTCGACTAACCAAATTGTTCCTTATCAGATTGGCGCTAGAAGGAGAGCACGAGGCTTGCATCTCGGTCGAACAAACTATGGACAAAATCGTGCGGGTACGCCCATCGCTCAAAACGGATAATTCCTTACGAGCCTACGAGCCACACAATGATTGGCCAACCAAATTATCCCTTATCACTTATTTTATTTTGGTTGATTCTAGTTGGCATATCGAAAGGAGGGTTAATGCCACTGGTCATAAAACTTGTAAAGCAAAAATTAATGAACATAAATCTACTTTTCAATTAATTCTTTGCTCCTCACAAATTTAATGATTCATTGTTTTATTTTGCTTGTCACTTTTTTTTTATGATTTTTGCAAATATTTGCTCTCTTGTGATCAGTTATAAAGATCATATCTGTTTTAGATATTGCATCTAATTTAGCATATATGAGGGATCCTACAGCCATAATCATAGCTAACATATTTGCATCTGTTCATGATTAATGATTTAGATACTGCTGGGAAATAATAATTTATATGCCTCCTTGAATCTCAGCAAACGTTTCAGCTTCTAACATAGCTTACACAGAGAACAACATGTATAAAATATTTCATCAGAACCAATATCATCAACTACATTTTCCAGCTACATCGATGGCACTTCATTCTATCATCAATATATGATAACCTGATGCATGACTAGATTGCTACTCTATACATTAATAGAGGAGGGATACAAATTCTTAATGAGAACTCTGGATTATTTTTGTGAACCGATATCTTCACCATCTTCTGCGATATCGAACAAGAACTGAGGCAGTGATGCGATGCGAGGAAGATGCATCAGTAGCTCCCCAAAGGAGTCCTTTCTTGAGATGTTTGCCGCTGTCCTACGACCCGAAGCCTTGTTGGACTCTTCTTCAGGATCGAAGCCATTACCGGTTGTCGAAGTTCCACCCCAGTTCATCTGCTGGCTTTGTACCATGCCAGCGTCCTGGAGCAGACAGCAAAAGGAATTCACCTTCGACATGATCGATCTTTCATCGGAAGCAGGCATCTGGGAATCAGTAAAAAGAGATTCAACCAACTCCAATATTTCTTGGTCACGAATAACCGTGCTGGAAGACTGTGGATTCCTTGATGCGAACTGATCAGATATGCAATATCCTAGTTGATTGATAAAGTCATTGATCGATATTGAAGGCTTGAGTCCAGGAACTGTCAGATGATCCCAGCAGCTCTGATTGTTAGTCTCTTCGGTTCCAACAGCACCGTTTCCTTTTGATACTGGAGGTTCAAGAACTGGAACACAAAATAGAAGGTTTTAAAACAATGTGGAATTGCAAAGAGTAACTATGTCGTCAAAGGTTAACTGATCAATAGATTAGCAACCCAAAAGCTCCATTTTAGACGAAGAAAAGAATAAGCAAACAGAAAGCACCTGCCCTATCCATCTCCAGGCAAGAAAGTCTAGCACCTTAGTTCCAAAGAAGACATGCATGCCCACTAGATTTTAGATATACAAATCTAGAGATAATCAATATCCGATTATAGATATCGAAAACATGAGTTAGATGATGAGTTCAGCATTTTTTACGAGTGATATGTCCTGATTTCTTCTTTGAGGTTCAAACAAAAGGAGGAAGAAAATTTCTGCCTTATACAAAATGAGAAGACAATCAATTGTCCTATCAGAGCAATGATGAACTTCAATTAAGATCTCATTGGTAAAAAACAATGCAAGCCTTCCATAGTAGAAAGTGCAGAATATTTATTTTCCTGAACCTTTAAAACACAGGTACATTCTCGCACAAAACTGAGTTCCAAAACTACCTGAGCTTGGTGGGTGGATTTCCGCTACAGAAACATCAACCGATGTGCCGCCCTTAGTAGAAGTTGATCTTCCGGCACAAGCCGATGCAGAATCTTGAAACTCTTGAACTGAAGATCCATATGAATCTTTGAGATTATCAAATGGATGACACCTTGGTTCAAAGAATCGGCTTTCCTGAATTTCTGGTTCTTGACTTAGCGCATATAGCCGTGGATCGTATTGGATAAGCTTCTCTAAATGCTTGCTTAGCAAACCTTGCGGGCATTGTAGAAAATGCTTCCTGAAATCGAGTATATCGAAATATACTATCAGCACAGTACATTAAAATAATACCGAAGAGAACACCAAATTGCAAGTTCTTCTTATTCCCCATTAACTAATTAAACGACAATTATGGAGAGTGGCACACAATTAATGTGTAATATGTGCTGATCAACCGTTTAACAGAGCCACTATTTCAAGTATGATTCTGAATTATCTTCAACAAACAACGAAGTACATGACAGTTTTAGCTCATGGTACAAAACACTAAATATCTCATAGGTAAATCATTCCTAGTATTGATTATTATAATATTCCTTGAACTAGATCAGCTAAATCTATTTCCATGCCTAAACAAGGGCATGTCTAATCCTTTTAGTACATCTTCATAAGCAACAAAAGTTCATCCCACCAACCCATGGAACTATACTTTGAGGTCCCAACCCATGGAACTATGCTTTGACGTCACTTAGGCTATCCACAGAGTTCATGTATCTCAATCCATGTAAAAGAATTAAAAAAGTCTATGACAATTATAACAGACAAGAAAAGTCATGATATGTTAAAGCAACGATAAAGTGTCTAAGAAAGGACTATAACAAGTAATGTGATAGTCGCAACATATTACATGCAAAACAAATTTGACGACTGCGACAAATATACATCACGATGAGAAAGGCAGTTCCAATCACTTTGCCCAAAATCATATGTGCTCATGCAAGAAATAGGTAGTGTTGATTCCTAAATGCTGGTATAATGGTAAAGTAAGATAATAAATCAACAGCACAATCCTCACTCCATCAATTAACCAATGCAGGAAATAAGTTTACCTGTGAATGCTTGCTTGCCCATCAGTGAAATCTGAAGTCGCTTGCCACAATGTGTGCTTCCTAGGCTGTGGATTGGTCTCTCTAAAGAAAAGAGGCTGCCTAGCCGACTGCATATAAGATATAAATGTTATATTACAAATCAAGAAGTCTTGACAAAACTCTCGAATGACCACTGGATCTCAATTTTATTACAAATAAAATTTACCACTACATCCAAAGTCCCAGGTCCATCTTCTGGGCAATTTGCTTTGAGAGCTGTGATATCTGACCACTGGATCTCAATCTTGCTCTTAAGACCTCCTTCGAGAATCTCCCATACAAGTTTTCGCTTTGCGAAGTAGCACTTGGCTACTAAATCACCTTCATACCTCGACACATACTGCGTTTAAAAAAAAGAAAAGAGAACGGTTAAAATTCATAACACCACCGAGGTGAGAGCTTCTCATGCTCCATTAACATCTGACCAACCTAGAATACAGGATAAGCGCTTGCAGGGGATTATGCCAGCACATAAAATAAAGGCAATCATGCCGATTATGAAATGGTAATGCACAACATTTCAACTTCACAGGCAACGCTGTGCTCACTCTTTATTATTAACAACCTAAGAGAAAGGTGTATAGATTTACTGACTCAGCTCTTTTATGCTAATATCATGAGTTGGTATAACTCTACCATGTTAGATGTAAAGAAAGAAAGAGGATCCATCCAGACTACACAACTTGAAACTACTTGGGCAGAAGTAAAAAAAAACATGGCTTAATGAGGCATACAATAGCTAATGTCACAGCTAGCTTTCATATATATAGTAACTACAGAAAACAAGATGTGAAGATCTATATGATCAGGTGTGTTGGCTATACAGAATATGAGAATAACTTCAAGACAAACTTCAAAGCAAACAAAACATGAGTAATTTTATATGAATTAACCATATTTCTATAATCTGGTAGTTCAAATTATATAGCTAACAAAGGATTTGGTTATTTAGCCACATGAAAAAGTGCTCTACTCAAATTTTTTTCTTGGTTCGCAATGCTAATAGTAAAGAGAGTAATCACATTCCAACAAACATAATTGAGAATTTGGGATTACCTCCCAACTCCCAATCCTCAAAATGGAAGCCGGAAAGTTTGATGCTTTCATCTTTTCGGTGGTAGCCAGAGCACTGCTTGACCTAGTTTCTTTCTTTTTTTCATCCCCCAAGCCTTCATTTTCCATGCTGTGTGAAGTAACAGCCGCATTTGCTTGAGACAATCTCATCTGAATCAAATCCAGCAGTGATGGACTCTTTCGCAGGCGAAGTCCCAGTGGACTTGGCTCATCAAGTAGATCATACTGAACACCCTCTGTTAGAGGCATATCTTTTCCTGTTCCCCACTGCTATCATCCACCAATTTAGTTAGTAAATATGCAGAACTACAGAGTAGTTTTGTCTTGACGAACAAATTTTGCAATGAAGAAAGAATAGCAATTGCCTATCGCAGTACATACCAATTCAACTCTTACATAAAAAAAAGGGAGAAGAGTTGGCAAAGCAACATTAAACATGATCCATAAAAAAGGTTTCATTCTTAATACTTGTGGATCTTTTATCACACGTTTTTAGGTTCCAAAAATCCCCCCAAAAAACCCAACTTTTTAACAGTCGGTTTCACGAGGTACCCGAAAAGATATAAATGGAGGAAATTCATCATCAGAAACCCCCAAACACAATCAGATCAAGTATTTCTTTGAGAGGACTTGAGAATCATCTGCAAGCGAAGGCAGACACCAAGGAATTCGCAAAAAATTAGGCTTTTGCTTGAACAAAGACAAAAGAAGTAAAGTGAAGCACCTGCTGGAGATGAGGATCAGCAACCTTGGGTCTCTTGTTGAGCGGCCCATGCTGGTCCTCCAATTGGTCCTCAATCTCCAACTTCACCTTGGACGACGGCGGCTGCGGCTGCGGCGGCGGTAGTCTCTTCTTGATCGGCAGCTCGGCCTCCGAATGCAGCTTGCCGTAACTCGCCAAATGAACCATCAGAGACCCTCCCAAACAAACAAAGAAGAAAGAGAGAGAGAGAGAGAGAGAGAGAAGGCCCGAAAAGAACCGCCCAAGAAATCCGCGTGGAAAACCTAGAACTCCGGTCTCACGCAATCTCTTCCGCAACCCGTGATCTCGAGGAACGAACCCAAGCCCTGATCGCGAAACTATGAGGAAGAAGGGAGGAGAGGAAATCGGAAATGAATAGGCGGCGGCGGCGGCGGAGACGTGTCGGCCGAGGACGACGAAGTCGGAAGGCAGCTACTGCTTATAACACAAGCAAGCAAGATGATGCGGCATGACGTGGACTCGGTCAGCTGCCTTACACGTGCCATGGGACCGTAGCGTACGTGGCGCTTAACGTCCTTCAAAAGTACGATTTTGCCCTCGAACACCCCTCCCCCTCTTCCCCTCCTCGGGAATCATCTACCAAATTCTATATAATACATTTGGTTTCATGTAAGACGAACAATAACATACAATAATTATTTAGTGGATTATCTTCATTCGACTTCTTTTATTTTTTAATCGAACTAATATATTCAATTTATTTTGTTAAAGACTTTTCAGTGAGGGGTAAACTAGAAGGTGACGCGGGAGAGTGTAAGGGTAATTTGGTCTTTTTTCGGGTGAAGGGGACGGCATCATGGTGGAATTGTCGGCGTGTGGGACGGGGTTCACGAACCTTCGCTGCTACCGAGTATGGTGAGGCGGCGGAGGACACGTGCGATGGTGAGGTGGGCTTCCAACTCCGCGTTGTGGATAAGGATCGGATAAAGATGGAATTAAATGGAAGGTTTGCTGATGACTGCAACCACTGCACACCAAATTGGCATTTCTCTTTTCGACTTTTTCCTATCAATATTTTTCATAATTTAATATTATATATAATAAAAAATAAACGATTAAGATGAATTTTAATCGATCATATAAAATATTAATCAAATAAATTAGTTAGTGATTTCAAATATCTAATCCATAGTCAGATCGATGAATATATCAGTGATTATTAGTATTTTAAAATATAAAAAA
The DNA here is from genome assembly GCF_036884655.1 of Musa acuminata AAA Group. Taxonomy (NCBI): domain Eukaryota; kingdom Viridiplantae; phylum Streptophyta; class Magnoliopsida; order Zingiberales; family Musaceae; genus Musa; species Musa acuminata. The sequence continues at coordinate 8,912,442 of NC_088330.1, forward strand.
CTCTAATTATATATATATATATATACGATTTTTCATAATATTATTTCAACGTATCAACATGAACCAAGTTATCAAATCAAATCAAATAGTGATAGGGCGCAATTTCACAGCATGCCCTCAGAGAGCATAATGGGGTTATGACAATACCAACATGGAATTTACAAGCCGATATGATAGACCACATTGACAGCTCAGATAACGTGGCCATCCTCCCAGCTTGTGCAAGGTCGTACAAGCAACACAGTCGAGCACAGAGTCATCCCGGAATGCTCGGGACGACGTCGCTCGAGGACGACCTGTACAAGCAACGTCGTTGAGTACAGAGCCGCCTCGAAATCCTCAGGACAGCACCACTCGGGGACGATCCATACACGTCGACCGCGTATGAAGGCATGAGCCGATCGCTTGAGGGGTCAGCGATCATTAACATATGGAGCACGATCGATCCCCGAGTGAAGGTATAAAATCCCATCACTTGGTCAGTGCAAAAGGACTTCGGAGAAACTACTCTCTTTCATTTCACAAAAAAACTAATTTAAGCTTTGGAGGGGTCGAGTCGGGAAACCCCCCTCTTGACCTTCATCAGTGTGTAGGAGCCGGTGAGTGGACCAGTAAGTCACTCGCTAAGAGAAAAATACCATGCTCGAAGGAGACGGCTCGAACCCGACCCGACCAAACACTCGCTCTCACCACCTGAGCATCCATATGGGCAACCTCATACATCCGGTCCTGGCTCGAGCCGTGCTGACACCTCGGTCATGGTATAAAAGTTCTGCAACATATAGTAACAAACAATAACTCTAGAGTTAGAATTTGATTTTGAACTATGCTAAAAAACTTAAAGCTTCTAAGTGGAGATATTATAATAGTATGATTCAATCCCATATTAAATAAATGTAGGTTAAAATTTAGATTGACTTTTATGATATAGTGAGAATATTATTTTAAGTTAGTGGTCTAAACCCAATGAGGTTAATAGGTTAGTTATTCTATTAGATAATTTGTTTACTGTGACTACTAATCAAATCATGCATTAATGGTTAATCCTCAAAATTATAAATTGACAAGTATCAGTGGCAGAAGTTTGTCAATACAAGGCATTGCAATGTCATTCTCTAAGCTTTTTTCTCTATTACTTGATAAGTTATTGCAATAACCTATAAAAGAGATAATTTCATTTGTGGTAACTAGAAAAATTGATAATTTATTATATAGGGATAAAATCAAATTGAATTTTTTTTTTGGTAATTGGGTCAATTACCCAGTGGCATTAGTGTCCTTGCCAAAAGTTCTTTTGCTATGTTTAAATTGACAACTAATTGTGGCTTGACTTGAATTTTTGTTTGATGACTATATTATTTAAAAAAATAAAATGATAAATGTGGGATTCAAGTTATATGATATTATAATAAATTATAAACACTTTTATTTATTTATTTATGATGAGATGATAAACTTTGATGATGATGTGTATTATCAACCTGTCCTTCACCTCTTTTGTTTGGGTCTTAGTCTCTCAAATGTTTAGAAGATGCACACTTATCTATCTTTTTTTGTTATCTAGTTTTCTAAATTGGTAGATTAATGTTTTCCAACATCCACACAACACATTACAAGCATTACATACATAAACATATAGTGTATTAATTGCATAATCATTTAACATTATATGTCATCATTATCTGTAATGCATTTTAAAATAATTAAAATTTCAAATAAATCTCAAATTTTGAGAAGCCTTTTATATTTATTTTTTCATATCTAAAATTATGTTGGGCTCATTTGTAAATTTGAAGCCCAAATTTCTTCTTCTTCGAGTCACCGACGAATAAAGGCCTCGATTCGACGTCTTTCTTCTTGCCCGTTGGCGAAGCCTTCCTCTTCTCCTCTCGGCCTCGAACACTTCGGGAACCCTCGAAACCCTAGGATCCATGCATGGGCCAGGGAACCCCGGCGGCATGGGGGAGCAGGGCCTCCCCGGCGATCGGAAGCGCGACGGCGATAAGAAGGACAGGAAGTTCGAGCCGGCGGCCCCGCCGTCCCGCGTCGGCCGGAAGCAGTGCAAGCAGAAGGGTCCCGAGGACGCTGCTCGCCTCCCTGTCGTTACGCTCCTCTCCAAGTGCCGCCTCCGCCTCCTCAAGCTCGAGCGTGTCAAGAACTACCCCTTCATGGAGGAGGAGTTCGTCGCCAACCAGGAGCGCCTCCGCCCCCAGGAGGAGAAGAACGAGGAGGACCGATCCAAGGTCGACGACCTCCGGGGGTCGCCGATGAGCGTTGGGAATCTAGAGGAGCTCATTGATGAGCGATCAATGCCATTATTTCCTCGTCGGTCGGGCCGGAGTACTATGTTAGCATCCTGTCCTTTGTCGACAAGGATCAGCTGGAACCGGGATGTGCGATCCTTATGCATACCAAGGTCAGTTTTTGATCTAAATGATTAATTACGGTTTGAGGTTTGGACTGATCATTTGGGATCGGCGAACACTTTTGGCGTATGAGATGGGGATTGTCTTCTTCATAGTTATAGCAAATTTTCTAGTGTTCGGGATAGCTTACGAGTATTTGGTCTTCATGGTTAGTTTAAAAGATGCTTTACTAAGTCCGGACGCTAGAATGGTCTGGCTGTCTTTGGTGTGTTTAGTTTCCTAGTGTGCTATCAAGGAACTGTGTGGAAGTTATAAGCAGAAAAGAATATATGAATTGCATTGGTCCCTGGCAACTAATTGGTCTGTATATGCTTAGGGCATCTTATGCCAATATGTGATGTGGCAAATGGTGATGATGTGGTTGGTTTCACGGAAGGGAATAAGTGTAGATCTGAAAGCACAAGTGTAGTTGTGTCTTCAATAGGGTGAAGAGGACAGAAATTGGGTAGGTTAGAGAGAGAAGAACAGGTACAATAGGGCTTTGTTGAAATCTATAAGCTAATTGTAGTTGGATCTGAAAATTAGGAAAAAAATTCAAAGACTACTTTTCCTTTTTGGCAGTCAAAGTTGATCATATATTTGCCAACCTATTTTCTAATATCTGTGGCAAAATGTTCATTTATATAAGCCTCTTTCTGATAGTATGCATGGTTAGTGTGCTATATTCATCAGCTGTATGATGCACTTTGTATGACCAGATGTATTGCACCCACGAAAGAAGTTCCAGGAAATCCTCCGGTTTTTTGGCTTCTCAGGCTCTTGCCTTTTTTGAATTCGACAAGTCATTGAATAAAACGACCCCATTACAGGAACCTATTACCTTGATTTTTTTTTTTACTAATAAGATATTCTGTGCTCTAGTTGATTTCAATTCCTAATAACGTTTTAAATTATTTGATTTAGCTTCAATGATTAATTTGTGATATCTTTTTTTTGTTTGAGTCAAGGTCTTTGATAAGGTTTGAGTCATTTTCGTTGATATTTTTAAGTAGTTAGATACGTATTCGCTCTGTGGTCTTCTTACTTTTAATTTATGAAGTAGTCTACTTGCTGTTAATAGTCGTACACAGCATAAATGTGAAAAGAAATTTGGTCAGATGATTCCAAATGATATTATATGTCTTGCTTCTTTTCTTTCCTAGTATTTTTACTGTTTCTCGAAGTTTTTTACAATGACTCCAAAATATCTTAAAGATGCAAGGGAATTATCTCTCCGGCTTATTTATTTTTCCTGAAGTCTTGTTCCAATGTTATTTTTAAGATGGAGTAGCAGGGGTTGTAATATTACTTGTTGAACAGCTTTCCTGTAGCTGGTTCACACTTATTCTGAATTCTTGTGTGATTTCTTGTTTCTAACCATTAAGTCTAACTGAAACCAAGTAAATTGGCACTCATGTTTTAGGTTGAACCAAAATGCTACTTGACCTGTTTATAGGTGTAGTTGGAGAAAGATATGAACACTGCATCTAGTAAGGATTGAAATATCATACCATACCGGAGTTTCGACATTCGCTCAGTATGGTATGATACTGTATACCGAACGGTATACCGCTCGGTATATGTATATATGTATATATATAAAATTCGGCGACGTCACCTCTCTCTTCTCTCAGGCGGCGACGTCGCCTCGTTTATATATATATATATATATATATATATATATATATATATATATAAGATTATATATTTTTATAAAAGGCGATGCTGCATCATCTTTTTCGACGACGTCGCCTTGTATATATATATATTCCATCCGGTAACGGGCGGTCCGTGTACCGGTCAACTGACGGACCGATACGTGTCGCTTGGTATAGGTGGTATTATTCGAAATTGTAATCCTTGGCATCTAGCTTGATATTTTGTTTTGATGCAGAAGTGTTTTTAGCATTACAGTACCTGTCATTCTGAAACCATCTTATCCCCTTACCTTTTATGTAATTTCACTTTGCATGATTATGATTAGTTTCCAAAATGCAGCTTAATTCCATATACTTTTTAAATTTTACAAAAGAAATTAGGATATGTTGATTTATTGGTATTTTATTTTTGTGTGGCAGGTCTTATCTGTTGTTGGGCTTGTTCATGATGAAGTTGATCCTATGGTTTCTGTTATGAAAGTTGAAAAAGCTCCTTTGGAATTGTATGCTGATATTGGTGGCTTAGATGCACAAATTCAAGAAATTTAAAGAATCAGTTGAACTTCCTCTGACACATCCAGAGCTGTATGAAAATATTGGAATTAGACCTCCCAAGGGAGTCATATTATATGGAGAGCCTGGAACTCGTAAAACTTTACTTGCCAAGGTCAGACCATTCTTTTAATTTAGTATTCTTGATTTTGGCGAACTTCGAGGTAGCATGTGAATACTGGAACATGGACTTTTCGACACAATTTTGATATTGTCTTTCCTCTCACCATTCTCTCTCTGTATCTGTTTGCCTATGTATTGTGTGTGCAATATCTGACCACAATTGAGTGGGTGTATTTCTTAGGCAGGTATTTCTCTATCCATTTTTGATGATTCATATAAGCTAGTTTATCCATTAGTATTTCTTATGACTAAATACATACTTAATGAGAACCTATGTTACTATTGATATGTATTTGTTCATTTACCAATATAAACTTTTTGTAATTAAAATCTAAACGGTCCTGGTTCATTAAAAGAAAAAAAGTTCGATTGAGGCACATTTTCAGGGTTGAAATTATCTTTAATGTTGTTTACTACCTAAATAGTTCCTGCAGACTTTTGGTACAGACTTTATGTGCCCTAGTAATTTCAATGCTGATGTTGACATTTGCACCAGTTAGTATAAAACTCCTCCTCTTCGGACTATTTCTGAGCATTCCAATTTCAGGCAGTGGCTAACTCAACATCAGCAACTTTCTTATGCATTGTTGGAACTTGGAAGTGAGCTGATTCAGAAATATTTGGGTGATGGTCCAAAACTTGTCAGAGAACTCTTAGAGTGGCAGGTGAATTCTCTCCTTCCATAGTATTTATTGATGACATAGATGCAATTGGCACCAAAAGGGGTCTAAACAAATTTAAAAATTTGCCCTTTGTGTTGTGTGTGAATGACATTTCATTTTATTGAACTTTCTACATGATCATTTCTAGATATGATGCTCATTCTGGTGGTGAGCATGAGACACAGAGAACCATGTTGGAGTTGCTTAACTGGTTTGATGGTTTTGACTCATGGGGGGATGTTTAGGTCATTCTTGTGACCAACAGAATTGAAATCCTTGATCCAGCCTTGCTTCAGCTTGGTTGTATTGATAGGAAGATTGAATTTCCATTGCCAGATATTAAAACAAGATGATGTATTTTTCAGGTATGTTATGTTTCATTAACTACAAAATTATGCTTGGTATGACATCAGTTCATGCTTGTCCTCCCTTTGTTAGTTTTTATTTATTTATTTTCTTTTTCCTATCAATGTCTTTAGATACATACCTCTAGAATGACACTGGCGGATGATGTCAATCTTGAAGAGTTTGCAATGACGAAAGATGAGTTTTCTGGAGCTGATATAAAGGTGATCTGTACTGAAGCTGGCTTGCTTGCTTTAAGAGAACGCAGGATGAAGGTAGGCCATGCAACTACCAGTAAACTGTATAATAGTATTCTTTTCCCTAAAGTCATAATTAAATAATATGTATTGGTTACTGTAGTGATATTGTCAGGTATTATCATTTTGGTCATAGAGACTTCTATCATGCTTCTTTAAGTGTATTTCAACCGTAAAAGGTCACATCTCTGATTTTGGTTCCATGCAAAGGACTTTATAATTAACATCCAAACATATCCTTTAACAGCATCATTGGTTTGTGTTTACTATGTTTTACAAATCAGATTTGGTAGGGCTATACTGAGGGACACTCTTGCTCGGAAACTGTACCGCAACACATTTTTTTGTTTTTGGTCTGACTGAGTTTAAACTAGTGTCAATATGCTTTATATTTTACTTCCTGAGTATCCACGTATTTTCAGCTATGCATTGCTGTCACTTGCCTCTACATCACTTTTTGCTCAGGTAACTCATGCTGACTTCAAGAAGGCCAAGGAAAAGGTAATGTTTAAGAAGCAGGAAGGTGTGCCAGAGGGACTTTACATGTAACTGATGGTCTTGCCTGTTGAAAATTAAGGTTAGTTTTGTTCATTGCTTTTGATTATTACGATTCCAATGATTTCTCCAGGTGTTTGCTTCTTGACCTTGATACCTGTACATGTTAAATAAAACAGTTCTGCTCAAATGACAAATGACCTTACAAGAAGTTCTGATCATCTTCATGACCAAGTTGTATCTTGCAAATACATCTTATTTAAATATGATATACTTTTCTGTGGTAAGAAACTAAGACTTGCAGTAAACATTTTGCCTTTTGATGCATGACTTTTGTAGGAAAGAACTCAAAACTAGAACTGGCAATTCAGTAGCATGATTGCTTTGACTTCTGGAACACTTGAGGGAATTGATGGGAATCAGATGGAATTGGTGAAATGGAATAGTGCACTGATCCGGTATGCTGTCGTCACATGATTTATCTAGGGTTGAAAGTGATGAGTATAAACTGCTGCTAATGTTGAAACACTGCTCTTTTGATGTTTTGGCTAAAATGTAAAGGAGTAACGACTCACTGCCAATTATTTTGGCTAAGTTTAGCCACACATGAATTCTGGATTGACTGAGAGAATGATTCCACGAATTTGTTATTGTTATTTTACTTATCTTCGACATATCATTGTCTTACCTATATTATATGTCCACATGTGAGAAAAATTTTAGATATTTATGAGATCAAATGATCAATTAATTAGCTTACAGGGAACTTGTAGAGGAGCTAACTACTTTTGTCCTTATATTCTTGTTTATTTGGCAAATATTTCAGTCTCTCTTTGGTGACTTCATTTTTTTTCTGGCTACTTAAGTCTCTCTTTATTTATTTTATTGTTCTGGCTTCAGGTAAACGTTGCTCATACTACATGATGGTTAAGAGATTGTCTTACGAGGGAACTGTGATGACCCATCAGATAGTGTGCCCCTTTAACATGGAATTCAGTGATTGGCTTTTCTTAATGTTCCCTTTGTTCTCACTTGGGTATAAGGATTGTATTATATGTACTTGAATTCAATTTTTTTTGCATTTTTTAACTAGAGAGTAACTACTTGACGAATATCTAAATGAATGTTTCTGGGACATTTAAGCTGTTACCTAGTCTACCATTTGGCATGCTGTGCTGCAATTCCTGTATTATTCATTTCCCTTAGGCAATGTGTTTTTTATTTCGATTACCATGTGTCATTAGAGAATAAGGGGATAACATTTGCATAATTAATATTTGCTTCATGATTTGGACTTCACAACAAGTGCATATGATTAATATTTAGAAGGTTGTCACACTCTTCTTGTGGATGATGATGTCAATTAACATTGACATGCTGGATGAGGTATGCTATGGATCTTGTAAACCTAAAACTTTCATCTCGTAAACCTTTTGTTCATGACTGAGTGTTTGATGCTACCTATCGGAAGGGAAGATTTTCTGACAATATTTTATTTAGGTTGCAGTTGAACTCTGAAAATGAAGTTAAAGGGAGAAACCAGAAAGCCTCAAACTTCTAGTTGGACAGTCTGCAGAAGATTTGCTGGACTCGATTCATCGTGGAAGTGTAAGTCCACTGACCCTATTTCACTGCCAAGTTCGCCTGGAATCATTTTTGACATGGAATATTTTATGATAGTCAGATTTGAATCACATTATCGGATGATCATTGAAATTGATTCCATGTTATCATTAATGTTCTAAACTTACACACGTCTTTCACTTAATTATTTGTGATGCCACATTTGTTGAATTATAGTTCCTTGGTGCTTTAATCAGGATTTTTTTACTAAAATAAAAATAGAAAAAAGATTTCAAATCTTTTCCTTTGTATTGATATACTTGACGTTTTATGTAAATGTTGCTTGTTCTCTAAACACATGTTTTTAAGTCTATGTATAATCTGTTCGTGAGCTTAGACATTTTGGTCAGTCCAAAAAAAATAACCCCCCTTAGAAATTGTAGATTACATGTCTCGTTGATAGGTGTGTCTACACATTTGCTGTCTACTGTAGCTGGACACAGTAGAACATCTAGGCTTAGCCTAATATTGCCTCAGGGCTCTGCCAGTGTATTCACTGCTCTGGGTCATAGAGGACGAGTTAGGCCAGAGATTGCACTGTCTTACTGTCTCCTCCACAGTTACCCTATTTATTTTAAAGGGGACAACCCACTGTTAGAAATTAACATGATCCTTATCATCTAGACGTAGAGTTATGCCACCGTCGTTTGGTGCACACCATGAATGACTTACAAACAAAGCTAGGGGGGCTGAACGAGGATGACAGAACGTATCCCAACCCATTGTAATTATATTACGTATCAATGTAGTTATCCAGCTACCAAACCAGGCTATATAGTCCGGGGTTTGTAAACATGCTCCAGTGCATTGCATCATACCCGGTGATGGACCCTTTTAGGTGCATCGCTGAGCGAAGGGAGACGTGTCCAAACATAATTGCAGCCCGCAGCAAATTAGACAGCCTATTCCTCCTTCGTTGAGGTCATGGTTCCATGAGACATCAACATTCAACTTATGAGGTTACTCCCATCTAATTCGCAGTTGATATATCCCCTCAGAGAAGAGGGAAACATCATACTCCGGACAAAGTTGTAAACAACAGATTCTCCGACCAACAGTTTCATCTACAAGGACTTCAATCAAAATGTTAGACAAACGTAATTCCTGAGCCTTTCTTTGGCCCCATTAGTAACTCACTGCACTCAGCCGCCCCATTAGAACGCATTGCACTTAGACATAGACATGTTAGAAAACATCCAGTTGTCCTAGTATTTGATTTTGATGATGATGTAACCATGCCAGCTTGCACATCTTTAGATAAAAAGGAGCCATCAGATTCATTCAGATATGTAGATGCTACTTCCAGAAAAAATTAAAATCAAAATTTATTGTTTTTTCAAGTACTAAAGGTTACAACACTTAAATGTTTGGTCATGACATTATAGCTGAATAATAGTAGTTAGTTGTCTGATTAATGGCCAATGGAGGCGTTTTCTATGAAGCTGGATGTTGTTGCAAGTGGTAGGATGAGATTTGTAAAGATGCAAAACTTTTACCTGTGCTTCTCTTTATTTGCAAATCTCATGAGACACCACATATTTCTTCGTACGTGTCTCACATTCCTACGAGTCCATAATATTTGGTGGTGGTGGTGGTGTTACGTCCGCCCTCTGCAGGTATACACCACGCATTCTTCTTATTAAAGATCATTCGATGGGTGATTGGACAAGTCAGCATAAATATGCAGGTTTGCAGAGCTTTCTGCTGACCACCGTGCTATTGGAAGCCACTGTGCATTCCTATGAGTCCATAATATTTGGTGGTGGTGGTGGTGGTGGTGTTATGTCCACCCTATGCAGGTATGCACCACGCATTCTTCTTATTAAATATCTTTCGATTGGTGATTGGACAAGTCAGCATAAATATGCAGGTTTGCAGAGCTTTCTGCTGACCACCGAGCTACAGGAAGCCACTGTGTGGGGCCCCCTTACACTAAAAGAGGAAAATTCTAAAAACTAAATTACTTAAGTATCCCTCCATAGGAGTGAGTACTTTTGTTTTTATTTTTTTTGTTAGAAGTGGATATATATATATATATATATATATATATATATATATATATTGGAATCAATGTTGACATGTGTTAAATTTCTTAATATGCTATATCAAAAATTATAAGTTCGAAACTTTTTATAAGTAAATTATGCACCTCATAAATGTTATTAAAGGGGCCTTTTTTTTCTGAAAAATATCCAATTTTCGTTTCTTTTTTTCTTTATTTTTCACATAATCTCTCTTACATGAGAAGAGGCAAAAGAAAAAAATAATCTTTTTGCCTCGGGAGATTTCAAAATTATCTGAAACGAAAGGAAATAGCTTATCATTAGGGATTTTAATTCCTAATTCCAAATGCATGTAACTATCAATATCATCATGTCTTGCCTTTGATTGAATTATTGCCCTATGCTTTAATGTAAAAATCATTTTCCTTATATATTGCTATCTATTTCATACGGTACTCATTTATTGCCCTACCTGCTTTTTAATCATGTTTGCTGAATGCTTAGTTCCTTAGGTTCTTCTAGCTCTAAACAAAGGGCATCTACTTTTGATACATTAACTCTTCTTATTTTCAACATAAAATAAGAGATGCAATATTCATAGTATGATCAGATGCATCCAATTAATGAGGAAAAAAACGCTTTTTTTGGTAATTAAAAGATATAGGACATATGTCTCTTCTTGAGAATGTACCACTATCTGCTTTTCCCATTCTACCCTTAGTTTTCTTCCTTTTATGCCCCTGTCGGTGTTCATATGTTGACTAACATTGGAGACATATTGGTTGGTCAACATCTTATAAAAATATGATTTGCTGTCATAAACAAACAAACAAACAAAAAAGAAAAACTTGGATGTGTATTATAGATTCGTTCATCCGCCAATTAATTTTGGGCACCTTTAGTTTTCTTCACACTTTATTGTGGGTGTTGCTTAATTACCCATACAGTTAGATGTCCTTATCATAATCATCTGTATGTGATAAAACTTGGATCGAACAAAAAAAAAAAGAATTTTTTTTAATTGTAAGAATGAAAGAGAAAGAAACCACATCACGGGTTTCATATGCTGTTTGGGAATCACCCAATTGAACGAAAAATGTGCATGTCAATTATTTGCAGGGTGCATTTACGATCACTAATTTGTTCGAAGTATCACTGCTAAGTCTCGTCTCGATCCATGGAACCTCCGCCAATGTCGTCCTTTCCTACAGTAGGTGTTCCGAAGCGAAAGGTAACTACCTGACGCCGACAGGTCTTCTCCCTCTGCTGTTGGTTTTTCTCAGTGCCCATCTGCAGACCTCTTCCTCATCTTTCCCGGTCTATAACTTGGGGTCGAGTCCACGGCAGAAGCAACAGCAGGAGAGGAGGAGAAAGAAGAAGAATAGAAAAAGAGAGGAGGAGGAGGAGAGAATGGGAAGCAAGGTGTTGAGAGCTGAGAGTGTGCTGAGGATCTTGTCGCTGGTGTTCGCTGCCATGGCTGCTCTTCTTGTAGGGTTGGACACGCAGACCAAGACAGTCTTCTTCGTCACCAGAACAGCCACCGTCAAGGACATGGATGCACTGTGGTGAGTCTGCTTCCTTCCTCCATGACTCTTCCTCTCTTCACTAGGATGTGCTTCTTAGTCCTGCTGCTGCTGCTGCTGCAGGGTGATGACCGTCGTCTTTTCCGTCGTTGCTGGGTATCATCTTCTCCATCTCTTCAGGTGCATGGCCTTCACTTGGCTGGGGAAGAATCCATGTCACTGTAACAAGTTTGTGGCATGGTTGTACTTCGTCTTGGATCAGGTGAACTTCTTAGCCTTGCTTTTCCATCATCATCACTCCAAGAAAAGATCACATAGATAAACAAACTTGCTCATTCTTCTTCACTGCAGTTCATCAACAACAAAGTAAAAGTACATTGAAATAACACAAAGTTGAATCAGTCGATTTAATGATTCCAGAATCTTTAAAGTTTGTGGCAGTAAAGGTCTCTATTGGGGTTCAATACGGCCATGTTATTTTGTCTGTGAGAAGCACCAGAAAAATATCATGAAACACATGCACAAGCATAATTAAGAGGAGTTATGAGATTTTCCTAGAAAGAAAAATTCATAGCAGTCTATTGCAAGACAAATACAATAATTTCTGGAAAACAATGAGATTTTTTTTCTTCTTTTGCATTCATTTTCCCTTCATCCCAAAAGTTTTATGTGATCAAATTCTTTTCTTAGTATGCATGCAACCAAGTGGGAATTTAATAATCAATCAACAGGAAACTATTGAATACCTTCTCAGAGAGGGATAAAGATGAATTGCTCAATCAAGTTTATTAATAGAGTTAATATTGATGATATATATACACATATATTCATATATGTGTATATGTTTGAAGTTTGGTACAATCACAAAATTGAAGTAGCAAATCAGGGAAAAGCTTCAGGATGATTTTGTTTCTGATGAAAAATTTGTACTAGTTTACAGGAGTTCTTCAAAGGTGTAGTTTATGAATTTAACATCCTGTTTTTTCAGGTCAATTTTCCAGTAATTATTTCTTTTATTGTTTATCTCTATAGTAATTTCCGAAGCTGCAGTAAAAGATAATACAAAGGGAATATACTTCTTTTTTTGTTATTTTTTATGTATATTGTCCTATTATAATTCTTAAAATTGCAGTAAAGGAACCATAGCGAGAGAAGTTGATTAATTTTTAATTAGATGCTGATTTAGACTAATAAAAAGGCTATGCTTTTTTTACAAATTATATACTTAATTGGATGCATATTATAAACTACAAAGAAGATAGGATTTTAAGAAAAGAAATATTTGATTTTCTATGGGTTTGCTTTCTGTGGTCAAACTCTTTCACATGATGTTTATTAGATCAAACTCTTTTCACTTAACTAATATGTGTAAATAAAATCCCTATAAAATTTAAAAATAAATGAAAATACCTTAAACATCATTAATGTCCTTCAATTTAAAGTTCTCAACAAAAGTGTACCCTTAGACATGGGATTTAAACAAATAAAACAACTAACTAAATGTTCTCTAAACTTAAAAAAAAAACACCTATATGGATTTGAATTTTGCAATCATATGCTAAAACAAAATACAAGTATTTAATGAAATTAAAGATTTTGTAAAGTCAACATTTGAACACAATCATATGATAATGGAAGTATTTTATTGTTAGTATAAAACCTAATGGGAATTGGTGTTTTTAACCAATAATAATAACTAAAGTGATATTAAACTACTTGTACATTTTTTAAGATCATCTTTACAATTTCCTACTTTTCAAGAGGATAGGTCTCTACTCTCAACTAAAAGAAACCTTTCCTAAAGTTAGGTGGCTAATATATATATATATATATATATATATATATATATATATATATATATATATATATATATATATATATATATTAGCCACCTAACTTTAGGAAAGGTTTCTTTTAGTTGAGAGTAGAGACTGAAATTAAAGCTTCCTAAAGAGGAGGCTATATTATTGAAACTGAACCACCACCAAACCTACTTTCTAATAATGAATTGAGTCTTGATGCACAACTAAGCCTTTAATAGTTTGGTTGACCTACTTTCCTATTTCAATTGATGCCATGAAAGGGACATTACAAGTGCATTGCAATGTTGAAGGATGAAGAAGCATTAATATGCCACCTTTTTAGATTATGTGGTTATCATTTGAGATGTAGGATGCCATCTCACACCAACATGAACTATTGATGTTAATACTACATGGGAGGAGACATCCTGGTGGTTGGTTAGTGCATGTTATTTCCATTTCACTAATAAGTGATCCTTTTTAAGGATTATTCTAACATCTCTAAATGTAATATCCCAAAACTCTTTCCTGTTCTCATAAAATCCTCATTCTACAAATTATATATAATGGCATAATATTATGTAAACATGTTGTCCATATATTTTTTTTATAAAATTATGAGAAATTAGAGCTTTTGAATTTTTGGTTCTTTATCCAAATATTTGAATTTTTTCTATATATATATATGTATATGTATTTATGTATGTATGAATATTGCATAAGTTAGTATTTCCTTGTAAACCCAATATATGTGTTGCATATATGTTTGGTGGCTACTCTTCCTTGTCTCATGCAGATGATTGTTCTTTTCATTCAAGTAATAATGACAACAATGGATCATGATATGTCAATTATTTATTGGTCAATCACATGAATAGTACAACCCCCCAACTAAATCTTTGATGAATTCATCTATTGATCCATTAATTAATTGAGGTCAATTAATTGGAATGCACATATATCACAATCTGGTCCTCAAAAAGTCTTCTGAGGTTTTGGGACATAAAACAAGTGCTGGAAACTGTATCGTAACAACGACCACATCACTGTGAAAAGCTTATTAGCAATCACCTGTTCATCTTAGTTGAGATTGCTGATAAGCCTCCATGGAGACTTGGAGGTGGTGTTGCTGACTTCTGCTTCCTTTTTTGCATGTAACCCAGGGATCCACCTACGCCACGTTCGGGGCCACCATGGCTGCGTTGCAGGCGGCGCTGGTGGGGTTGTTCGGCATCGGCAGCCTCCAGTGGTCGAAGCTGTGCAACATATACACCAGGTTCTGCGACCAGATCGCCGGCGGTATAATCTGCGGCTTGGTCGCGACGCTGGTCATGGCCGTGATCTCCGCCATCTCCGCGCACCGCCTCTTCCAGCTTTATCCTCGGACCCGCCGCTCCTCCCCGAAGTCCGCCGGTGGAGGGCGGCAGTGGCTGCTCTTCTGAGCTCGGACTCCCTCGTCTTACGGGTTTGGTTTAGGATCCTAAGTGGATGACGATATGGTAAGTAGGAGAAGCTATGGATAGTAGAATGTGAGATCAACTATGTTACGAATGGAAATTACAATTAGTGGTATCTCATCACATCCATTCCATTGTTGAACTCCACTAACTATTTATTTAGGTATTAGTTAATCTCTGATGCGGCTAATGACACCCTAATCTGACTTAAATTGTGTCCTCAGATGCACAAAGCATCAACGTGGAGTATTAATCAATCATTCGACCATCTGAAATCACTATCTTTAACATCTCTTCGTATGCACAAAGCATCGTTACCTTTTGGAATCCACATTTAAATGAATGAATGAATGAATGATAATTATATATATTTGTTTCTTAAATTTTCCGTTTATCATTTTGATGAGTGATAAGGGGTTTCTAATCGGTGGATAATATGATATGTATCATCTCTCACCAAACATCTTGTCAGCCTAACATATCAATCAATTGACATTGATTTGGTATCTTCTCAATTAATTTAATATATCAATTTAAGTTCAAAGCACGATAATAATAATGCTTGATGGTCTGATGCACCTTTCAATGACTGAATAAACACTAACGATTTCATGTAGTTGTTTCACAAATTAACACCTCATTTGGCTTCAACGATTAATCGATTTCTTTATAATAGAGCTTCAAATGTGTTTTCCTTGGTTGTCTTATCACGGATGATCGTTGTGCACCTATAACACATTCATCAACAGATCATTTTCTATAGGTTACGGTATAGATAAAAACATAAACCATCTTAGTGCCTTGGAATCCGATGACACCTAGGGGATGAGGGTCTAGGGTAGTATTGGACTTTGATTGGATTCATAAGTTTGTACTTTAAGTTTACGGGAACTTACTAACGCGTCCGATACTCAGTGAGCAATCGTTTATAGATTTGTGATTATTCGTTTGTCTTCTAAAATTCTTGTTTTTTCTTTTATCTTTTTTTTTTTGTACACCGAGTATTTGCTGAATTATTTATAAAGTTGTTTTCTTCGTAAAACATTGGGACTTGTTTATCTCTCGCCTTCGAGTTAGTCAAATTTTTTTTACGGATTTTCGGGACTTAGAGCAAAGTTGTAATTAGGCTAATCTTTTGTGAACGGATAATGCAATAATACCTCACGATTTAGGCAATCTTAGTTAAGTTTGTGACATTAGTGCAAGAGTGTCTCACAACTTAGTTAATTTAAGCTAAGTGCATGATATTACTATAAGGGTACCTCACGACTTAGACAATTCTAACTAAGTCCGTAATAGTTTATCAAATAAATCAAGCATACTATGCTTTAATACTTTTCGAATCCTCCATAACTTAAGCATTAGAGGAATTTTTATTAAATATGCTTAGGATGTAATTTTTACTCAGATCCTTCTAGTTTCCTAATATCAGATTCGCAATAAGATGGCAGGCTGGACCTCCGAACTCTTTGATGTATCAAAGAACCTTCAACTTCATTAATAAAAGAAAAAAAATTAATTTTCTTTGAGAAGTGGATAATTATTTATGGTAACTAACCTTATAAATTCTTGTACTAGAATATAACGCATGCCAAAGTCAATGAGTTAAAGTTTAATCTTATGACACTCAAAATGCATTTTCAATTCTTTTATTAATACATTTGTCAACCAATTGATGTCTTCCTTTACGTGTGTCTTAGTTTGAACTTAGTTTAGGATCAACATGTCTACTTCAAGATTGTCAAATCCTATATAACTTTGTCTCTAAGATTAAAAAAAATGGGTAAAGATTTTTAGAGTAATTGTGATTAATGTTGGTTACGTAGAGTAATTGTGCACTTCTCTCGATCTTGACTACGTTCGTGTTGTGTCAAGCCCGCTAACATAGTAATAGCTTAACTAGTTAGGTTATATATATTGATATATATAAGATCAAGATATTAGTCAGATAAAGTTAAGATATCGATTGAGCGACTATAAATCGATCGAGTGGCATAAAGCATCAACCACATAATATCGAAATATCGATAGTATGAACCAGGTTCTTAGTTTCATATCAACATTCAATCTGTAAGTATTCATATCAATGCTTCTATCGTGATATTTCCATAAAGAAAATCACCAACCTGTCACGAACGGTCGTCACGCACCCACAACAACTCCGTTTAATGAATCGTTCGTCACTCTCATCTACATGTACAGCTACTTGACAGCCTGTTTTGCCTTGGTTTTGAGTCATTTTGCTTGTAAAAATGTAAGTTCGAACAAGCTGTAGCGTTACAAAGAGACCGCTCACCGAACTGAGCAAAACAGCCCAAAATAGCCCAAAACAGCTCCGTTTTCGGGTGCCGTGAGCTGATTTATGAAATCTGCCTTCGCTCACCAAAACATCAGTCATCTCAGCCCCTTGGAACCCCCCGGGTGGCATAGGGCTGCATGGGGCTTCGATATAGTACCGGGCGTTGAACACTCATTCGCAAGTTCGCACGTTGCCTTGACGGGAACTTGTTGTCGCGCCCGGGACTCGGTGAGCAGTTGTTTGTGGGCTTGCAGCTGTTTGTTCGACCTTCTAAAACCCTTGTTCCCCCCTCTCCCTCTTTTCTCTTGTGCACGCAAGGTGCTCGCTGAATTGCTTGTAAAGCTTCCCCTTTCCGCGAGACTTCGGAACTTGTCTGTCGCTCGTTCTTTCGAACTAATCAACTTTCTTTTTTATAGGTCCTTTGGGACCTGTGAGAGGTTACAAGTGGGCTGATCTTTGCGGAGCAATATCGCAAGGGTGGAGCGTGACTTAGGCAACGCAAGCTAAGTTTGCATCTTGGCCGCAAGGGTGCCTCACGCCTTAGGCAATTCTAGCTAAGGCCGTGACATCGTGGTATCAGAGTGGGCAAGCACTTCGAGCGAGCAGCGAAGGAACTTTGCAATTTCGCCATGGCAAAGCATCGTGGCGAATCAAGCAAGACGGGGCAAGTCGGACCCTTGCCCCAAGCAGCCGTAGGTGGGCTGCATGTGCACACTCGCTCTCATGTTGTTAGAGCCGCTCAAGAGGAGCGCAACAGCGAACATGATGAGCGAGAAGTTGGCTACTCTCCGCGAGTGGAGGAGGTGCAATCTGGAGCACCAACTGGGAAAAAGAGTCACAAGGAGAGACTCACAACGGCGAAAACCCACCTGGATATTCTTGAAGCGAGCGTGGAGGAACTCTACCATGGCCAACAAAGGCTTGTTGGGGTAGAAAGCTTGTAAGAGGAAGCGGAGTCCAGGATCGACAAGGTCGAGGCCCTAGTCGACCGACTGTCAGATGACACCAAAGACTCCGTGCAACACCTGCAGGAAGTTATGGCAGAACTCACTTCAAGGGTGACTATGCTCACTAGAGCACTAAATGCAGGAGGAAGCAACACCCGCGTTGCACCGCCACAAAATTTGAGGGCACCCGAGCCTCATGGATATGGAGGGGCCAGAGATGCCAAAGAGCTCGAGAACTTTCTATTCGATATGGAACAATACTTTCGAGCTACGAGGCCCGATTCTGAAGATACCAAAGTTTCTATAGCAATAATGTATCTGAACGGAGATGCAAAACTTTGGTGGCGAACCCATTGGGAGGAGATCCAACAAGGTCGGTGTCGGGTTGACACATGAGAAGACTTGAAGCGGGAGTTGAGATCTCAGTTCCTATTGGAGAACACAGAGTTCGTCGCAAGAAGGAAGTTGAGACAACTCCACTAGAGTACCACCATTCGAGACTATGTGAAACAATTTTCTACACTAATGCTGGACATATAGGACATGTCCGAGAAGGATAAGTTGTTTAGCTTCCTCGATGGTTTGAAGCCATGGGCTCAATAGGAACTAAATCGAAGGAATGCCACCAATGTGGTCGGGGCAATTATTGCTGCAGAAAGGCTCACCGACTTTGTTTCCTCCGAATACCCAAGGAGAAGGAAACAACCTTCAGGCAATCGCCCTCCAAAACATTCTCGAGGAAAGGAGCTCGGAGGCGAACAAAAGAAGAAGAGTTCCCACAAAGGGCCAAGCCCGAAAGGCAAGGCCCTGAAACCTAACGGATGCTTCTTGTGCGGAGGGCCGCACATGGTGAGGGAGTGCCCACAAAAATAGGCACTCAATGCACTAACAGCTTCCATCCACCCTCCCAAATCGGACAAGGGTAAGGTTGTCGCTCTTAGTTCGAGTAGTTCTAAAGCCAGCAGCGACGATGAGGAGTCGCAAGGACCCCGGATGGGAGCCATGCATTTGTTGAATGCCATGCGGGGTCAAGTGGGGGAGAACCTGAAGACAAGGCAACAAAAAGCAGGAAGTGGTGAGCTAATGTATGTTGACATCAAGCTCAATGACCAAACAACTCGTGCAATGGTGGACACGGGTGCTACCCACAACTTTATAGCCGATCGAGAAGCAAAGCGACTTGGGTTGATCTTGGAGAAAAGCCCAAGTCGAATGAAGGCGATGAACTCAGAGGCCAGGCGAATCTCCGGATTGGCAAAGGGAGTTCCCATCAAGATCGGAACATGGAGCGGGAACACCAACATGATGGCGGTGCCACTGGACGACTTCCAAGTAATTCTTGGAATGGAGTTTATGCATGTGGCGAAGTTGGTGCCTATGTCGTTTCTAAACTCCTTGTGTATGATGGAAGGCAATGACCCCTGCGTGGTTCTTGTCTCTCGGGGAGGAACCAAGGAACCGTAATATATATCGGTGTTACAACTAAAGAAAGGGGTACGAAAAGGTAAATTAACCTTCGTGGCTGCGATGAAGCTAGAGCCACTTGACGAGAAGGCCATTCAAGAACCTGCTATGGTGGCGAATGTCCTGAAAGAGTTCAATGATGTTATGCCACCCGAGTTGCCGAAGACTCTTCCACCACGCAGAGGCATGGATCACAGCATCGAGCTGGAGCCAGGAGTGAAGCCTCCAGCGAGACCACCCTATCGTATGCCCCCGCTAGAGTTGGCAAAACTCCGAAAGCAGTTAGGCGAACTACTAAGCGGTGGTCTCATCCGCAGCTCTAAAGCACCTTTCGGAGCTCCAGTTCTCTTCCAGAAGAAACAAGATGGGAGCCTCCGACTATGCGCCGATTACCGAGCCCTTAACAAAGTGACAGTGAAGAACAAGTATCCCATCCTGCTCATCGCGGACTTGTTCGACCAGTTGGGCAAAGCCAATTATTTCTCAAAACTCGACCTTCGGTCGGAGTATTGGCAAGTGCGCATCGCTGAAGGCGACAAAGCGAAGACTACCTGTGTGACCAGGTATGGAGCGTTTGAGTTCTTGGTGATGCCTTTCGGCTTAACCAACGCTCCAGCCACGTTTTGCACTCTCATGAACCAACTATTCAAGGAGTATTTGGACAAGTTCATGGTCGTCTACTTAGACGATATCGTCGTATACAGCCAAATGCTCGAGGAGCATGTCCAGCACCTTCGGACAATTTTCAAGATTCTCAGGGAGAACACTTTGTTCGTAAAAAGGGAGAAATGCTACTTTGCCCAAACGAAGATCTTATTCTTAGGGCATCAAATCGGTAATGGTTTCATTCGCATGGACAAATCAAAAGTGCAAGTAGTTACGGAATGGCCAACTCCAAAGAAGGTGCCAGAGTTGAGATCCTTCCTTGGTTTCGTCAACTACTATCGACACTTCATAGCGGGGTACTCGAAGCGTGCAACTCCACTGACGGAGTTACTAAAGAAAGAGCAGCCTTGGAAGTGGTTTGACAAATGTGAAATAGCATTCCAAGATCTGAAGGCTGCTGTTATGGAAGAACCAGTACTCAAATTACCAAACTATGGGGAGCCTTTTGAAGTCCATATAGATGCTTCAGACTTTGCTATTGGGGGAGTACTCATGCAGGAGGGTCATCCGGTGGCCTACGAGAGCAGCAAACTCAACGAGACCGAGCGGCGGTATCCAGTGCATGAGAAGGAGATAACAACGGTGATCCACTGTCTTTGAGTTTGACGACACTATCTCCTCGGGTCGCGATTTATGCTGAGGACTGACAACTGTTGGGAAATCATGGGGGGCGACATCATATGCGCAGCGGAAGAACAAGAAAACAAAATCCCCGATTCCCAAAAAGATGTTCGTCGTCGTGCGAAGATTGGTGCGTAAAATCCGCAAAACACAAAACTGCGTATAGAGATTGTGTTACCTAGGGAGATCGTGTATCCCTGTTTCCTTGCAGATCCTCAGGAGAGGGTGAAGGAGGTCAAGCGTCCTCCTCTCTAGCGGTGATCCACACAGCAGGGTTGCGACGACGCTCCTCAAAACTCCAGGCCTACTCTGAGGTGGAGAGGGAGAGGAGAATAGGAAGGGCAAGCAAAGACTCTAGCCTATGAGGCTGTGAATCCCTCCTATTTATAGAGATCCCGTGTCAAAACCCTAATGGGTCCTTTCCCTAGTGGGTATTGGATCTGCATCCAATAAGACAAGGGCTCCGTCGGATATCTCATATCCGAACCTCTACTCATCGCAATGCCTACCATATGTGTGTGACCCTCTAGGCCCAATATCGAGCTGGCCGTGAGTCATACTTGTCAGAACTCCTTCTAACTCAGTGAATTATTATCTCTGTAATAATTCACTCGACTCATCGACTACGGACGTACTAGGCCACTACGCCATAGTCCCCAGACGATACAGGGGAATCCAATCCATTGGACCTGTCTATCCTCAGTTACCATGTACCTATAGTCCCTCATCCATCTAATATCTCAGAGACCGTATATCGAGCATGGTGCTGTCAGACCCATACGGTTTCTACTTGAGTCTCGCTCTAATCGGATTCTCCCGGAGAACTCTTTCTCTCTCAACCCGAATGACCCTGGCCAGGGATTTGTCTGAGCAAGAACACATGGGATATTCCTCTCATGATACCGAGAGTGGATGATCCTCTATCGACACTCAATAGCCCTCGTAAGGTCGACTACCACTCCCAATGACCAGCTGTACTAGATCTGGGAACAGCCAAACCTATAAGTCTGGTATCAAAGAGTGGAGCACTCATACAGGACATCCTTGGTGTCTCAAGTCTAAGAACCAGATACACCACTAGGACTACGGAATCGTTGTCTGACAATAAGGCATCATCAACCATCCAGCATTCCGTAAGCGGATCAATCAGTGAACTCATTCTCCAATTAGCACCTGTACTGTATCCCTAGTGTCCCTACACGAGCAGCTATGAGACCAGCTGCATCCATCATATGGACGGGTATACAGCACACCAGTCTATCCGGTTATCACGATGTCCCTCTCGAGTAACCTATGACCGGGATTATTTAGGATATGTGTTTAAAGGTGAATCGATCTCATTATCGTGATCTCATCACGATCCGATTCCCATTGCACAAATCCAAGGACATCACTATACATATGCATTTATGCAATAGTTATAAAGTGATATACGCCAAAAATATAATAAGCAAAAAGATTCTGTATCAAGTCACACGTGCCATCACTCACGTGATTGGCTTGCTGGGCACTTATGACTAGCAATCTCCCACTTGACCTAAAGCCAATCACCTATGTGTCTGATCCCCATCAGACCCCTGTGACGCTCAAAGACAATCTGAGACAATGGCTTTGTTAGTGGATCTGCAATGTTATCTTCGGATGGAACTCTTTCCACTGCTACATCTCCTCGGGTCACGATCTCTCTGATAAGGTGGAACCTCCTCAGAACATGCTTAGATTTCTGATAAGACCTAGGTTCCTTCGCTTGAGCAATTGCCCCGTTGTTGTCGCAATATAGGGAAATCGGCTCCTCACTATCCGGCACGACTCCCAAATCTGTGATGAACTTTTTCAACCAGACTCCCTCCTTTGCTGCATCTGATGCAGCAATGTACTCCGCCTCTGTGGTCGAGTCAGCAGTGGTATCTTGCTTGGAACTCTTCCAGCACACTGCTCCTCCATTCAAGGTGTACACATACCCTGAATTCGACTTGCTATCATCGACATCAGACTGAAAACTTGAGTCAGTGTAGCCTTCAACCTTAAGGCTATTACCTCCATATACTAGTAAAAGATCCTTAGTCCTTCTCAAGTACTTAAGGATACACTTTACTGCTTTCCAGTGCTCCAAGCTTGGATCCGCCTGATACCTGCTCGTGACACTCAGAGCATGCGCTATATCAGGCCTAGTACATAGCATGGCATACATGATAGACCCTATTGCTGAGGCATAAGGTATCATATCCATGTTCGCCCTTTCTTCTGGAGTCTTTGGGGACATACTCGTAGAAAGCGATATCCCATGTCTCATCGGTATGAGACCTCTTTTGGAATTTTCCATGCCAAACCTTTTGACAATAGTTTCTATGTACCTGGACTGGGACAAGCCAAGCATCCTTTTGGATCTATCTCTATAGATTCTAATCCCCAAGATATAGGATGCTTCCCCTAAGTCCTTTATGGAGAAGTGTCTAGATAACTAAGTCTTTACGTGGATAGCATTCCTACGTCATTCCCAATGATGAGGATATCATCCACATATAACACCAAAAAGGTGATAGCGCTCCCACTTACCTTTCTGTATACACAAGGCTCATCTTCGTTCTTAACGAAGTCATAAGATCTGATTGCCTCATCAAATCTTATGTTCCAACTTCGGGAAGCTTGCTTTAGTCCATAAATGGATCTAAGCAACCTACACACCTTATCTGGGCAGTTCTTGGACACGAATCCCTCAGGTTGCATCATATACACCTCCTCCTCCAGGTTCCCGTTGAGGAATGCGGTTTTCACATCCATCTGCCAGATCTCATAATCATAGTGTGCTGCAATAGCCAATAGAATTCTGATGGATTTTAGCATTGCTACGGGTGAGAAAGTTTCGTCGTAGTCAACACCTTGCCTTTGACGATACCCCTTAGCCACTAGCCTTGCTTTATAGGTCTCTACCTTTCCATCTACTCCGATCTTTTTCTCAAAGATCCACTTGCAACCGATGGGTACAATACCTTCGGGTGCATCAACTAGGTTCCAAACCTCATTGGAGTACATAGAATCCATCTCAGAATTCATGGCTTCTTTCCACTTCCCGGAGTCTATACTCATAATAGCCTCCTCGTAGGTCTGAGGATCAATATCCTCTACATCCTCTGCTCTAATATGTCCCACATATCTCTCAGGAGGATGGGATACTCTATCAGACCTGCGTAAAGTTGAAACTTGTGTATTAGATACCTGAACAGACTCGGGCTGTAGAGTGGTGCTTGAGCTTGGTTCTCCAACCTCGCTCAATTCTATCATTCTCCCACTGTCTCCGTCAAGAATGTGTTCCTTCTCAAGGAACACTGCTCTCTTAGCTACAAAGACCTTTTGGTCCTCGAGATGATAGAAGTAATACCCACAAGTTTCCTTGGGGTATCCCACAAATATACATCGCCCTGTCCTTGATTCTAACTTATCGGGGTTGTGTCTTTTAACATGGGCAGAGCAGCCCCAAATCTTAACTGCTTTAAGATCAGGCTTCTTCCCTTTCCATATCTCATATGGTGTAGACACCACCGACTTAGTTGGAACTCTGTTCAGAAGGTAAGCTGCGGTTTCTAGGGCATATCCCCAGAATGAGATGGGTAGGTCAGCGAAACTCATCATGGACCGTACCATATCTAATAATGTACGATTTCTCCTTTCAGAGACACCATTGAGCTGAAGTGTATAAGGAGGTGTCCATTGGGATAATATCCCATGGTCCTTGAGGAAGTGAGTAAACTCTGTACTTAAGTACTCACCTCCTCGATCTGATCGAAGAGTTTTGATACTCTTTCCAGTCTGGTTCTCCACCTCATTCTTATACTCTCTGAATTTCTCAAAGGCCTCGGACTTGTACTTCATTAAGTACACATATCCATACCTTGAGAAATCATCAGTAAATGTAATGAAGTAGGAGTAACCTCCAATGGCATGAGTTGACATGGGTCCACATACATCACTATGTATGAGTTCCAACAACTCAGTGGCTCTCTCTCCAGTTCCACTAAATGGAGAGTTGGTCAGTTTTCCACGAATGCAAGGCTCACAAGTTGCATATGACACATAGTCGAATGGATCTAGATATCCATCATTTAGCAACTTTTGAATCCTTCTTTCATGGATGTGACCTAGCCTACAATGCCACAGGTATGCACTGTTCAACTCATCTCGTTTCCTTTTGGACATATTTATATTCATGATATGTGGAGTGGTGTCTAACATAAATAAACCATTATGCAATGTTCCTTTCGTGATGATCTTATCATCTAATAATATCGAACAACCATTGTTCTCAAAAACAAATTTATATCCACTAACTGTTAAACATGAAATGGAGATAATGTTTTTGATAATTGAAGGAACAAAATAACATGCATCTAATGCAATAAAAGCTCCACTAGGCAGATGTAGGGCGACCTCGCCAACAGCTAATACAGTAACTTTTGCTCCATTACCCATCTTGAGGTCCATCTCGCCTCTCTCTAGTCTCCTAGGCCTTACCAGAACCTGCAACGAATTGCATATATGATAAGCACTACCGGTATCCAATACCCATGTGTTATCATAAGAGTCTGACAAATGGAGACTGATCATGAATGTACCTGAAGCTTCATCAAGCTTTTTGTTTCGCCCTTTCTGCAAGGTACTCTTTGCAGTTTCTCTTCCAGTGCCCATCTTTACCACAGTGGAAGCACTGGCCTTTGTCCTTTGTTGGGTCTTTCTTAGCAACCTTTGCTTTACCTTGTTTACCCTTGCCCTTTCCCTTCTTAAGGGACCTTTCTGCTTTCCTTTTCTTTCTGGTCTCACCAGTGTAGAGAACTGGCTTCTCTTTCTTAATAGTACTCTCTGCCTCCCTCAACATATTGAGGAGCTCTGGGAGAGTCACCTCAAGCTTGTTCATATTAAAGTTCATTATGAACTGTGAAAAGGAATCTAGTAGGGACTGAAGCACAATGTCCACACACAAGTTATCCTCTAGGACCATTCCTAGACCTGTGAGTTTCTCTATCCACTCAATCATCTTTAGGACATGGTTCTGAACCGGTGTCCCCTCAGTCATCCTAGCGCGGAAAAGGCTCTTGGATATCTCATATCGTTGAGTCCTTCCCTGTTCCTCAAACAATTTACGGACATGTAGGAGAATGGATCTGGCATCCATCTTTTCATGTTGTCTCTGTAACTCTGGAGTCATAGAGCCCAACATATAGCACTGAGCAAGAGTGGAGTCATCAATGTACTTCACGTAGCGAGCGATCTCATCCTCGCTTGCCCCTTCTTCGGGCGTAGGCATCACTGTATCAAGGACGTACACGATTTTCTCTGCTGTGAGAACAATTCTCAAGTTACGGAGCCAATCCGTATAATTTGGACCAGTGAGGCGGTTGACATCAAGTATGCCACGTAAGGGATTTGAAAGCGACATTTTCTGAAAATAAAGATGTAGCAAAAATGAATAACATGCAGATTTTGCAAGAAATAAACTATCAAGATATGGACTTCTATCTTAATATGCTCCCACTATTTTACTAACGAGTCACGCGACACCCTCAGCACATGAAACGGAAGTCTCCGGCAGACTTCTAGTGGGGATCAGGATCCAATCAGCGTCTTAGTGTAACCTCGAGGGACTCGACCAATCACACTAAGCCTAAAAGGTAGACAACTCTTGCCAATCACAACTCCTTGTGATTCCCGTCCTATTCGGCCTCCGAATCACCATGGCCTCGAGGGACTCGACCAACCATGATGCTCGGTTAAGTCAACACCTTCGTTACAAGATGAGTCTGATTTGATGATATACCCTCGAGGGACTCGACCAAGCATATCATGCCCTCAGGTCACCGGTGACATCTCTATGTCGTAAGCAATATAGCGAATCGCGATATAGGTGAGTCTCGAGGGACTCGACCAACTCAACCTACACCGGGATTCGGTTCCTACTCATAACGATGGAAGGCCACGTGGGTCAATCTAATTGCCTCACGTTTACCGACTTAATATTATCGAGAGATGTTTCTATGATTTGGTCTCCTAATATAACATGTCACACATATACATATTTAATATATATCTACATCGCATGCAAATATATATACATATCTAGTATGTGTATAAGCAATCACACCAGATGATCATGGACCACAACCTAATATGATTAGGCCCGAGCCAGTAGGCCTAATCACTCACATCAAGATCTATGTGTGCAACGGTGCATCTCCATGCCCTGTGATCGTCCATCTCGTCCTCGTCGGTTTCATCAACATCTTGATGCATCTCCATGCATCACGATCGTCCGTCTCGTGGGTCCCGCTATGGCTTCCACGCTCCCGCTGCGCCTCCTCATGTGATTACAACTTAATCATAGGCACGCAGGCCCGACAATAAACGAGAAATGTAATGGAGGTTCGCAGACCTCAATAATAATAATCACAAGTACACACATCACACGGTCCATGATCATCCGTCCACTCATCATACATCACATGTATAAATAATTGTCATTATGTAGGACTACTAGATAATAAAAATAATAATCAACTAAACCTTTTAATTAATTAATATTTTCTGAAATCAGGGATATATAGGGAATTTCTCAATTCCTAAGGGTATTTTCGTAATTTGGACAAAAGACAGAAACTGAAATTTCTCAAATTCCGAGGGGCAAAACTGTCTTTTGCGCAGAAAACCCTAATACCCTTTCCCCTTTTCGCTGCTGCGCCGCCGCCGCCGCCACCCTGCTGGCGGCGGCCTGTGCGGCGAGGGCGAGGGCACTGCCCTCGCCTGCAGGTGGCACGCCCGCTGGGGTCGCTACCGCTGCAGGTGGGCGCCCCCGCGGGCGCCGCCGCCTTCGCGGGCGGTTCTGCCCGCGAGTCAGCGCCCGCAGGTGGTGCTGTCTCGCTGGCGGCCGCCCCTGCGGGGTTTTTGCCCGTGGGAGCAGCGGCCACAGGCGCCGCTGCCCTGCGGTGCCTCAGCCCGCGCTGTTGCCCCGCGGCGCCTCTGCCCGCGGGCTTAGTGGCCGCAGGCGCTTCTACCGAGCGGGCTCCCAGCCCCGCCGGCCGCAAGCCTGCTGCAAGCAGATCGCCGGCCGGCTACTGCAGGCACAGCGCTTGCGCATGCGCCGGCGCTGTGCTGCCTGGCTGCGGCTGCGGCTGGCTGCAGGCATGCAGATCGAGGGCAGCAACTGTTGCTGCCCTTCCTTGCTTTTGCGTCAACGATTTTGACGTCAATATTCTTCCTAAACACAACACACGCAGTTCAAAAACCAATCATTCGCACGAACAACCTGGCTCTGATACCACTGTTGGGAAATCATGGGGGGCGACATCATATGCGCAGCGGAAGAACAAGAAAACAAAATCCCCGATTCCCAAAAAGATGTTCGTCGTCGTGCGAAGATTGGTGCGCAAAATCCGCAAATCACAAAACTGCGTATAGAGATTGTGTTACCTAGGGAGATCGTATATCCCTGTTTCCTTGCAGATCCTTAGGAGAGGGTGAAGGAGGTCAAGCGTCCTCCTCTCTAGCGGTGATCCACACAGCAGGGTTGCGACGACGCTCCTCAAAACTCCAGGCCTACTCTGAGGTGGAGAGGGAGAGGAGAATAGGAAGGGCAAGCAAAGACTCTAGCCTATGAGGCTGTGAATCCCTCCTATTTATAGAGATCCCGTGTCAAAACCCTAATGGGTCCTTTCCCTAGTGGGTATTGGATCTGCATCCAATAAGACAAGGGCTCCGTCGGATATCTCATATCCGAACCTCTACTCATCGCAATGCCTACCATATGTGTGTGACCCTCTAGGCCCAATATCGAGCTGGCCGTGAGTCA
The DNA here is from genome assembly GCF_036884655.1 of Musa acuminata AAA Group. Taxonomy (NCBI): domain Eukaryota; kingdom Viridiplantae; phylum Streptophyta; class Magnoliopsida; order Zingiberales; family Musaceae; genus Musa; species Musa acuminata. The sequence goes on from NC_088330.1 coordinate 8,941,178, forward strand.
TACTTGTCAGAACTCCTTCTAACTCAGTGAATTATTATCTCTGTAATAATTCACTCGACTCATCGACTACGGACGTACTAGGCCACTACGCCATAGTCCCCAGACGATACAGGGGAATCCAATCCATTGGACCTGTCTATCCTCAGTTACCATGTACCTATAGTCCCTCATCCATCTAATATCTCAGAGACCGTATATCGAGCATGGTGCTGTCAGACCCATACGGTTTCTACTTGAGTCTCGCTCTAATCGGATTCTCCCGGAGAACTCTTTCTCTCTCAACCCGAATGACCCTGGCCAGGGATTTGTCTGAGCAAGAACACATGGGATATTCCTCTCATGATACCGAGAGTGGATGATCCTCTATCGACACTCAATAGCCCTCGTAAGGTCGACTACCACTCCCAATGACCAGCTGTACTAGATCTGGGAACAGCCAAACCTATAAGTCTGGTATCAAAGAGTGGAGCACTCATACAGGACATCCTTGGTGTCTCAAGTCTAAGAACCAGATACACCACTAGGACTACGGAATCGTTGTCTGACAATAAGGCATCATCAACCATCCAGCATTCCGTAAGCGGATCAATCAGTGAACTCATTCTCCAATTAGCACCTGTACTGTATCCCTAGTGTCCCTACACGAGCAGCTATGAGACCAGCTGCATCCATCATATGGACGGGTATACAGCACACCAGTCTATCCGGTTATCACGATGTCCCTCTCGAGTAACCTATGACCGGGATTATTTAGGATATGTGTTTAAAGGTGAATCGATCTCATTATCGTGATCTCATCACGATCCGATTCCCATTGCACAAATCCAAGGACATCACTATACATATGCATTTATGCAATAGTTATAAAGTGATATACGCCAAAAATATAATAAGCAAAAAGATTCTGTATCAAGTCACACGTGCCATCACTCACGTGATTGGCTTGCTGGGCACTTATGACTAGCAACAACATCGCTCTGAGCTATTTCCAAACTCAGAAGAAGCTCTCCCCAAAGCAGGACTTCCTAGCTGAATTTGATATGGCAATGGAGTATAAGCCTGGGAAGGCAAATGTCGTGGCCAATACATTGAGTCGGAAAGTGGAGCATGTGAATGCCGCACAATTGGAGGGCGGAGGCCAAGCAAGTCAATTGCACTCCAACTTCTTTTCCAGGATCAGGGATGGACTATATAGTGACCCCCAGGTAGTTATCCTGATGCAACTCATCAAAGAAGGCAAGGCACGACGATTTTAGATCCATGAGGGACTCGTTTACACAAAAGGGAATATGGTTTATGTTCCCCGAATGGACAATTTGAGGCGTGAACTCTTAAAAGAGTGTCACGATTCTCTTTGGGCTGGACACCCAGGCATTCACAGAACGTTGGCTCTCGTGGAGAGGGCCTTCTACTGGCCGAAGATGGGGACTGATGTGGAGGAATATGTTCGAACATGCCTTACTTGCCAACAAGACAAGGTGGAGCAACGGAAGCCAGTGGGACTTTTGGAGCCGTTGCCCGTACCAGAAAGGCCGTGGGAGAGCATTTCCTTGGACTTCATATCAAGCTTGCCACTTGTTGGGAGACTCGGATCGATACTCGTGGTGGTCGATCGGTTTTCAAAGTATGCAACTTTCATTGCTGCCCCCCTACACTGTTCAGCAGAAGAGGCGGCCAAGCTGATGATGAAGGATGTGGTGAAGTATTGGGGAGTCCCGCACAATATCATTAATGATCGAGACGCTCGGTTCCTGGGACGATTCTGGACCGAGCTATTCAAATTGTTGGGGTCAAAGTTATACTTCTCTACAAGCCTCCACCCCCAGACGGATGGCCAGACTAAAAGGATAAACTCGCTCCTGGAGCAGTATCTTCGGCACTACATGAGTGCCAACCAACGAGATTGGATGACGCTGTTGGACATTGCCCAATTCTCCTACAACTTACAGCGGAGCTCTACATCCAACAAGAGCCCCTTCGAGATCATTACAGGACAACAACCGTCGACTCTGCCCACCATGGCGATTGGGTATATTGGGAGTAGTCCGTCAGCCTACCATTTCGCAAAGGAGTGGCATCGAAATGCAGATATTGCGTGGGCTTACTTGGAGAATGCGGCAAAAAAGATGAAGAAGTGGGCAGACTTAGGAAGGCGACATCAAGAGTTCAAAGTTGGCGATTTGGTGTTGGTAAAGCTCCAACCAGCATCACTCCAATTCTTTAGGAACAAAGTCCACAAAGGATTGGTGTGCAAGTATGAAGGGCCCTTCCCAATTATCAACAGGGTAGGCAACGTCTCTTACAAGTTGCAGCCGCCGACGTGGTTCAAAATTCACAATGTTCTTCACGCCAGCAACCTAAATCCCTACCACTCGGATCCGCAAGATGCTTCCCCAAGTGTTCCAACTCGGCTACCTCCCATCACAGCCTCCTACGAGAAACGAGTTGAAACCATTCTGGTGAACTGCAAGATAAAGCTACCCAACGAAGTTGAGCAGACAGAGTACTTGGTGAAGTGGCGAAAGCTTCCCCAAACTGAAGCCAGTTGGGAGCCTGAAGACGCCCTACGACATGAAGAAGAAGTCATCAACAACTACCAACAAGCGTCGACGAGGGCATCGACAGTTTAAGTGGGGGAGAATGTCACGAACGATCGTTACGCACTCGCAACAACTCTGTTCAACGAACCATTCGTCGCTCTCATCTACATGTACAGCTACTTGGTAGCCTGTTTTGCCTTGGTTTTGAGTCATTTTGCTTGTAAAAATGGAAGTTCGAACAAGCTGCAGCGTTACAAAGCGATCGCTCATCGAACCGAGCAAAACAGCCCCAAAACAGCCCAAAATGGCTCCGTTTTCGTGTGCCGCGGGCTGATTTATGGAATCTGCCTCCGCTCACCAAAACGTCAGCTATCTCAGCCCCTTAGAACCCCCCGGGTGGCACAGGGCTGGATGGGGCTTCGGTATAGTACCGGGCATTGAACACTCATTCGCAAGTTCGCACGTTGCCTTGACGGGAACTTGTTGTCGCGCCCGGGACTCGGTGAGCAGTTGTTTGTGGGCTTGCAGTTGTTCGTTCAACCTTCTAAAGCCCTTGTTTTCCCCCTCTCCCTCTTTTCTCTTGTGCACGCAAGGTGCTCGCTGAATTGCTTGTAAAGCTTTCCCTTTCCGTGAGACTTCGAGACTTGTCTATCGCTTGTTCTTTCGAACTAATCAACTTTCTCTTTTACAGGTCCTTCGGGACCTGTGAGAGGTTACAAGTGAGCTGATCTTTGCGGAGCAATATCGCAAGGGCGGAGCGCGACTTAGGTAACGCAAGCTAAGTTCGCGTCTTAGCCGCAAGGGTGCCTCACGCCTTAGGCAATTCCAACTAAGGTCATGATAAGCCATCCACCATATATCAGATGGATGGTTGTGATCAAATAGAAATCCATTTCACTGCACATATTTATGTCCCAAAGATTAAACATATTCGAGTAGAGAGCTGGGTTGCGTAGCCATATATTTGCCCTTATAAATAAATAGATAATATATTACTTATTAGCAGTTTTCTAATAAAATCAACTCAATAATAACCATGATTATCGATAAATAATTTGAGTTTAAAACATAAGAATTTTCATTACCCCCTTCATTGCATTAACAATACAACATTTGATCAAATGATAACTAACACTGATTAGATAGTTAATAACTATGTCATATCATATCATAAAACGTTAGGGGTGCTTAATGGTGAATTTTCAAAAAAATTTTTGAACTTTTCTCAGAAATACTCTCATTTTCAAAATTTCCTAATGACGTCCTCTTTGCCTGAGACATGAAACATCTTCGATCATCTCTCTCTCTCTCTCTCTCTCTCTTTTTGGTTCTGACTGATTCGGTTAAAATATTTTTACACTGTTTTCAATAATTTCAGAAAACAGTGTAGCACTGTATAAGAATATTGTAACTGTAGCGTGCGTAAAAACACTATAAATATAATATTTTTTTAATATAAAATTTAAATAAAAATATTATTTTATAATGTCGTAATCATTTTCTAATATTGTGGAAAATATCATAACACAATTTAAGAATATTATAATTGAAACGAGAAAAAGGAGGAAAAATGAATAGGTGATCGATTGTCAAATTAAGAACATTTCAAATATTAGGAAAAAGACAGACGATATTAAGAAATTTTAGAAATGGAGGCACTTCCCATTAAAAGCCCAAAAACAAAAGTTTTTTTCTGGAATTCGTCCGTTAATCTATACAAATTTAAAGAAAAAAAAAATCTATAGTAACTTATAAAGGCAACTCACAAGACCGCACTCTTAATGAACGCATCTAATAGTATAGACTATATCACTACTTCAAACAGTAGTCCACCTTGATCTAATCATGATCTGACCTATTTAATCAGAATACAAGGAAGAAGAACATGGAACAAGTTGACTCGGAACTCAACAACGTTCTCATAGTCTCAAGGACAAGTCAATCTCTACTGCTAGCTTCTTCCTATCATCCACACCGCCATTGCTGGTAGATCCGAAGCCGTCTGTCTTCTCACGGATGGCCAAGGCCAGCTCCCGGCGCTGCATGGCGAGGATCCGCTCCAGCTTGTGAGCGTTCTGATGACCTCCTAAAGCCTGGGAGCTGTGGAACTTGCGGGGGCAGTAGGAGCAGGTGAACATCATCACTGGCTCCGGCAGACTACTCCATGGCTGCAACCCCAGCTCCAGATTCAGGTCATCATCTGCGTTCTTGAGTCCCAACTCCATTGCTCAATCATCTAATGAACCGGAGAGAGCAATGCTTGTGTGTCTGTGAACTGTGGTGTTATATAGCTAGAAGAGAAAGGATACAAGACAAGCGACATGAAGAAAAAGGATAAGGACAAGAAGAGAAGACACTGTATTCAAAAGGAAAACATCTATGAGCAGACTCAGCAATGTTCTTCACGATTTTAAAATGTCACTGAAATATTTTCTGCATATTGTCACATGCATTTTTTTTTCTGAACAAAGAAACTTAAGGGAGCATGACAAAACATGCAACTGAGTCGTTAGCTGCAAAGTTACAAAAACGGGACATGTTCAATTTTTTGCATAATTGTCACATGCATGTTGACATGTTCAATTTAAGCTTTCATTTTCATTGGAATTTGTAATTACCAATTTGTGGTGTTCAAGAGTCTCAAGTCTAAATGGAAATTTCTCAAGAACTCCAAAAGACAAATCCAATATTATCAATTATTTGTTTCCTGTCAATGCAATACATACTGTTCATAGGAACTATCCAAGCTGTGTAACACAACAAAAATGAGTGACGGAGATGAATCAACCGCATGGTGTCAGAAAGAACACAAGCCTCATGAAAGCTTAATTTTATGTTAAACTCTAAACAAAATGGTTTTACCGAACAAAGATACACAATTTTGAAGGAATCCTTCTGCTCAAATTTGTTGTAAAATTCCCGATGTTTATTATGTTAAATTGACTGAAGTTACAGTGATTTCATCTCATAGCACTATCCATCAGAAAAGCCAGTCAGTTTTTACAAGTAGGTCCTTCTCATCCACTTATCTATTGAGATGCATCTGTAACTAGAGGACATACATCCATATTGTCATTTTGGACATGTCAAAATACTGAGATCATAAGCTTGTGATGCTCAACTCAGTACCATGCAGAAAAATTTGCTCAGTGGGCAAGAATAATTCAACACATGCTTGATGTGCCATGATACATCCAAACAAGTCTAGACCATGCAATTCTTATCATTTCAACCTTCCCGAATTATTGGGTGGTGACTGGTGACAGGAACAGAGACCTTGTACCATATGACAAAGGGTCTGCTTCACCAGTGGGGCAGTGAGTCAGTTGCGGTGGCTAGAGAGAAGTTGCTTGCTTCCGTGTGCATGTAACGGACCTAAATTGATGGAGACAACACTAACAAAGAAAACTTGCTGGCTAAAGAGAATGTATTTGCCAGCAATCCGACATTCTTCCATGTGATAGCCAGAAATTGACGAAAGAAACGTGCTGGCTGAAGATGCAGCCCCACATCCTTTTCTTTTGTGAGCCCATGATGTTTCTAGACCTAGTGTGACATGTTCAAACGACCAAATCTTATTCTGTACCTAAAGCTGCTCAACAAATGACCACTTCATTGTTTAAATTGTGCTAATCTCGAATTAGTAAGAAATTCCCAGTATCTAAATTATACAGTCAAATGCCATGGATCAATATAAGGTTTGAAATACCATACGATATAGATTATATTAACCAGTCCAACAATCCACCAGTATGCATACCAATGTAAATGACACACGACATCTACCACCAAATGAAGGGGGTTTAGGCCCTGTACAGGTTATTTTTTTTATTGTTTCAGTTTTTTACTTTTCAGAAATTTCTGAAATCCAGTACACTGGTACAGATCAGTATGATACCGGTCTATGCCCTGACCAGTAAATGAAACTGTGAACCTTCCATTAACATCTAACGAAATGTCCATGTTAGCAATATTAGCAAAAAAAGGTCTACATTTCTGTTTAAACAAGGCTAGCATTGTCAAAAATAATTTTAAAAGACTATGTATATCGATCCTCCTCGAGCCTCATATTAGCAGGAGGCTCGTTTTAGGGCATAATTTGTTTCATGTTACACTAGAAAGCCAATCCAAACATAACTTCAATTGTGCTCAACTCAATAAAACTCAACGCTAACTAAAATGACTAAACATATGTAACATCAGATGAGAAGTAAAGGATGTCTTTGGCCAATACATCTTGCAAGTGGGTGGGTCAGTATTTTCATTTGATGAATGTAGTTGCTATCATTTCATCTAAAATCTCAAGTCTTTACACAAGACAAAATTTATGCATTTATATTCTTGATACTAGGAGAGTCAATATTTTCATTTGATATTTGTTTAATTATTTATTGTTATCATTCCATCTAAAAACTAAGTCTGTATATAAGATAAAATCTATTTATTAATATCCTTCATACACTGTGTATGAGATGATAAAACCCACTTTGATTCAATGTTCAATCATCGATTGCTATCTCTCCATCTAATCGTTAGTTCGTTCTCCAAAGACAGTGACACTTCAATGATTGACATATTTCTTCAAATAATTAACATGCATCTCGCTGTAAGACAAGACAAGAGGGGTATTTAGCCCAAATACCTTTTCCTCGAGGTTGAATCCGGCAACTTCTCGTTCCCACCAACGAACAGAGACCTTCGTGAATACGACGGTCAGAAAAAGAAGCAAGAAGCTACCACGGATCGGTTTCCCATCTCAAGGGCAAAGCGAGCATACGAAGACCATCAAATAAACGGCATACCATCCGCCGCGGGAGTCCACCAGATCCGCGATCCGGGTGCGCAGCAGAAGGCGGGACGAAACGGCACCGGAAAGTTCCAAGGAACAATAACTAGAGGATCAAGAAGCCGGCGATCGGGCGGCAGCCGCGTATGGGCGAGGCGAAGCGCATCTCGGCGCTCATCTACGAGGAAACGACGGGGCGCTTAAGATCTATTCGGAGAACGGCCGCGACCCGCAAGATCGTTACCGCCATGGGGCGCCAAGGCCGCACCTCTACGGCTTCGGTCTTCCCATCCTCCCTCTCCTCGGGTGGCGAGTTCGATCGGCTCCCACCACAGAAAGGGCAGAGTTTAGTTAGTTAGTTAGTTAGTGAGTTAGTTATTTTGGTCTTCCATATTAATTGGGATAGAAAATTAAATATTTTAAATTAATATACGAGCGCTTCTCAGTAATTTGGAACCATTAATTTTACATTTAAATTAAAATCCCAAATTAATATATTTGGGATGACATATTCCTCTCAGTACTAAAAATATGGCATGGTCACTTCTATCTTTGATTTAAAATATAATATCTAACATATATCCAAAGGATACTAAATATTTTTATCATTGTCATGATTTAAAAAGGCATCTATTAGACTCCTTCCAATAATAATTATAAGAAACATATATATATATATATATGTTTTTAGAATAATGATAACATATTTATTACTGTTTATGTCATATTTTTTCGGGTATAATATATTTTTTTGAGTCACGAAATTTTTTATGAGATTTTTATTTTCGAATGAAATGGATAACTATTGATTTTTTACTTATTCATGATAATATCTAAAATGGTGAGCTATATATCTCACATCTAAAAAAAAAAACATTGAGAGAATACATTACGGCTGAAGATAATAGGAAAGGATAGAATTTATGGTAATATATTATTATGATTTTAATAAAAATATGGTAGTAAATATGTCTTTATTCTATTCACCATAATATTATTGGTAGGTATTTTTTTGCATTTATTCTTGATTGACAAAGCATACAATTTTCCTATTTTATAGTATTTGTTTGTGTAGATATATTTCATAATCAAAATTTAAGTTTGTGATATGTGGTTCCATTGTTGTGTCACCTCGTTGAGAGAGAGAGATATGGTCCCTCCTTCCCATTAGATTCTTCCTTGCGGCCAACCTTTCTCTCTCGTCATATGAAGTCTCCGCTCACCACCCCTTCCTCCTCCCATCATCTCCTCCCAACTCCGAAGGCCAAGGAGTTTCCTTCGACGCTTCCCCAAATGGCCGTCCCCTCTGGCCCCGGCGGCCGCTCTGATCCCGCGGCAGAGCCTGATCCCTTCGAGTTCTTCTCCTCCTGCTCTCCCGGCTCCCTCCCGCCCATGTGCGCCGCGACGGACGTCTTCCTCGACGGCAAGATCGTCCCCTTCGGCGCTCCCCAGCCCAAACGGGCAGACGTCCCTAGCGTCGTCGTCCGCTCGCCGAAGAGTTGCGCCGTCTCCGATGGCTCCGACCGGCGCAGCCGGTTCTGGGTCATCGGTGGCAAGAAGCCAGAGTATCGGAGGCTGAGGAAGGCGTCGAACTGCGACGGAAATGCGCTCCCGCAGACTCAGGTGGCGAGGCAGCCGCCGGGGTGGTATCTCTTCGTGCTCGGGTCGTTGCGGGTCCCTGCGAAGACGGACATGAGCGACATCAGGAGCCGGCAGAGGCGGCGGAGCGCCGCAGCCGGGGCTTGCGCGAGGTCGGACGGCGACGTGCTCAGGGGCGCATGGAGGCTGCTGCAGACTCTGAGCTGCACGGCGCTGGAGAGCTCCACCGACGTCATGCCAACTCTCGAAACCAACGGGAAAGGCATTAAATTGGCAGGGGCGGGACGTTGGGCGTCACGAGAAGAAGCACAAAGTAGGTCACGGATGTATATCAAAGCAAGTAATTAGGTAATGTTATCTGTAGGAATACAAGGTGAGGTTAATAAATGTTACGCTTGCAGGTGTGTCTTAATTCATTGTTTTAGTAAGCTCCAAGAAGTGGAAGTAATGAATGAATCAGAGTCTCATTAGTGTTGGGATTGAAAGACTTTGTTGCCTGGAAAATAAGAAGAAGAGTGTTGTCAATGGAGGAGATGCTTGCTTTCCCAGTGAGCAAAGAAGGCTTCATCGAGTTGATTCTGACTACAAGCAAGCATGGAATAGCTGCTTTTATAAGCTCAAAAGTAAAACTTTGGCAATTCATATAAATCAGAATTTAGATAATCCACATGAATAATGCATAATTTTAATGCAATTATTCTAATATGTCGTAAATATCATATGTAATTACGTCGGCTAAGAAAGCCTTCTAAGATACACATAGTTAATGATTTAGATTGACCGTGCGCCAACGTGATACCTCCCAAAACCATGCAAGAGATATGCATGCTTGGCCATGCACGTAGCTAAGAGCTTCTCCTAATCGACTATCATTCAGAGAGCGCCTAACATGGCGAAACCCATGGCAACAGCAAGCCCAACAACACCAGCACCCACCCGGTCCGCAGCGGATTTCCCGCCACCGTCGCCTTCCGGGGCGTCGGCGCCGTCGGACGGAGCTCCCGCTGGTGATCCGTCTATGCCCGCTGAAGCCGGTGCGCCTGATGGCGCTGGCTCATCATCCGTCTTTCCGCCCGGAGACTCCGCATCAGATGCCCGCGGTGACGCCGCTTCGGACGGGGCCTCTGAGGGCGCTGCTGTGGGTGGCGCAGGGGCCGTCTTGGGCGCCGCCGTCGGCGTAGGAGATGACCGTGGCGCAGGGGCCGTCTTGGGCGCCGCCGTCGGTGTAGGAGATGACGCTGGCGGTTTCGTGCTGTGGTTGCTGGAATCCCCGCCGCTGAGGCTAGGAGGAACGATGACGCTGCTGATCTGGAGGACCGAGATGTTGTAGGGTTGCGTGGCCAGGACCTTCACGAAGTTGGCTGTGAGAGAGGAGCCCGCCACGGCGGAGCCGAAGGCGATCTGCCCGTTTTCCATGTTGGTCACGTTGAGGAAGCCGTTCTGGCCTGCGGCGCCGCCGCTGGCCTGGAAGAGTGTGGTAAGGATGGCAGTGTGGTTGGAGATCTTGTGGATCTTGTTGTCGTCGTAGTAGTCGAGGATAACGTGCAGGGAGAGGATCTTCTTGATGGTGTCGATGGGTTCGTCGGAGACGGACGACACGGCGCCGTTGCTGACGGCGAGGATGGTGATGGTCGAGCGGCTGTTGATGTCGGCGGCAAGGTGGGTCTGGGTGAGGAGATCGTTGAAGGTGGAGAAGTCGGGCAACTGGGCCAGCATCTTGGTGATGTTGTGGGGAGCCACCAAGGGGAAGAGGAGGGAGAGGAAGAGGGTGAGGGTGAGGGAGGCGGCCGGTGCCAAATCCATGGCGGTGAGGTCTTGGGAAGGTGGAGAGAGAGGTGAAGGGAAGAAGAGAAGGGCGACGCTTTATATATACGTAGAGTTGGAGGGAGGAGAGGAAGAAGAAGAAGAGTGGTCGTCTATATTTGGATGTTGGTTGCTACCTTGGTCGGATATGGATGATGGGAGGGGAGGGGAGGGGAGGGGAAGCAGGGGGGAGTGTTGAAAGAGATATGGTTGACCTGGTGGGTTGGTCAAACTGGTGTTTCTTTGGGAAGAAGAAGTTTGACTTTTTCATTGAGGTCAATTCTATCTGGTCCGACCATGAGGTGTTGACTAGTCCAAAAAGAGTATATTTAAAGATATAATTTAAAATAATAATTACAAAAGAATTTTTAAATTTGTAATTAAAATAGTAGTTACAAAAGAATATTTTGTATAATATAGTTTTAGAATCTTAGACATATGTGAAGTTATATGTTCTCATTTTAAAGGAATAAAATAAGAAGAAAAGAGTGCTTAATTTCTTAATGTAATTAATTCCAAATATGCTGCATAAATACTTTGCAAATTGTAGCTTTTATTATCAATCATACCGAATCGTACCATCCGGTACGGACGATACGTACCGGTCCGACAGGCTAACGGTACGTGGACTGTCCGCTACCGATCCGCATTGTAGCAGTGTAACAGTATAGTTTACTATTGCAGTGCACTATTATAGTAGTAGTACAGTGCACCAGTATATTGTAGCAGTGCTATAGTACTCGGTACACCTGGATGTATCGCTCGATATACCGTACCATACCGGTACCAAGCTCAGGTCGAAATACCGATATGATACGGTATTACGAACCATATTTATTATAATAACAATATATAGCCAAAACCAAATATTTAGTGGTATTGTATTTGAAATAAAAAACTAGCCATTGTTATAGAGACTTTGATAAGAATAATTTTTTTTGACTAAAAACTGCAATGGAATTAATATACATTTTTGTATATATATATAATTATATAATCACTCAAAAATATGTGCAAAGCAAAACAAGAATGACTTTGAGTTTCATAAAATTATAATATCGATATTTGATATAGTTGTGATATGAGATTTGATCCTCAAACTTCATAGTTAGAGATCTAAAGATATTATAGATGAAAATTCGATCAATATATAGTTATCTATAAATATCAATACTCAATAATCATTTTTTTCAAAGATGTTTTGATTGGACAATATATCATAAGAGGTGAGGTGGATTAATTGATCTATCAACTTATATTCAGGTTAATCTTAATCTTATTCACTTTTGACATGAGAATATGTTATAATTCAATTTTCACCGATATAATAAATTTAACTTTCCAACTATAATTTGGTTACTTCAATGAGATTTCTAAAAAAACACTTACACCAATTTATAAACAAATATAAAGAAATAATACATCATCCATCTGTCATCTGTAAGTCACACACAATATATGGAAGCTAACACACACTCCAGTAACTTAAATTTATAGATTATCGATTGTATCGATGTGTTCGATCCCATTAGTTTTGATCAATTTAATTCACTCTAATTTAATTATATTTGAGGTGAAAATTTTTCATGCAAGAACTAACAAGAAAACTTGGAATGGACAAAATATGATGTTGGCATGGTCACTTAGCAGCTCTGATTCGTCTACGAGAAGAAACGATGTAGGCCAAAGTTATTATTCTGTTTAGTCTCTCATATGAACAAATATTTGAATCGATTTATGACAATTTGATGAGTTTATTGTTGACTTGTACTTATGAATTCTGGATCAGTGATTTGCCTTACGGAGAAAATTTTTGTCATCACTCTCTTTTGGGACTTTCATGCACAAATGAGTTGGATCATTACTAGGTAAGATGTCACAGTGCTTGGATCCCCACATTTCTTGGGGTGTTATCACCCATTAAAGATTTAGATGTGTATTTTGTTAGATGTATTCAAGAAGTTTTCACAAAGCCTGAAATGATTGATGGCAAATATGGTTTATAAATTTGGCATATCTAATTGTTTATGGATTGATGCGTGAATTGCCTTTTGTATTTTCCTACTCCCAAAATTCTCCAATCTTCCAGCATCAAAATAGGAAATATATGATGTCACAATTTCGTCTCATAAGTAAAAAAAGATGATTGTGAAGGTACATGTGATTAGATTAGTCCACTATTGTAAAGCGAGTTAAATATTTTTGGTGGTATGTTTTAGTCTTATCAAGTTAATAGGTCAATTATCTAGTCAAATCAGTTTGAGATAATTGGTATTAAACCAAAGCTAATAATAGACATAGTGGGGAATCCATTTTTTTTTTTTTAATCCTAAACTAGGATAGATTTTGATGTTCCAATTTAGCTTCATATTGAAAATAAGAATGAGTCAATTATCACTAACTTGGCTTAAGTATTTGGAGTTATGTGATTTAGATTCACCGAGTTAATAGGTCACTCATATTATTGAACTTGGGTTATGATTATATATATATATATATATATATATTGTTGTGAATTGTAGAAAATCAAGATGATAAGCAGACTATAAATTATCATTCATGAACATGGAAAAGAAACCTATGCTTTTCAACGTTTATATATTTTGGAGTCGAGGAAAAAAAATACTCAAGTCACTATTGAAGGAAAAAGTTGTAGTCATTCATAACATTCCACAAAGAGAGAGAGAGAGAGAGAGAGAGAGAGAGAGAGAGAGAGAGAGAGAAGAAGGCAAGGCAAGGCAATGACGCATGCAATATATACTAGTAGAAGCAAATCTTCTGCGACCTATACATTTCAAATTTCTTGATGTTGTCATGAGGTAGAAGTAATATGCTTCAAAAGAACACAAAGCCAGTTTCTATAGGCCTTCACTTGCTGTTGGTTTCCATCAGCAATGCTTTTCTACATCTAAACACAGTCCCTTAGTACAAAAATTGTCAGAAGACTCCAAGAAGGAGAGTTCTTTTACTCCTGGTATAGAGAAGGAAGTTATGATATCTGCTTGGCAATGCTGCTGTCACCACAAAAAAAAAGCAGGATATTACTTTCGACTTGCACCACAAATATTTTTGAGATGTAAGAAGCATTTCATTTTTTGTCTGTGGAGATATACCCCAGAAGAACTGCTTCCTCCATCTCAGGAAGTGCTCAATCTTCTTCCAGGAGTGGATGATTCACTAAATCGGCTTATCGAACTTTCATATCCAGATTGCATAGTTTCAGGGTCGCTTCTAGTTTCCTAAACAAACAGATAGAAAAAAGAAGTATCATATGGGGCCATCTACTATTTCTCATTATGAGATGTTGATGATCTGACAATTTTGAGCTTATCTTGCTCAAGTTGGAAATCATATGTCATTAAGTTGAGCATTTGTTCTAAATCTGGCCATTTTATCAAACTGAAGAATATCAGTGCAATAATAAATCTACAATCAGCATATTATCAATTGCCATGACATAGCATGACCATTAGAGGCCTTTAAAGCTTTTTCATGGATGATAATCTCTATTATTGTTTCTGTACAGTAATCTCCAGGTTTGGTTAACTAATGCATTTGCTAAGGAATTGGGAATATTATATTGCATGTTCCCGATGCCACACTTCCTAATTTCCTTTCATCTACTTAAAGTTTATTGTTCCACAGGTATTTCCATAACTTAATGACATGCCTTATCTGCATTCATTTGAGTCGGACAATTCCTAACAAACTTAATTGTATTAGGGAAGTTAACATACTTGAGTAGAAACTTGACTCTGCATAGGTGAGAGGTGTGAGCTGTTCCCAAACAATGAGTACTGCATATTCTCCTCCGCGAAATCCCTGAGCCTGTTGAGTTCTGGCAAAATGACCGTCGCAAGATCTGGCCGATCCCTGCGTCTAAGCTCTGCGCACTTCAGTGCCAGCTTGGCTAAGCTTAAAGCTTCGTCCATGGGCCAATCTGGCACTGTGTAATCCAACATCTCTACAAATGTTCCTGTCTCAATTGCACGCTCAAAGTAGTGTGTCAACCCCATGGGAGGTCTGCCACTAATGATCTGCAACAGCATGATCCCAAGAGAGTATATGTCGGATTTTATACCGAGCATGCCAGTCTGCTGATACTCTGGATCGATGTAGCAAAATGTGCCAGCCGTCGCCGTCAAGCGATACTGGGTGACACTGTCTGCTACAGATGGAGGAACCAAGCGAGCGAGACCAACATCACTGATCTTGCTGACATAATTCCTGTCAAGGAGGATGTTTGCAGGTTTGAGGTCTCTGTGAACAAGCGGCTCCGGCTTAGTCTGGTGAAGGAAGAGGAGGCACATGCCAATCTCTGCAGTGATCCGGAATCTGTGCTGCCAAGGGATTGGTGGTGTATTCCCTCGCCTCAACAATCGATCTTCCAAGCTCCCATTTGCCATGTACTCGTATACAAGACAGCCATATTCTGGGCAGGCACCCAGTAAAAGAACCATATTTGGATGTCGAATGCAGCATAATATTTCAACCTGTCCATGGAAGATGATACAACAAAATTGTTACAGTCATACATTTATACTTAGGCAGATTCCATATAATTTGTACTGCTACAGGAGACTCTGAGTATATGTGAACTGAAAATTCAGAGTTGTGATACTGTGAAAGCATGGGTGCCCGTGTTGCATACCTCTTGCTGAAACTGTGACCTTCCTTGGGCAGCATCAGGACGAAGAACCTTAACGGCAACAGGTGTATGATCTAGGTAACATCTGTAAACAGGACCGTATCCACCTTCTCCAATCTTCCTCTCATTCGCGAAATACTCGGTGGCTACTTCTATCTCCTCTATTGTGTACCTCCTGTACCTGAGACTTGTATGTGACAATGAATCGATGGCCTTCCTCCTCTCCTCCTCCTCTTTGAGTGCCTGCATCTCTGCACTGATTCTCTTTTGTGCTTCTGATTCTGCAATCCGTTTGGATGCTTCAGCTGTTTGTATTGCTGCCATACACTTTGCTCTCTCTCTCTCTACTAGAGCAAGAGCTGCTTCTTCTGCCTGTCGAGCTTCTTTTAGTCGTTGCCCTTCCTCTACCTTCCAGCGTTGGAGCTCCATTGCCTGCAGAGGAAGGCATTTTCACAAAGTAAGTTCAGTTTTTTGTGGGCACCGATGGCAAGATTACCTTCTGTTTAGCTGTAAGTGCTTCTTTGCATGCTGTGCTGTACATGTCCATCGTCTGCTTGAGTTGTAATCTTAGCCTCCTAATCTCTGCTTCCACATCTTCCTGCAAGTTGCAAGGTAATATGCATGCCATTTGTCATTGTGAATGGCTTATATTACATCAATTTAATTGATATGATTTAGACATCACTGTCTGTAAGTAAAACTCTTTTCTTTTTTATATTTAATTTTTTCTTCCTAGTAGTGAGAGAGGAATAGACTAACCATAGCCTGAGATGATGAGCTCTCATAAGAGAAGGAAGATAAATCATTCCCAGCAGAGTTTGAACCTAAGGATCGGGACAGTGACTCGAAACTGAGATCAAAGCTGTCCGAAACATTTGACGATCTTGGAGGGAAGCTGTGCTCCATGCTTGTCCCACCACTGCTCACAAATGATATATCGCTGTCCAGCATCAAATCTCCATATGATTTTGTAGTTGAAGTACGTCCTCCCCTGGTAAAAGGTGACCTATTTGAGGCAGAAATCTTATTGTTCAGCATATTTGGAGGGTACTTATGGTGTTTGTTCACACATTAGCCTTCTACATATTTTTTTTGATGATGGAAGTTCTTACTTGATTGATTCAGCATCTTTTTGCAGACACCATGGAGACAATGCAGCCTCATGTGGCACTGAGAAATTTCATAGTTTTCTTTAGGGGTAGAAGCAGCAAAAGCCAGAAAAAAACACACACACACTGATATAGTGCTTGTAGCAACACAAATTTTTCATACCATTCTTGGGTTTATGGTCCTGTGGATCAGGATTAACACTTGCTTGTTCTTGGATTTGATTCCGGAGAGAAGAGATGGTTGGAGGAGGCCGGACAGCATTCCTCATCGATGAGACCTTTCCCTTGGAGATGATGTAGACAGTGCAGAAATCAGGCACACCTTTGCAGATACTGGCACTGAGGTCAATGGTTCTAAATGATCTGAGGGAAATACGAAAAATCAAGTATTATGGGGAGGTCCAAGAGACTTCCACTTAGTTAAAGAAGTGTTCAAGTAGTTCAAGACAACCTAACAAATCCGCCTCTCGATGATGAACCAACGACTAGCTTTTCAATTGCGGCATGTGTGATGAAATCTGAAATTGCTTCGGCAACATCAGTGTCTTCAAGTATGACATCTTTGCATTGCACCTGTTCAGGAATACACAAATCATGCTTTCAGTTTGTGTTGTGATTGAAGGATGAGCTTTTCTCGATAGGATGGTACATATATCAAAAGACTACAATCACATTTTGGAGCTTAGTCTTGGGCAGCATAATTTGTTGTGATGCGCATTAGGTGGATTTAATCTCATAACACCACCCACCATCGACTGGTAGGTGTTTAAAAGAATATCAAGAGAACAAATTGTCCATACTGTGAGTCTTCTCGAGTTGGTGACAGCGGTCGACTTCCTCTTGCCAGGGGCTTTCTTCTTGAAATATATCCAAGTATCTTAAGAATTTTCCTTGTTCGAGGAGGACCATTGCATGAACCTGAGATGCTGCTTTCGGCAACAGGAGGTAGAATACAACCTCAAGGTACCTTGACTGCTCCTAAATATTTTGCTTGCTAGGAAAGGAACAGTAGATTCTTCACCAGTAGTGCGAATGTGGAAGTGGTCTAAAAATATTTGAGATGTTAAAATTTCTTCATCAATAAATTTCACCTAGTGCTGAATTTTTGCAAAACTAGGGGTTTCCAAACCTCAACCATTTGAGCAACAGCTTAGGCACATCTTAGATATTTATGCTCATAAATACACTCGGTTAATTTTTCTATCGCCTTATCTTGGCTTGAGAACTAATGTTGTTGCTCATTTAGTTTTCGCACAATTCAAGCGCCGAGACCTATGCCCAGGCTACAAAATACTCGCATTTACTAAGCTAAAATCTTAAATTAAGGCAAAAAGGTGGCTTACATCTTTTCGGGTGCAAAAACATCGAAATGGGATGAACACGTCCCTCGAAATCGCCGCAGAGGAAGCATCATCTCTGTAACCCGCTGCATCCCATCGAAAGGAGAAGGAACAGTTAATCAGAAAAAATATTTTGCAGCGTTCTGCATGGATAGATCATGCAAGGATCATGTTTGCATAAGCCCCGCGGGAGGAGCAAGGATAAGGCATCTTACATGAGGGCCTGGTGTTGACATGAATTAGGGTCAGGGTCTGGCCTCTGGTGACAACATTGTCTAGAGCCCACTTGAGAGCACTCTGGCTGCTCTTGTCCTTGTCGATGGCCACTGCTACTAGTCGGCATGCTGCACTATTTGCCTTCTCCCTGTGCGACATTCCTCTCAGCATTGACACAAACATCTGTTCTGCATCACAGCAGCGTATAAGGAACAAGAAGATGGAACGCAAAATGGACATGGGAAGAGGAAAAAGATAAGCAAAAGAGCTTGCTTTTACACTTTCTTCCTCTCCTTCTTTGGGATCCGTCGGTCTCTTGATGCCTCTGCCGCTGAGAGGCATAGGAGATGATAACTGAAAAGTTTTTCCTCCCTCTCTTGCTTTGTTGTTATCGTTCGTCTTCCACCACTTCCTCCTCCTCAATTTCCTCTCGATATCATTCAATCTGAGAACTTCTCTTTCTCTTGTGAGGTCCAGCGGGGATGGAGGGGTGGGGGTTCCATTACCTGTTGACACATTGACCATGCATGACCCTGAATTGCCTCCCTCTGCTTCTCTGCAGTCTTCGAATTCGTTGCATGGCTTTGGGTTCTGCAGCACTTCGGATTGCTACAATTGTATGGCACATGGAATTCGGCTTAAATATTTCTGGGTCACAATGTGGCTGCTACGTTTGTTATCGAGTCAGCAGGTGACAACACTCTACTTACTGAGAGCTTCCTCCATATCATGGCTAATACTAAAAACCCAAGCGATTTTAAGTTATTATTAGTCGGTTCAAATTAAATATCGTACAATATAAAAATACTAGAAAACCTATATATATATATATTGGGACCCAGAATATATATCTTTTCTTTTCTTTTTTTTCTCCAAATATAGCTTTTATGTGCTATGTTATGTGATTTTTAAGGAAATAATCTATCATCCTCTTCGTCTTTCCTTCTTATTTGCTTGCTTATATTCTGTCATCAGCATCTCATCATCATCGTCGTCCCTCTGCTGATAAAAAGGAAAACTAAATTTATTCTGAGAGAAACATTTCATAGAAAGAAAAAATAAATTTATTCTGAATGAAACATTTCATAGAAAGAAAAACTAAATTTATTCCAAGAAAAAACATTTCATAGAAGATTAATCGATCCACTGGTTCATGGAAGACAAAGCTGTTCAGATTGATTCATGAGCTTCTTGAAATTTTGGGAAATCATCACGGGCAACATAAGAGTTGAAAATGGAGAAACAAGCAGAGACCTAAAATCACCTTCTCAGAATGACAAAGCTCTACACCACAGTAACTTTTAAACTCATTTAGGACTGATCACCTCAAAGCAGAGAGAACATAATGCTACTTTGATTAAACAATCCTTGAGCAACACAAGAACAATCAACTTTAACTGATGTAGATAGATCACAACTAAGAGATAGAGAGCTCAGTTCCAAAACTGGACTGAGCATCCAGTTTTAATTAAGTGGCCTGCAATATTAACATAGCTATTGAATCATGTAATAATCAGCAAAAAAAAAAACTCAAACATGTCAATGACATTACCACGTATTACCTGAAACATTTCAGCTTTTTTCATGGTGCCAGACACAAAGTACTAGCGTCACAAGAAAACTAAGATCGACAGAGTTGGAACCGAACGATACGGCCAAATTATTCATATGCCATTCAAATGGAACTTTACAAAAGCTAGTAGAGAACTCCAGATCTGCCAAAGACTGTCAGAAGGAAACAAAGGGAGGAAAAAAAATAGAGTTCTCTTTTTTCCCTTTTCTTTCTTTTCTTTTTTCTTGAATGGCCAACAAACTGTACAACTGCTTCAACAATACTAGAAATCCTACTCAACAGCTTTTCCAATGCCTAATTCACCAAACCTAGTCATCAGTCATTCTGAACATTAAGGATCTGAATAAGAGGCCTATACTCTTGAATAACTTTCTAGCTGCTCATTGTTATGGCTGCAGTTGCTGGTTTCTACAGATCCTTGGGCATGGAAGCAACAGCAGTATTTAAGGAACTATTTTTATCTGTCGAGGGGTCAGCATTGCTTCTTTCTTCCAACGTGACAGCATGCGTAAATTTCTCTGAGATCTGGCCAATGAATTCTCCAGACATAGTAGCTGTGTTCCTCTGATCATCCCTAAGAGCTGCTGGAACAGGCCATGCTGAGTTGGATAGCTGTTGCTGGTGCTGGTGGGACTTCCTCTCCTGCATGGCTTTCTCCCGCTCCTCATAAAACTCGAAGTCATCAAGGATTGATACCTCATATTCATGCTTCTTAAAAATGCTTAGCATCTCCAGACCCTGCTCCAATTTCACCTGTAATTGTTCAAACACAAGTTAAACAAGTGAGTAGACCAGGCAACCATGTGAGTCAAATGTAAACCACGTAGAGGGCATAACTAAAACAAGAGAAGCCCCAAGTTAAATTATGGAGTATCAAATCAATTTATGAAATGAAGTAATGCTCAACACATTGGTTGAGATTTAAGAAAGAGCAGACTGAAAATTTGAAGCTTTTAAGCATCATACACCCAGCTCATACAACTGTCTTGATGGATTTCAATCTTGACTAGGTTCACACATATGATGATGCAAATTATGGATAATTTTAAAAGTCCTAGTAGTTAATTATATCATGGAATAAAGAACCCATCAACGTCTGATTTATTCTTCCCTCTAACTTTGACATTTGGATCTGACGGTATACATGGCATTACCAGATAGAAAATCCAGTTGATTCCATAGGAAACTTCTAATTGTCGGCAATGTTTACTCCAAAAAATTATCAAAATCATTGACAACAAGTTTGGCACAAAATCAACAAAATGCATCACAGGTGTGAACCCCCACAATAAACCAAAGCTCCATTCAAGGGCTCAATTCATACTGTAAGCAAGATCAATGATCATCTAACATAGCTCATTTAGAAGAATTGGTTTCGGATCCCAAAAAACAAAATGCTGTACATTTAGAAGAATTACAATAGTTAAACAATTCTATGATCCTCAATTTGAAAAGTAAAAGATATAAATATAAATGAAGGTGGACCAGAAAGAGGGAGGGGGAAAGATAGGTGACACGAAGATGATGCAAGGAATGCAAAAAATATTCTAAAGTTGGTGTATTCGAATGGAGACTTAAACTATTTAAATAAAAATAAGATTGTAATATGGGAATCTGATCTCAATGACAAGCATTAAACTAATAAATTTTTAGTTTCTTCATTACATATAATAATAAATAGGTAATGTCAAATAAATACAATTGGAAAGAATTTATGGCTGCATGTTGTAAGCTAAAAGGATGGCCATGCCAGAGACATATCAGCATGTGCTATGCTGAATCTGTGTCACGATACATTACTATAGTGTTGTAGGCATGCACCTTCTCCCCTCCTAGGGTATATCCAACTATAGTTGAAACAGTTTAGGCCTTATGCCTAGAGCCACAGACCATGTTCTAGACATAGACCAGACTATTTTCGCAACATCCCACCCTGTCCATGGTAGCTCTCCAAGTTTCAAGGTTAAATTATAATTATTAAGAACTCCGTCATCTCTCAGCAGAAATCTCAATTTACAACCTCATGCACAATTGATATCCAAAATGATCAGGATTCTTGACTCCTTATGATTTATAATCTATCCATGTTCAATATTCGCTAATTAAACTCATTTTATGGTAATTTTCACATGCCAGGTACTTAATTCAAGAGTAGCTAGATATAAACCGTCTGTACAATCATACAGTTCATAGTCAAAAGAAGAAACTCACTTCTTGGGTGTCTCTGCTGTTGGTGACAGGCTTATTGTCATTGTTTTCAAGAATAATATGCCGAAACAGATTGTTGGGTACATCTTTCACTATCTGCCACTTCACAGGGAACTGGCCACTCCACTTGTCTTGCTGCCAGTAGTCCACACTTTTCTCAAAATCAACAGGTCCAATCATTTCAGCCACCCCGCAGAAATGTGCACTTGCATTTACCTGTACAATTTTTTTTATTTTGTTACAAAGCTAATAAAATAACGCCAACTTTCTAACATGGGAAACTGTTAAACCCAAACAGAAATACAAAAACTTGAAAAGAGTACATGAGAAATAAGAATGAAATTACCGAGAAAAATAAGAAAACTGGACAAGGATCTTCTTTCTTATTTGCTTCATGGTATGCAGAATCCAACTTCTTGTTTCCATTGGAAGTGCTAGCCCAAACACCATATTTGATGCTTTTATGAACATTATCCTCGCTGTAAGACTTAATTACAAAAAACTTGGCATCCTTGTACTCTGTAATAAAGTCAGGATTATTATACAATTTTTGATCAACCCTTGAAGAACTGTTTCCATTGTCAAGCGAAGGATTGTGTTCAGTCATCTGATTATTTGTTCTACTTGCTCGTGGCCCTCGATTTTGTTCGTTTAGAAAATCAAGATTGCCATTGCGACTGTACATGGTTCCCTTTCCTCCGCTCCTTCTGTCCAGAGCAATCAAGCTCTGGTCCTTGAATCCGAAGCTAGGAAAAGATGTCTCAAAAATGCTACCATGATACAGCCCACCATGGGGCGAATTGATAGAGGATCCAAAACCATACAAAGATCTGTGTTGTTGTGAAGCCTGAATGCAATTAGACAATCAAATGAATATACTGTAAGAAACAATCAGTAGGCATGAACATTTAAAATAATAGAGCAGAACCTTATGTACAGTGTATAAATTCAGTCTTGCAACCTGAAGCCACATCCAGTGAATATATACACACTGTGCTTTAGAATTCTCTGACAAACTAATGTTTTAATTTATTTCATATGGATAATAAGAAAATTGATGTAACCCATACCTAAATTTAACTAATATAGACCAAGCAAAAGCAATGCCAATTCAAATCCCAAGACCCAAGAATATTTAAAGACTTGACCTCTGCTTCAATGAAATAAAAGGTGAGAACAAAGGCACAATACTAAGATGGCTTAATCTTTAACAATACAACTCTTTTCTTAGCATGGTACCTTGCAACAAATTTAATTGTGTTTCTCAATGAGAGCATTTGTGAAAGGTTCCTAAAATTTGTAAATAGGTTTCTTTGGTTTAAACTTTGGCAATATGAACATGGTGAACACTAACCAACAATAGCATATGTCAGGAATATATGTAAAATCATGACTATATACCAAAAAAGTTACACCGTTAGAGAGAATCTATGAGTGTACTACTGCTAACTTCAGCTTATGCATTTTCAATCAGTGATTGACAGTTACCTCATCATGTTGGATCGTGATAATTGGTATCAGAACTAACATAGTATTGGAGAATGGTGAGAGACTCGAGTAGGTTAGGGTTACTCATGTATGGGGCCGGTTAAGCTACATGTGAATGGGGCAGGTTAGGGCTACTTATGGATGGGGCCAGACGGTACGTCATAATGTAAAGCTATCACTGGACTATGTCTCACATGAATAATGCTAGAGTTTGATCTGGACTAGTGATTTAAAAAGCGCTAGGCACTAAGGTCAAAAAACGCTCAATGCGCTAAGTGCTCGCCCGAGCAAAGCGAGATACTAAAATATAAAAATATATAATATAATTAATAAATATAATTATTTAAATAAAATATGATATTAAATTAAGAAAGTCTAAAGGACAAAATCACAAACAAAAAGTCTCAAAATTCAAAACAATAACAATAATTTCAAATAAATAAAAATTAGTAGTATTAAAATCAAAATAATATATTATTAATCTAATATATAAAAAATATTGTTACTCGTATACGGTTTACGATATACTGTTAAGATACTATTAACAGTATATTATCAAGTCGATGTGAGTAAGAGTAAGACCGAGGCTGCTGACTGAGAGCAACGGCAACGGGAGTGGCGAGTGAGCGAGTCACGACAGCGATAGCGATAGCAGCAACGAGTAGCGATAGTGGCAGCGACGAGCAACGACAACGGAGAGAGGCAACGACAGCGTAGAGGGATGCTGGGAGGTTGATGTCGGCGACAGAAAACGCTGGTTCGGCCGCTTGGTTTAACTCGAGCGCTCGCCTCTTTGAAGCGCATCGCCTGGACATGAAGCAAGGTTCTCGGGCCTCGCATCGCCTTGCCCGAGCGCCTATTGAAATCGTTGATCTAGACTATATTGGGCCTTGACAAGGACATCAAACCCTTCAGTGGGGGAGATTGCAACACCCTGATGAGTGTACTCCTATTAACTTCAGTGTAAGTATCTTGAGTCAGTGGTTCAGACTCAGGATAGTTATCCCATCAGGTCGAATCATAATAGCATCTTGAACAAATTGTAAAATCTCATGAATCATATTAATACCTTATTTGATTAAAAAAAAATTGTAAACATGGTTTATCTTATGGTACACTAGTGTTGATGCAACTTCTTGTTGTATTACAATTAGCAGAAAAAATTAACAAAATGCATGGAACACAATTATCATAGAGAAAATGAACTTTTGGGACAGATGTAACAAAATTATATTAGTCTTACAGACCTACATTAAGCTTAATGATTATCTGTTACTTTCTCATAGTTAATCTATTATGTATGTATCCATCTTTTCATCTATTTGTCACAATTCAAAGGTATTAAATCCAATTGGCAGCAATTATTGGTTCAACCTACACTAAGCTGTATAAGAAACAAAATTCTACTATGGAAACTAAGCATGTTAAACTGATAAAATTATATCGATGTGTTTAGAAAGTCACAAACGGTGAACAAATACAACTATGCATTTAGAGATACGAAGACACAAAAGATAGTAGTCATCGAAGAGGCTAGAAAACTCTGATACAAAAGAAACTAGATAAGTAATCATTACCATTCCATAAGTTGGAGGCATGGTGTTTTGCCCAAATGACATGAGTGCACCAACTGGCTGGGGAGAAGCTGCCGGTGGTGATAATGGAGTCACAGACCCAGTCCCCTCTGGGGATCTCAACCAATCTGACCAAAATCCACCATTGCAAAATCCATCAAACACTTGTCGTGAATCACAAGAATCAGTATTATATTAATTGCTGGCAAAACTACCTCTACCAAAAGACCCATAGGATAGCTGATAACCAGGTCTTGGTCCAAACGGGTGGGTGTTGAAGCTTGAGGTATCAACAGGAAATGCTCCTTGCTGATCAATGGGCATTGTCAAATCAGCTTGTGGTATTGGAGTTGGTGAAGACAGAAACGGCATATTAGGAGGAGCTGGCTGCTGGTAGTATGCACCTGGGAACTGGAACTGCTGCGGGGTGTAGAGTTGGCCATCTCCACTAATAGAAGGTAGAGGCGTTGTAGCTGGGGAATAGGGTCCATAAGGCATCTGAGGACTGTACCCATATCCAGTATGATATACGAGTGAACGATTCTCATTGTAGACACCCTACAATACAATAAAAGTTAAGAAGATTCAAAAGGAAAATAGAAGGTAAAATGATAGAGTTGATGTATGGATATTGATACTTACAGTGGAACCAACTTCTAGGCCTTCAACATTTAAATGTCGAGAGTACTCATCAGCAATTGGATTCTCATATCCTGAAGCAACATTATATGTTCAAATATGTTTCTCCAATTTCATATATCCGAATCAAATAACTACGAATTTGCATAGAGAAAAGAAAATTGATCCAACTGAAGAAAAATATGCAAAACCAACGTAACCTAAAGCAACTTTGTTGAACTTTCTTTGGATGCAAAGTTAGTAGTTTAGAGGTACTATAAATTTATGTAAAGCATCAAACGATAAAGAGAGGCAAACAAAGAAATTCTAATAACAAACGATAAGACAAAACCTAATAAGACACAAAGGCCCATTAAACTTCACCATAACAACATTAAAACTGCTTTCAGGACTAAAACTTTTACGTGTATGCTCTCTTACAGATAATCCATCTTATAGGTAAACTCAAGCAAGCAGTGTTTTTAAGGCTGAAATATCCGCTTTATCTCATGCAAGTTCAAAAAGAAGAAATTTAGAGTCTCAATGTAGATTCAGAAAATAAGAGTTAAATTGATGTAATAAAACTTTTGAACATACAAAATTTACAAGCTTGCTATGATGATAAAAATGCCATATACAGGTATGCCAAAAGATAATACTATTAGAAAGCACAAATGGATATTGGGACAAAAACTAACCTCTATACCAGAAGACATGTGCCGGAGGGGGCAAATTATTTGGTGGAAAAATTATACTGTCATCATTAACTGCATCAGAAGAACCAAAATGGTCTTGTGCATCTCTTGGGAGACCTATGTTACTTGACTCATCTGAAGCATTAGAGGTTGTCACTTTCTCATCTATAGCAGAAGGTGGCTGATAAAAGATAAGATAGTTATTAATGACTAGAAGTTGGATATAAGGAAAAGAGAGTATGTTCAAAGTGTAAATACCTGTTCGTTCAAGGTCTCAACAGTAACAGGTTTCTGATCACCATCTACAGTTGATGATTCCAAAGGCTCTGGTGAGTTTTAGGAGAGTACAAATAACAACTTATTAGTTAACTACGGCAAATGCAAGTATAATGTAGGTGCCTGTAAATACATTATGTGTTTGTTTGAACAAATATGTATATTTATCTATATGCACATATAAGCTCGTGCATAGGTAAAAATAAACATGACATACATAGTGTGAAATACACATGAAATATTACACGTATGAATGTATGCTTATTATGGTGTATATATGTACATAAAAAGAACATCAACTTGAACGTAAAATTACAGAACCAAAGGTCAAAAAGACAGACCGTAACCACAAAAGGTAACCGGAAGTATTGAAGAAAAAAGCACTAAAAAATTCAAGGAAATATGCTCATTCATATATCAGAAACTTGGTTTATATGGAATAGTATTCCACAAACAGCAATCGATTTATTGCACTAGAAAAAGTTCTGAGTTTAAGCACTAAATCATACAAGGACACAAACACTGGATTAGGAAAATAAAAACTCTAACCTTTTTCTGAAGCTAAACATAAGAAGCACCAGTAATCTGAAATTGCAAACATCCACATCCAAGGCCAGAAAAAAGATATTCTGTCTAATTTAAAAAATGCAAATCAAATGCAAATGTTTGAACATGGTCAATGCTTGATTTGTCATCTCACGATGTGTATGACTGAATTAATTCATGTGGCACATCCTAAATATTAAATCAAGGATGAATATTGATTAAATCAACACATTTCTGCAGGGCTAAATCCAACAATTGCTAAGTTTAAAATGTCCAAGGCCGCACCAGATTCACTCTCTAGCGTAAAATCTTCTGTTCACTTCTGAGACAGTAGTTAGACCCCATTTTTGAAGAAAGAGTGTCTAGAAACTAGAAATTGTGACCGACAGGACTAGATCTATCAAATTCAAGTTGCAAAAACAAGGATTTCAGACCACTAATCAAACTTATGGAAACAACTCGAGCGAAGTTTTCAAGTGTTAAATTCCAACCCATTTATGTTACTTCTCTGATCTCTCGAATTCTCCATCCCAACGATATATAAACGAAATCACCAAACACTTTTTATTATCTAACAGGAAAATGGGAAAGTTAGATCCATGCCAGTTGCCCTAGATCAAGGTAACAAAGGAGGCCTTGGAGAATCAGACTTGTGGTGTTTTCCAGCATCCTATATCCGCAAAATAGTAGATGTGGCAATGACATTCTTCACAACACAAAACCATATTCTCAAATTTAGCACAAAAACTCGTATCCAAGTCCTGGCGACACCAACTTCCCGCTATAGTGGTGGATCTGCCCATGTTACAGGTTAACGTAATCTCCATCTCTCTACTTGATACTACATACCAGAAAAAAAAAAAAAAACACAGATTATCTGAATGACACAAGGATTCAAAGGGAGATCTAAGAAAATTCACCACAAAAGTCACCGGATCGCTCTATCACAACCTGTTTCAAGGTCACGAGAGATTTCAGCTTACCCAGCTCCTTAACCCACATTGCCGCAAAAAAATCACGTCTTCATCAACAACTCGGGACCGACACAACGCCCAAACCACAAGAACCGAATCACGCCCCGCAAAGATCACATCCTTATGAATCAACCATGCAACAAAAGCCAAATATATTGGCAAGAATACATCAATACATAAATCCGGTGAAGGAATCGGGGATACCGATACGATCCAGCGCCTGCTGACTCGTCTCCATATCGAACCGAGATCCCGAGGCCCGTCCGCTTCCAGAAGAAGGATTAAGATGTAGACTCTGCGGCCCCCTCTTCCTCGATTCTCCTCGGGGACGAAGGGTTTAAGAGAAGAGAGAGAGAGAGTCTTTGTTCCGAGATGCGGCTTGGATTGGGAGGGGCGAAAGAACGGCTGCGGCCCTCTCTTCTGATAATAACAGAGGAAGGAAAAATAATAATAATATAAATAATAAATAATAACATAGGAGGGAGAATATAATATGTTTTTTTATATTCTTTTCCTTTTTGATTTCTTTTGTTCTAATCCGTCCCCAATTCTACCTAATCATACAACTTATAGTACACGTCCAATTAGGGAAATAATTATTGTGAGGCATACTCTAATCGAAAGATTAAAGACTCCTAATAGATTATCTTGAAATTAATAATAATATATATTTTTTTGTAATTAACCCTGATTAGGATTATAAATAGTTTTAATTGGCTTGGACACCCATGTTAATAGGATTGCTCTTAATCCAGGTTTGACTTAAATTAGGCTCATTCTAACTCAATTTGTACACATCAAGAAGAAGGATTGGAATACAATCAAGTCAAAAGCATGGCTGGGAAAGTTGACCAAAGACATTATCATGTCATTAAAAAAAAAGCTAGTTAAACATATAATTTTTATTTATGTGAATTCCTATGTGTTGTGGGGAGATCTAAGCTAACCTAATTTGACTATTAGACTTTGACTTTTAGATTTGGATAAATTTTAAGATTAAAAGAGTTGTCTTTTTGTCAAAAAAAAAAATTCTTCACTGTATAAATCAAAATCATTGTCATGAACATACTTTTCTATCATTTATTGACTAAATTAGTTCGCTTATAATCGTCAAAATTATTCAATCAAGGTGGTTTTTAGTTGAAATAGCTATGAATAGCCTCATGTAAATAGAATTTGTATTAAAAATTAGAGGTAGATAGCATTTATTAATCTTTTTTATATTATTTTGTATTGTTAATTTTTTTAATAGTAGTAATTGGGGGATAGAAATAATATACAACAAATAGGAGAGAGCAACAAGTTTTTCTTACTCCTTTTTCTTTTCTTACCATTAACTATTGTTGCAATGTCACAATATTAATTAGAAGGAGAATGATATAATATAAGAGAGAGAGCGAGAGAGAGAGAGAGAGAGAGAGAGAGAGAGAGAGAGCATTTTTTGGTAGTAGTTAATGGTCTTTTTCTTGTGGGTTTTTGTGTTAATTTATAACAATGACATGAGGGGTTGAAGAATTTATATGATAGCAACTTGTTGGTATTAGTTTTTGGTGTTTTCCGGTGAAATCAAAGACCCAAAAGAAGAAAGTTAGGAAGGAAACATGGGTGGATAGGTGGATAAGAGCAAGGTTAAATGAAGCCTTGGGAATGGATTCGAGGGATCATGTGAGGGACAGTGTTTGGAAAAGTGGTGGAAAGTGGGTCGGATCTACGTGTAAAGTGTGGATGAATGTTGGTCACTCAATCAGTGTTGAGGCTTTGGATTATTCCTGGCTCCTAATCAGTGTTTACTTCTGCTCTAATGTTGGTCACCCAATTTTGATTCTGACCCAGGTCAGGTGGGGCTACCCGTTAGTTTAAGCATATAAATAAGTGGAGGAGAAGAAACTTACGAGGATTCCCTTGGTAACGACGAGCGAACTGAGATCAGCCCAGCTTGAGAATCAGGCGGCTGCGTCGTCTAAATTGTAGTCTGGAAAAGCGCCCTCAGCGACGGACCGGGCCCAAGTCCCCTGGAAAGGGACGCCGGGGAGGGTAAGAGCCTCGTCCGACTCGGACCCTGTTGCACCACGAGGCGCTGTCGATAAGTCGGGTTGTTTGGGAATGCAGCTCCAATCGGACGGTAAATTCCGTCCAAGACTAAATATGGGCAAGAGACCGATAGCGAACAAGTACCGCGAGGGAAAGATGAAAAAGACTTTGAAAAGAGAGTCATCAAAGTAGAGGTGGCATTAATCCAACTTTGTATATTTTTTCTTGACTTAAATCATACATGATCAAAATTATTACGATATAAAGATTTTTAATATATTTGTTATTATTGATTTAGATATTGAGATGAAAAATTTATTTATAAGGACTTATAAACATCACATTAAACTCAACAAGTAATTAGATTTCATTACCAATCTATGTCTCTAAGGAAATCCATCACATCCTCTCCTTCTAATAATCATTTACATTGTTTTGCATTTTTATATACAGAACCATGCTTTTAATATGTATGCACCTTTGATTCACCAAGTTTCAAACATCATGTTGCTATCATTGCCAGGTGCTTCTCAACTTGATACATCTGAAAGCCCACTAAATGGGGTGCTCAAAAGAAATCAAGAAGCTCTAGTTGGAAGTTGATGCTCCAGTCCTAGTTACATGTCTTCATTGCATCTTAGTGTTGGATCACAAGGTCACCTCCTCACATGTTGTCAGGGATTTTGGACAATCTGCTCACCATGTCCAAGTTGAGCCTTTTTTCTGCACAAACTGAGATGAAAAACATCAGATAGAAATATTGAACTGTTGTCAAGTTATGATAACATACCAGTTTCTCAGTTTGCCATCTTCATTTCCACATTACCTGGGCCAGTTTTCTGTCCTTGCAGAACTTTTGATCCTTCAAGAAACATTGTAGAAGTTCATTGTTGATTAAATTTCATAGAAGAACTGATCTTCTGTAATGATTTAATCTGCATAAAGAACATGATAGAGTTGTGAGTGTCTTGATTAGAAGTCATCCACTTGACATGATCAAAGGCAGTGCTGCACAAAACCTCCTTTTCTTTTTTTCTGAGATTAAACAAATATGTCCTACCTCAAAATTGGTAGAGGAACAGCTTCAGGCATGACTGCAACTCTTCTGACCTTGCTCATGATTGTTGCATCACCAATCTGTAACCCTGCAATCAAGGTTTCAGCTTTTGCAGTAGAACCAGCAACTCATGTTTTTTCCTTTCTGCCCCAACCACCACAAGATGCAGAGACTACAGTTCAAGAATGTTGCTGGGAAGATTACCAGTTGTCTCAGGAAGAAGATTATGGTGACCTGAGTCCAGTACCAATCATCGATCCTGGTCAGCATGCTCCAGTCCCCCATGCTTGATTTGCTTATGTTTTGGGAAGCATTCCTTCTATCTATCTGCACTTCTACATGCTAATGAAGCACACTGCATTAAAGTGATTTATATTTTGGTGTGACTGTGGGTATTTGGGTATTGCATGAATTGCATAAGAATTCAACTGAGGTGACCTGTGTTTCATCATGAATTGTCTCAGAGAAGAAATCCTAGTTCCTCTTTACTTATTCCTTGTTGACTTTATGTTCTATGCCAGTCATCTTGTTGTATATTTAGAGCTGCTTCAGGACTTCCACCTCTTTCCTTCCCTGCAAAGTTGACTACACCAAAATTTGCTCACAAGCACTAAATTTAATTTTAGGGAAATCTTATGGCCTTGGATGGGTTAAAGAATTGCTATAATGTACCTGAACTAACACCTTTATCTGATCATTTCCAAGAAACAAACAAAGCCATCAGGAGAGTTCAGCAAGCTCTGTACAGCAATATATTATGGAGGGAAGGTCATTCAGATCTGCTGAAATATTTCATTCTCCATCAATGTCCTGAGAATGAGCACACAACTTCTGTAGACATCCATTCTCTTTTTCTTCTTTTTTTTTTGTTGGATATAAGTTTTTAAGTGTCATACAAGCACTCATGACTGCAATCAAGATTCTGCTTATCATGGATTGATACAAGTTGCCAAGGATACCTTTAAAAACCAGCCAATTTAAACACATTAGGAATAGGAGCTACATCAAATGTTATTGGAATTGATCTTCTTATTCAACTCAAGCAATGACATCCTTACCTTCAATTCTAAAGCAAACAAAAGCTCCATCATCTGTTTTCCAAAGAGAAAATTTTTGTTGACTAAATTGATTTGCAATTGTGCCAAGAATCGAAGCAAATATAAAGAATTTAGACCCAAAAGTTCTTTACAAAAAAATTAAACCCATAATCCTTGACATATAAACCAGCATCTTATTCATTGGGTCACAAAGGCCTTCTTTACTTCAACCAACTGTAGCCTACAAAGAAAAAGAATTCAAGTAGACAATATTGTGCAAGTCCTGTACTCTATCGACACAAAGGTATGTCCATCATTCATGTTGTGGTGACTAAATAACAAGCAAAACCAGGTTTCATATATAGCAGGCCAGGTAGCATGCATCATTCCACTTGCAGGTAATCCAGAGAGAAGGTAATCTTTAGACCTGATTTATTCCATTGCCTGATTCAATTAAAGCAGAAGAACAAGGGACTATGATAAGTTGCTAAAGTTCTTGTTTCTCTATGAGCACTTGGTGCTGGTTCAGCCATCATTGAACCAAGCTAAATCAATGAAATATCACTCATTGGCAACATAATTTGCCACTGAAAGCCAAGACAAGCTTATGATGAATCACCCTACTCCAATCAGCTGGAAGATTTGGTCAGATGAACTCATTAGTTGATCAGTAAATGACTGGCAGATTCATAACCTTGTCATTCAGATCAGTTAGTTTCATATTCTCTCCATCACAACTTCCGCAACTCATCAAGGTGCTCATAAGAATGGTTTAAATAGATAAATTTAGCAAGCCAAAAATTTATCAGAGCTATTAGATTGGCCTAAAAATGGTTTTTCTATTGCATGTGATAGAAAACTACAACATCAGATGATGAAGACCCTTGCCAGTATAATCCTTCACTGAAAACCAAGCTGCAGTAGGCCTATAGCAGGTATCTCCACAACAGTTCCTCCAAACTTCTCCTGAACATCCTTGGGGGTCTTGATCTGCTTGGTTGTGCAAATTATATCCTTTCAAACCGATAACTGATAATGAGACAGAAAAATCAAGGCAAGCACAGTTAGGTAATATCCAACTTACAGCATTCAGTGCTTTGAAGAGAGCCTTGAATACGATAGTGGGGTTCCTTGAGCCAATGATCTGTAAATAAGACAACCTAAGTACAGCCTAGATATCTAGAAACATAAAAGGAGTGCGAGGTCTTCACACCTTCGATTTGACATTGCTGAAACCAGCCAAGTACAGGACAGTTTCCACAGTTCTGACTGCTGCTGACATACCACTTCTCATTGGACAAGGCCAGAGGTATAATCCATCTTTAACTCCTGAAAATAATAAAAGAAAAGATGAGATGGCAAGGATTTGTGAAATTTATATACACCTTGGTTTTCTCATACTTGGATTGGATTGGATTGGATTGCATGAGCAATTATGTGATCTTCATACTGCTCCACATAATGAAGATTTTGGAAACATTTCTCATATCCCTTTGGATTGCTCAACTGGACAGCAATCTAGCCACTGTCTAAATCGAGGGATACATCAAATCTAAAATGTCTAAAGTTACTATCTATACTGTGTGCATGATATGTTGGTGACAGAAGGGTTTAAATGACTAAGTTCTTATTGTGGAGATACAATATTAAAGGCCTTCATAGTGTTGCTCAATTTCCAACAGAATTGCATGAAAAGAGTAGGAAAAGCATGGAAGAAACCAATTTTACTTCTTTAAAGCATAAAGCAATTCTGTTGATTAATTTTCTTTGGGGAAAAGAAAACAAAAGCTTGATTAAAGCTTTCACTGGTCAAGATTTGATACTCACATTGTACCCATAGTGAAGTTCTCACAGAACATCAATCACTATTGGACTTCTTGATGATCACACCTCATGGAAAGGAATCAGATGGATTCTTTGAATCTTAAGCTACTTTTATTTTATGAATAAAGCAGCAAGGAGAAAAAAATAGTGTCCTGCAAGGGGGAAAAAAATGTTGTGATGACTACCTGTAAATATAGTATCCATTGTTAGCCTAAGAAGGAACTTCTAAAGCTTATTATTCCAGCAAACCCATATGTACTATCATCTACCATGAACATAACATAAGCTTGCTGGATCAAGATAAACCTTCTCATGTAATTGAATATACAATAAACCATTTAGTTAATTTGTGAGCATTAAAAAAACTATGGGACTTATTTTTCTGTAGAGAGGTCTTCTTTTTTTTCTATGTCAAGGAATTTCTTTCCTCAACAAGACCGTCAATTTCCTCTTCCAGGACCCTGCCTTTCTTTCCGAAAGCATGATCAAGCTCTGCAAGCTTCTCCTCCAGTTTCTCTTCAATGGCATTGAATTTCTCTATAAGAATGTTATCTGTCTCCTTTGTTTCACTGAAATCTTCATCATCTTCCTCCAGGCCTGCCCCTTGTATCATTGTCTTTTCCTTCTCAAAGTCAGCACTGTCTACTATATCTTCAGGTGATCCTACTTGTTGATGCTAAATAACTCCAAAGTTTGCAGGATTATTTGGGTCATAGGCCTCTTTGCAGTCCGTCAACCGAACAGCTCGATTTAGCTTTTGGAGTAGAATGAATCTATCCTTCCCAATTGATTCTTTCAGGCGTGTCATCAGATCACGTATAACTCTGTATTCCAAAGGCAGTTTCAGATGTCGCTGCTCAAACTTGTCAATTTTCATCATCCATTTGTGAGCTTCATCAAGTGTTTCTGTAAAAAAACAACAAAAATGAGCTACCATGAAGCAACTCCCACATCCAAACAAAAGTAATTCTATGATGGAAAGATGCTTGAATTTCTGCATCTCATAAGATAATGACAAAACCGAGTGAAAATGAAACTGAGTCTTACCAATGATTTGGGAATTTTCATGCAAGAATATGCAAATAAACCTACCTCAGATAAATTGTAGACTGGATGGTTTAATTACAAGCTGAGAGAAATGCAACGATTTCCCCATATCTAGATTCATTTCCTGCTCATGAAGGCTGATAATTGCCTAGATCATGCTCACTAATACTAATTAATCCTGTATCCATTTTTCTAATTTCATTATCAGCATTACTTAACCCATTTCATGACAGCCCAAATGACCAAATATGCATCTTCAATGTACCAGAGGCTTCCTAAAATTGTTTGTATTATCTGTTACAAAATGGTACATCTAGAGGAATGAATAATTTACAGAGGAAATTTGCAGTCAACAGTTCAAACCCCATGAAAAATTCCCTAAAAGAGTGTTTCTGGTTTGCAGAATTCATATAAAATAACAAGATTCAACAATTTAATGTAAACTGAAGAAATGAGCTGTAATAATGATGAGACCAAAATATCATCTCCATCAAACCTTTGTCACTGGAATCTTTTATTAGTCGAAAAAGCTTAATTCCACTACCCAGATAAAGTAAGCTAGAAGACAACAGATTTGTTCTATCCCGACAACAATATGCAGACTTTGCACCACGCACGACTTCCAGTCTGACACCAGTTATCTATGCAGAAGACAAGACCTTTAACCTTAAGTAACAAAGAACTACACAATGTGCTCCAATCGAACAATCGTTCCTCAGATTTGGAAGATTACCAACATGCACGTAACAATCATGAAACATACCAGCCTCGGCGAAAAGTTCTTGAGAAGCTCCGAGTGGCGCTTGCACTTCTTCACCTCGTCGGTCGAGAACCTCTCGTCATCGTCACTCTCGAAGTCGGTGGGCACGCAGAACCGGTTGATGCTATCCGAGTCCTTAACTTTCGTCTTCTCTAGCTTCTCGATGAGCGGGACGACCCCCATGTAGTCCCCCTCGTCCTCGCCATCGAGGGCGATGCCAGCCTTCCTCCTCTCCTCCCGCGCCAGCTGCTTCGCCCGCTCCACCTCGGCGAGGAGATCCTGCACGACGCGGTCCCCCATCACGGGGTTGGCGGAGAAGTGGCGGACGGAGGGGAGAGCGGAGAGGATGGAGTTTGTGGGGAATGGTGAGGGATTCGAAGGGGTGGGGAGGAGGCGGAGCGGGGGGGTTCCGAGAGGGTGGACGGAGGGAGAGGAGGCGAGACCAGATGGTGGTTGCCGCCATTGATGCGGGAGGAGAGCGGGAGGGAGAGGAAGAAGGGGGCGGGGGAGATTAAACAATGACGGGTTTCACAGGGGATGATGAGAGTGGGTAATTTCTTTATTATTTTTATCCCTATAAATCTGCTTAAATCGAATGTGAAATCAAATTCTTTACCATTATTATTATTATTATTATTTCTTTTTTATTGTATAATTTAATAGTTGTCGACTCTCCATAGCATCCGTAATGTTTCTCATATATTTGTAACGGTCAGATATGTCCATTATATACACCGTTATAATAGGCCGCGACGACACCGACCATCCGTTACCAAAGAGAAATCTCCAGAAGGTGCGCTCACTCCTAAAGAAAGCGCATGCTTAAAGACCCACATTTCCAGAACGTGCCCTAATTGCCCCTCACTTTAGCCTTCCTCCGCCGCCGGGAAAGCGCGCAGCGGTCGCTCCAAGTTCACCGGCACCTTCGTCCTTCTCTGAGCCCTTCACCTGATGGAGAAAACCTACAATTAGAGCTCCTGAGGTTTAGTTGGTTCTCCACGATGAGGCCTCACGCCGCTCGCCTCGCCTTCTGGTTCGCCCGCAGGTCTCTTCGATCGAAGCTCCTCGATGAATCTCCAATCATCGCTGTGCGTCTTTGCTGAATCTTCGTTCTTTTTTCTGTCTTCTACTTTCTTCTTTGACTTGCTTTCGGAACTTCGACGTGTTTTCTTATAGATTGAGGGCGCGTCTGGCCGGTTGGCTCCCGGCGTATGCAGCTCGTCTCGGGGATTTCGGAGTGGAATTTGTGATGAAGGTTCGGTGCGTTTGATTTTATCTTGTCTCTTCGGATATGGCGTGGTGGAAAAGTTAGGATCTTTTTCGGCTTTTATTATTATTATTTTTTTCTGGGGGTAAATTGTGTATATCCTGCAAATTCTGCAGCTAAAGTTAGGCATGGCATTTTTGACGGAGCATTTCAGAGGCACTTTGTCTCGAGCAGGTCGTTTCATGGTACGCTATTGTATTTGCTTAACGCTTAGGATTCCCAAGTAATTAAAGACAATAACATTTTAAAGTGGGATGGGCAGAGGCTTGTTATCTTGAACTCTACATTTGCGTTGTTCCTGTTTAGGTACACGATCGGTATCTGCAAGGGATTATTATGATGTACTTGGTGTGAGCAAGAATGCAAGTGCCTCGGATATCAAGAAAGCTTACTATGCAGTTAAGTTTTCAAGCAATAGATTGTTGAAGTTATATCTAAGCATTATCCTTTCTGCAGATGTCTCATGTTATTCATTTTGTCATTTATCTTTTCAGTTTGCAACATGAACATGCCATATTCTATGACATCCTTAGCTAGTTTAGTTCGATTAGGTGCCTGGTAATTCACACATCAAGTGAACTCAGAATTTCTAATGACATACATGTCATGCATCAAGATATTTAGGTAGCTCGGTAAGACAGTAACTATCTTATGTGTTCAGTTTGAATACATAACCCGCAAAAAAGAATGTATATTGAACTCTCTCACTTATACAAAATCTGTGATATCACTCCTATTGAACTTAACATCAAGAAGGAAATAATTAGTGTAGGTCTGATAATTAACTTTAATGTATGCTAAATCTTGGAATATAATTTGTGAAATTAACAATAGGCTCAGACTTTGTCCCTGGGCTCATGCGACAAGTTGCAAGGGTCAGTGGAGCCTTATATGAATCATCTTATGAACCAACACATGACAGGATGTATGAGAACATCTTCATCAGAATCATGCATGTCTTTGACATCTTAGGTCTCCTCTTGAAATTGAAGGTGATATCATTCAAATTGAATTTACTAATTAGCAGGACATAATAGTAATGAAAATTAGCTTTTGTTGTATCTTGGAATCCAATTTGGGTATTAACAACAAAGACCAAGGGATCATATGGATGTTATGTGAATATGATGAATCAACATGAGTGCGTGCAGGAGAGAACATTTTTATCATGTAGAACATATCTTCTACACCCTAGGTCTCCTGTTTTGTTACTAATGGTGTGTTTGGACTAATCACATGTGAACTGTGTTGACAATTTTAACTAAATATGGATGATAAAAAGGTATTAGTTACCATCACAAAGCTTTGAATTCATGTTGACTATTATTGTAACTTCCCCACTTTGTTCTTTCGTCATCGCTAACCATTCATTTTACTTGATTAGATAGTTCAAGTCAGCTATATTTTTTTAAGAAGATTTCTCTGCAATGATAATACATCTCACCCGTCTTTTATTCTATATTTTCTTCTTTTCCACCCTTCCTCCTCCTCCTCTCTCTCTTTCTCTCTCTCTCTCTCTCTCTCTCTCTCTTCCTTTCACCTTATTGTTGTTCCTTTAACCAGAGACCACAATCTGTCCTAAGTCATAATATTTGTTCCAGAGTCATGGTGGTTATTATGAAAATGCATGGCCCAGATTGGACTCACCAAATCTGTTGACAGCTTTTGACCTATCACAATGAAGAATCTTAAAACATGTTTGATGATTTCATCATTCATGCTTTGTGGATCCACAAAAAATTGAACTTTTGATTGAATGATATCCTTTATAGTGATGTGAATTGTGAACAATTATTTAAGCCATTTTGGGAGTTTTTCAGTCACAAAAATTCTCTCTCTCTCTCTCTCTCTCTCTCTCTCTCTGTGCTGTGTGTAAATTGTTGTCAAGATTTTGTATGAGAATGATCCACTAGCTAGAGCACCATCATAAATGTATTTCATCTTTTTGTGTTCCATGAAATATATGCTCTCTGAAATTTTCTGACTTTTTTTTGGGCATTTTGTAGCTTGCCAAGAAGCTGCATCCTGACACTAACAAAGATGCTGATGCAGAAAGAAAGTTCCAAGAAGTTCAACGTGCATATGAGGTAGTATACCGTGGAACTGTTCCATCATTTAATTCCAACTTTACCAACATAAAACATGAATTTTTTTT
Source organism: Musa acuminata AAA Group (assembly GCF_036884655.1). NCBI lineage: Eukaryota > Viridiplantae > Streptophyta > Magnoliopsida > Zingiberales > Musaceae > Musa > Musa acuminata. The sequence goes on from NC_088330.1 coordinate 8,980,349, forward strand.
GCAGGTTTTGAAGGATGAGGATAAGCGAAGACTATATGACCAGGTTTTGTAATATGACCAGGATGACTATATATCTGACTATAAGACTATATGACCAGGATGACTATATATATATATGTGTGTGTGTGTGTGTGTATTTGCTTTTGTTTAGTTTTCCCTTATGATGTTAGCATATATGGAACATGGGATAGTAATTGCTCATAAGTCCCTCCATTTTGGATATGAGTGGTTCTAATGGAATTAGAACAGAGGGCAAGTAAGAAGAGAATGAAAGAGAGAAGAAAATCTACAGAAGAAGAACCAGCTTAACGAGATGTACTCTAGGGAAAGAAAAGAGCACAGAACAAAAGATTGATGATGAAATTACCGGATATGTGAAATTCACGTCCAAAGAAGATATTTCATTCAAACTATCAATAATCTTTTCATCCTCAAGCTATATAATCTTGTGTTCTAGACTTTTAGAGACGGTCCTTGCACAATATGGACTTTAAGTGTGATGGATACTCTTCTAAGTTATGTTTGATGGAATGAAGCAAAAAAAGCAAGTGAACAAGGTGCACTTCAAAATCCCCCGGTAAAGTAGAATGTAGCTGTTCCCTGAAAAAAAAGGAAAAATTCAATTATGATACATTTTCAATCCTAACGATTCTAAGAATTTGAACAATTTTCTGTACAACCATAAACGAGTAACATATTATTACCTGAATTTGAACTGCATCGATGTGGATGATCCATTGCATCAAAGAGTAGTGTTTGACTGAAGGTTTGTTTGAGTCGGATTTAGGTTTAGTCTGAGTCATATTAGATTTAAGTCTTTGTGTTTCAAGAAATTTCATATTTTATTGTTATATTTATCTGCCATTGTGAGGGGTCATATATGATTTATGTTTGAGAGTTTTCTGAGTTGGAATTACACTAGTTGAAGAGGATTCAGTTTGTTTTTAACCTAGTTAAAGGGTCATGTCACAGATAGAAAAGGCTAGTTACAGTACTAATTCGATGTAAAAATCATGTTGGTTGGAAAACTTGTGGGAAAATGATCCATGAAACAAAGCAAAACTGATTGGAAGATTATGGGAATATGATCTGTGAAAGGACGTGAATCTGACGTTCAAGTTAAGGCGATGTCTGTTCAGTTGACGTGACATTTATGTCAATGAACACAGATGAAATTTCAGGGAGTCGAATCTTCCTATTTTTTTGTGTATGAAGATGAATTCGAAGAAGAATGCCTGTTGCTTCTATAAGTATTAAGCCTTAAAAGTAGATTTTGGTCCTGACATAAGTGTCCTAAGATGGTTCATTTAGGAACCAGGGTCCAAAAGAAAGAAGATATTCTACTCATCTGTGTGCAAATTAGGATAATTATTCTCACTAAGGTAGCTCCACTCAATTTGTATTGATCTTAGATCTTCACTTGATGATTTAGTAAAGAAAGAAGGTTTTTCTTTTTGGAATTGCCCATCTTCCCCACTTTTCTCCTTTCTATGACATGATCTGTGCCATGTTTGCATCATTAGCACCTTTTATCTTGAGCAAGCTCATATCTTTTGGACAAATAGTATGCTCACGTGGAGTATTCATTGGGGTATGGGTTTATAAGTTCTATAGAACTCTACAAATTTGAGATCTGCTTAATTTGTTTTCTTGTGCTTGGTATTTAATTATGGAGAATTGGGAATGTAGTGATTGTTAGTGTTGATCAGTTGATGTATTTAAGATGTTTTCTAAGTGAATTGTAGACCTGTAAAAGTTAAATCCAATGAGGAGTTCATGCTCAAGCAGCCATTGCATTGTCTGATGATCATTTTACAGATTAGAATCAGCAGTTGGCTGTGTTAATGCATCTAGTTTATGTACGTTTGTGTTCTGCAGATTCACAAATGTATTTTCAGTTAAGTTTGTCACTGAGCAACTTGGATGTATGAATATTCGTAAACCTCATTCTTTCTGATATATCTTCCATCTGATACCTGGCAGGTTGGCCCTGATGCATTTGAACAAGCTGCAGCAGGAGGTGGTGCAGGTCCTGGTGGACCATTTGGAGGTGCTGGATTTGGAAATCCATTTGAAGACGTATTTGGTGGTGGCAGTAGATTCAATGATGTATGTACACTTTTGCAAAGTGATCTTTCAGTTTGTTTGCTTAATGTAGAAAGATGACTTTTCTGGTTACATTTGCTTTTGTATGCTTGATAAATTTGAGAGACAATTAGCCATGACCTATGAAAAGAATATTTGGTCTTGTTTATTATCTGACTGTTTATAATCTGACCTTGAGGATCTAGGTTATTCAAAATTTTAATTTCCACCTAAAGCATTTCTAACCCCACATCGTTGAGCCTAAACTTACCATAAAATTGTATTTAAAGTCAATCAATTATCTTTTTTGTTAAATTGTTTCTAACCTGATTTGTTAAGTGATATATAATGAAAGCATGACGTAAATTTGGACCATACAAAAAGGTTCCAGCATGTAGGACTTAAAATATTTCCTTGGCTTGGTGTTTAAGAAGTTTATTTTAAGAGTTTCTGGCATTGGTCATTTGTTTATGCTCATAGGATGATTAGAAAAAGTCATTATGGTGGAAACATTGTTTCTTAATTCATACTTGTTATATGCATCCGTTATATTTAGGTGATAATTTACTTCCACTATTATCATCATTTACCAAACAAATGTTATTATCTGTTGTTACTTTGGTATCTGTGTCTCATCGATTCTCGTCTGTGATTTAAACATAAAGTTAATTTAATTTTAGGCTTTAGGTTACTGATTGCTTCATAGTGTATATCTTTTTTTACAACTATCCATTTTGAATATATTTGTCATGCATGACTCATGTGGCTTCTTGGCTTAATTTCTCAATTTATTATTTTTAGTTTAATGATATCATTTTGTCCCATTTGGGTTTTGTGTTGGTTGGACTCTATATTGCTTCAGTCATGTACTTCAGTGAAGTTACCGGCAACCTGGGCACTTGTCTAGGTGCCCAGGCGAGGCGTGGCCTGAGTGCCCACCTTTTGGGCTGGGTGGTCTTCGCAGCCCGAGCACTGACCTGGGCCCAAGCACTAGGTGGGCTAGGCGCCTGCTTGGTTCAACTCATACTAGGTCGAGCCTGAGTTGAACCAAAATGTAGAACCAATCACTCTCTGGTTCGATTGAACCAGGTAATCTCATGCTCGAACACTTCGAATGCCCCTGCATGAGCTGTGCCCTAAATGCAGAATTGAGTCTTTCCCCAGCATTTTTTGCATGGTGGCAAACTTCCCCCCAATCAGCGAACGACGGCAACAGTGATAGCGACATCTTCCTCTAGCGGTAGCAGCATCGACGTCTTCCTACAGCAACAGTAGCAACCTCTTCCCCTAAGGCAGCGTCTTCCTTTGATGGTGTCTTCATCCAGCAATAGTGGCGACAACGGCTTCTTCCCTCACAGTATATCTCTCTCTTTCTCCTCCTCATTCCTCCCTCCTACCTCTTCCCCGTTAACTGTAGCCCCCTGTCCCCCCTGCCTTCTCATAGGCTCATAGCCCCTCTTCCCTTATTGCCGCACCTCTTCCCCTGTTGTTGCAGCTCGCCCCCCTCCCTGAACCAGAGCTTTCATCCCTCTTCCCGTCTCTCTTCCCTGAACTGCACCTCTTTCCTTGTTGCTGCAGCCCCACTCCCTGGACCACAGTCCTCTTCCCTCTTCCCCTATTGCCGCAGCTCCCCTCTTCCCCGGACCACAGCTCTCTTCCCTCTTCCTTTGTTGCGACAGCTCCCTTCTTCCCTCTTCCATCTTCCCTCTTCTCTTCACTCTTCCCCTGCTGTCATAGCTCCCCTATCCAACAGTCACCCCTGTCGTCGCAGCTCCCCGATTCAACTTTGATGTGTTATTTTAGTTTTAGTTTATTTTTTATTAATCATGATCTATAATTCTTAAATTATAATATTCGGGAGCAACTTGCTTTGCTCGGGCCAACGCCTTGGGCATTTTGGGACTATGGCACCTTTTGGCACCTAGCGCTTTGGACAATATTGATGTACTTTGATATGATGACTCTATATTGCTTCATTCATTTCATGTGCTTTTATAGGATTTAGTGTCTCCTATTGGTTACCTTCTTTTGGAGGGAAGGACATCTCCTAGAGAGAATTGAGGAGAAAGAGAAAACAAGAGGAACAACAAAGGAAATTTGATAGCTTAACTTGTGTTGCCTCTGGGGCTTAGAAGATCTTTACTTATACTCTCTCTCTCTCTCTCTCTCTCTCTCTCTCTCTCTCTCTCTCTCTCTCTCTATCTATCTATCTATCTAAAGCAACATGGGTTTGAACATGAGCTTAAATACTCATAAGAAAAGTTTATTAAGCATTCCTCAATATTCCTCTTAAGCAACACTCTAGAACTCTTAAATTTGTGGATTAGACCCTGAAATTTGTTTTTCTTTATTGTCAAGATCTAAAAGGGAGTAATAAATTGTTTTTCTTTATTGATTATGGCTTCTAGGGAAAAAAAGATGTAAATTCAGAAAACATATCGTTTATGTCTTAGCTTTATCAGAGGTATATCTTCATAATATTTCTTATTGTTGCAAGAACCATATGCGCTATGCTTTGGGCTTTCAGGAACTAATGTACAAATACAAGAACTAAGAAATTCACATTTGTTGGCATGATAGCAGAAAACCAATGTGTGAAGTAGGATTATAGAGCAATCAGCTTTTGCCTTGTGTTGACAAATATGTCATCAATGAAAACCCTGTTGTTGCTTTTAGTCATAGATGACCTGTAGTTGTTTAAATTATTCTGACCAACAGTTCAAATTAGCCAAGTTGAATTATTTATCCTTATGTTTCAATTGTTACTAGTAATTGACTTTGACAGTTCTTTTTTTATCTCATGCCCTAGTTTTTCAAAAGCATGTTCGGAGATAGAGATTTTGGAGGACAAGATGTTAAGGTTCTACTTTCTCCTTTCCTGTTATGCATTCATATCTGAAGCTGTTATTCTTTCCTGGTTGCTAAATATTGCACTATCATTTTGCTATTACAGGTTCCTCTTGAAATTTCATTCATGGAAGCAGTCCAAGGGTGCACCAAGACAGTGACGTTTCAAACTGCTGTAACTTGTGAAGAATGTGGTATGATTTATGTTCTGCTGAGGAAAGCCAGCGATATCTAACTGTTTTTTTACATAGTTCTACCAAGTCCTTTAACATTATAGATTTGTTGCTTTCCAGATGGTGCTGGTTTCCCTCCTGGAACTAAGCCTGAAACCTGTAGGGCCTGCAGAGGTTCTGGAATGGTTAGATCATGAATACTTTGGTTTTATACTATAGTCCTTGTTACTTGACTGATGTTGTTACTTAGTTAAATTATCAATTTTTTACGTGGCAGATTTTCATGCAAAATGGCCCCTTCAGGCTGCAGACAACATGTTCACAGTGTGGGGGATCAGGAATTACCGTTAAGGTGAAATTTATTTGATGCATGGTTATTGAATTCTTTGGTAGTTACTTACCGTGATTCTAGATATTCTTGGAGTATGGTGTGGTTTCTTTTTTACTTAAAAACCATGAACAATCTACACATTTAGGTTACAAATAAGAAATCTGATTTCTTCAGAAGCTTAATGAACTACATAGAATTTCAATATATGATTGTTCTTCAAATCAGAAAATTTGAATGGCAAAAAGTGAGATAAAAGTCTAGCACTAGAGGAAGAATATAGAGTAGTATAAGTATATACTTTTCCAGCTGTTTCTGAGTAATGGCAGTTTTCTTAAACCATTGTGTATATGTTGGATATGTCATGATAATTTCAGACAAGAAACCATGAGAATTTCTTCTGCCAGGTTTTGTTTCTATTTGTGATTCCTAGCCGATTGAGGTTTTCCTTCAAGACTGTGCACTGACTGGTAGTAAGTAACCAAGCATTGGATGCTTTGCCATGCCTGAAACCTAAAAGGAAGATGGTTTCAGCATGAGACCTGAAAATTCTTGCGGGAAATCTGCATTGCTTATGACATCATCATCTTATGCAGTCGTAAGAAATTTTTGTCTACACCTTTTTGAAAACTCGTACCTCACAAGTTCCATAAAAAGCAGTGTTTAGTCCTTGGTAGGATTTAGACAGCTTGGCATTTATATTAGCTGCAAAGCATTCTTAAATTAGATTCATATGATAGGTGGTCATTCTCATCAAGTTTTAGTTCTATTGCCTGTTCTGAGCCATCCTTGTTAATATGCCTGCTGATGAGGGCCAAACAAAATATTTTCCTTCTTGTAGAACCTATGCAAATCATGCAAAGGACAAAGAGTTGTGAGCGGTGTAAAGTCGGTCAAGCTGGATGTGATGCCTGGTACGTTTGAAAGATGAAAGCTAGTTGACACGTAACTTATTGATTTTGATGCTATATTCTTAAGATACAGTTTGTTTGCTATATGATTAATAAACTTGTCAATCTCCTCTACTTCTGGAATTTGCACATCCACCCAGGTTTCTCCCTTGTTCTTTGTTCTATTTCTTCTTGGTTGACTAATGTAGCAAGAGAGTAGCGAAGGCCAATTTTGTGTCTGCTTGTCTGCTATAACATGTAGTATTAAGGTTTTTTACATTTATAAATAGTTCTGTAACTCTTGCCCATGTGTGACTTTAACTCCATCGAAAATTTTGAATATCATATTAAAATTGAAAAACATATTTCTGTAACTAACTGATTGATTAGATGTCTATGAATCTTAACCACTTAGCAATTTTACAAAGAATCTGTAGTGAAAAAAGAGGACGTTTGATATACCTTTTAAATGGTCCACCATTTGTAAACTTTATTTCTCTTGCTACATTTATATGCAGGAGTGGATGACGATGAGACTATAAAAGTTTATAGAAGTGGGGGAGCAGATCCTGATGGCAATCAACCTGGTGATCTTTATGTTACTATAAAGGTGAGCAATTTTTCTCCCTATCAAAAGATGAGCTGAAGTTAATTTACTGAAACGTGGAAATTTTATTGCAGGTCAGGGAGGACCCTGTTTTTAGGAGGGAGAAGGCAGACATTCATGTTGATGCTGTCTTAAGTATCACCCAGGTATTTACTACTATGTTCATATTTACCTTGTAGCACACTTGGATTTTTAGTTACATAATAATTGTTTTCCGAGAACCATACTGGTGGACTGGTATGGTCTTGGTACGCTGGGGCATACCATGTGTTGGTTCATACTCGTATGTTTTGACACTTAGATTGTCAAGAAAAAAAGGGGGTTTAGGGTGTGAGTAAATTTGTCCTAATAAGTTGATAAACAATAAATAGAAGTTTTGACTAAATAATGAGTGAATATTGGGGATTGAAATATGCTTTAAAAGTGGATTACAATTGTACATTAAGAAAACATGTCTAAATTTAAAGTCCTAAACATGAAATATTAAATAAGAAACTAATCTCATACCATAAATTATGCCTTCAATGGGAGGTGATTCAAGATCCTTGATGTCAAGGTTTTAAATCTCAGCCTGGTGGTAGTTTCGATTGGCAGTGGAAATGGAATTGCATTGGACACCTCGGTACTAGTTGGTGCCACTTGGGCCACAAAGAGATGGAGTGAAGAGGGGAGGAGAAGGAGAAGAGGAGGATTGGCAAAAGGGAGAGGAAAAGGTAGAAGAGGTGCAGATGAGATGGAGGTGGCAATAAAGGGGAAGAGGAGGATGAGATGACACAATGACAATATAGGAGGCAACTACATTGGAGGCGGATAAGGCATACTGGAGATGAAGCGGCGATCCTTGTGGGAGGCAGTGGCTATGAGATGAAGTCGAGTGGAGGTGGTAACACCTCAGGGCAACGGAGAGGAGGATGAGGTGGAGGGGTGAGAGAGATACATGAAAGAGAGAGGAAAGAGAGCATAAGAGGTCTATACAAAGAAAATTAGAGAAAAAACTAACAACTGCTAAAAGATTAAAAATAATGGGCATACTGAGCGGTAGGCTTGTTGTCATGTACATCTGGTTTTAACTATTAAGGCTTTGACTGTATTAAACGGTAAGCCAATATGAACTAAAATTGAGCGAAACCCAGTGGTTTGCATACTATTATACTATTGGACTGGTAATTATGGGCCTGTACCGATCAAGTTTGATTGGTTTTTAAATTGTGTTCAATATGACTTGGTTGTAGATCAAGATTGTAAAATTGAAAAACCCTGTGTGTGAAACCAATCCTACGATATCTGATAATAGTAAACAATCTGATTGAATGTGGTAGCAGTCGTGGTCTCATCATCATTTATTTACTGTGTTTTTTATTTACATTGTATTTGCCAGACTTTAGAAATAGTTTTCTGAAGAAAAAAGTTATATTCAATGCTTAGTCTGTCTTTGAAGGAGAGAAAGGAACAATTGCAACAGATCAAATTTCGGCTCCCAGAGTGAATGAATAATTGCAACAATGGGGCATTTGGTCATGTGCATATGAATATGGCAGATGTTATTAAGGAACTATATATAGTTCCTGTATCATTAGTATATGAACTCTGACAACGTGGTCTTGGACTACAGTGTCTAAGCAGTTGTAACAACTAGCTTTTTACTGATTATATATATGTGTTATTCGTATAAACTGCTGTTGATTGAATGTCATATCTTCAGGCAATTTTAGGAGGAACAATTCAAGTGCCAACTCTCACAGGAGATGTAGTTCTTAAGGTTGGTCAGATTGTATTTGTTGCCATTTCTGAAATATTATCAATTAGAACTTCCTCTAACCATTCAACGAATATCACACAACCGGTGCCATTTCTCTACTTTTCAGGTTAGGCCTGGTACTCAACCTGCTCAGAAGGTTGTCCTGAGGGGGAAAGGTAAGCATGGCTAAGATTAATTCAATCAATTTCCTCGTGGTCCTTTTCGTGGGAGGTTGTTGATTGTCATTGCTGATAAACACAAAAATGATGCTAATTTGTTTGACCATCCCTATTCGAGAGAAAGTAAAATGATGTAGGTTTAGTATCAAATCTTATTCTGAGCATTTGATTTGCAGGAATAAAGACGAGGAACAGTTCCTACGGGGACCAATATGTTCATTTTAACGTGAACATACCAGTGTAAGTTTCTTTTAACCTTCTTGTTAATATAATTTGAACCTTCATTTGGTGTGCATCATGGAGAGATCTAGGATTTACTGGTAAAACTGTCTTTGCTTCGGCAGGAATTTGACGCAGAGGCAACGAATGTTGATCGAGGAGTTTGCGAAAGAGGAGCAACGAGAAGACGAAAAAGGAGCCACAGCTGCAGGCGCATCGGGATGAATTGCTCCCACAGCTTTCAAAACATGTCGAGGCTAAAATTACTTTATATCTCAAGCTTTAATATCATACGATACGTATTTCTATGGTCCTATTTAGTAAAACTCCATCATAGGATTTCGTAGTCGAGCTGATGATGTAATTAATCAGAGACAGCAATTCCCCGCAGGGCTGAGATTCTGTGCCTGATGAATGCATCATCGTGAATGAAATCGAAGCTCAAAGTTTTATTTGAGTGTTGATGTTCACATTTGAGGCTTTATGGGTTGATCCAATAGTTCGAGTATTATTGCAAATGGTATTGCCTCGGTACTAATAATAAAAAATAATTTAAAGCAACAAAACATTGATAATATTACTTGATCGAAATTCCACTTTGATGCATTTTCATACACGTAATAACATAAAAATTGAATCAAGTAAAATATTGATAAATTTATTTTTTTTTATTTTTTTTGAATTATGAAATAATCAAAGTACTCTTGAAAATAATCGTTTCCTTGATAGGGGTAAATTAGTCATCTACCACCTTGGGTCCACCGACCATGGACCCAAAGCATCCGGTCAATGGTCTGACCATTGGCTATTTAATTATTATTATTATTATTATTATTTATTTTTTTTTTTTAATTTGATCGATTCGAACCATAACCAAAACGTCCAAGCCTGATTCCAATTTTGTTCCAATCTAACGAACCACTCGATCGAATTCCGATGCTTTCATCTACTATGCAAGATGTAAGCATCCAGTTAAAGATTTTTAGTTCGATGCATTGAGCCGAAAGAGCACAGAGGCAAGGAAAGCAATATCCTACCCGACCATCGGATCTGTGTCAGCCAGTATTATCGGTGCCAACAAGGAAAGCAATACTAACACTAGTAGTGATTTAAAAAACGCTATGCGTCAAGGTCAAAAAACGATCGAGACGCTAGGCGCTCGCCCGAGCGAAGCGAGACGCTAAAATATAAAAATATATAATATAATTAATAAATATAATTAATAAATATAATTAATAAATATAATTATTTAAAATTTTAAATAAAAATATGCTATTAAATTAAGAAAAACTAAGATACAAAATCACAATGTCACATTAACAAAAGGTTTCAAAATTCAAAATAATAAAATTTTACATCAAAGTCATTCATCATAATCAATATTATCGTCATTTTCACCCAAATCATCTTCATTAAATTCGTCTTCTTCCTCTTGTCCTTCGATTCATTCCTCTTCATCAAAATATGTTTTATTCTCTATGTCTTCAACAATAGCAGGAGCCGAGCTTGATGCTTTTGCTCTCATTTTTCTCTTTGACATCTGTCTTGTATATGTTTATAGTTCTCCAATACCTGAAGCTCTTGCCACATCTCCCCATGTCAATCTATCATCTTCAAATACAAGCTCGTCTTCAGCATCTTGCAAGTTAGCACTCATTTCTCCTACTAACCACTCATTTGAATCATCAATATCTTGCAATGAGATTGAATCAAATCTATTTTTCAAATCATGACGAGTCTTCAAAGCTTGATTATACTTTATGTAAACAAGATCGTGCAATCGTTGATGTTCTAACCGATTTCTTCTCTTCGAATGAATCTGTCATGTCATATAATTTAAAAATATATTAATACATATATCTAAATAAATAAATAAATTAAAATAAAAATATTTAGTAATATTTACATGCTCAAAGACACTCCAGTTTCGCTCACAACCCGAAGCACTACATGTCAAACTAAGTACTTTGATAGTAAATTTATGTAAGTTCGGGGTGAAATTTCCAAATAGGCTCCACCATTCAACTGCAAAATTTATGTTATTATTAGCAATAACATAGTAACATAATATATATATAATTAATTATATCAAATTATTAATACCTGGAGAGGTAGTTGTCCTGGATCGAACGATAATTGAAATTTCAAAAAGACCTTCAGCATTTTTATATAAAGATAATTCATGAATAATCTTATCTTGAACCTCAAGGCTGGGAACTAATCTTGCAACGCACTGATATAACCCACCTAAAACTTCTGTATCAAATCCAACAGATTTAATCTTATAAAAGAATTCAGGGTTCAAATAATATCCTGCTGCATGTAAGGGACGATGAAGTTGATAATTCCATCTTTCGTCAATGATTGTAAAAATTTTCTCATATTTTTCTTCATTTTCATTAAAAGATCTTTTAATCGTCTCATTTACTCTATCCATAGCCTTATAAATATATCCCATTGCAAGTTTATTTTCATTATCCATCAACCGAAGGACTCGAACAAGAGGGCCCATTACCTTTAATATATAAACTACATGATTCCAAAAAGATGGCATTAAAATGATATCAACAGCCCTATTGCCTTTTGCTTCTTTTGCCCATTTGCTTGTCACCCATTTCTCAGAGGTAAACATATTTCTCAGATTATGTTTTTGACGATGCACGCTCTGTAATGTCAAGAATGAAGTAGCAAATCGGGTAACACCATGTCTCACTAATTCTTTATTCCCTATAAATTCTCTCATCATATTCAAAGCCCCAATGTGATTATAAAGAAATCCAACAACAAAAATTGCCCTTTCTAAGGTTTTCTTGATTTCTAAGATCTTTCCAATATCCTCCAATATTAAATCAATACAATGTGCTGCACATGGAGTCCAATACAAGTGTTGTCTTTTTTATTCAAGCAATTTACCTAAGACAAAGGATAACAAAAATGATAAGACTTAAGAGTTTAACACACTTAATTGAAGATAAAATAAGTAACAAAATCAAAAGATGAATATTACCAGCTAAAACATAGTTGCTTCCATTGTCGGTTATAATTTGAACGATATTTTGTTCTCCAATTTCTTCCATGAAGTTGTCAAGTAAATCATATATCTTGTCTCCAGATTTTACAAAAGATGAAGCATCTATTGACTTCACAAACATAGTCCCTAAAAAATAATTAATCATAAAATTAATTATACTCCTACGCCTCCTGTCAGTCCAAACATTTGACATAATAGAGCAACCATGTGTTGCCCATGATTCTTTATGACCCTTTAGTAAGTCATTTGTATAATTCAACTCTTTTTGCAGCAATGGAACTCGCATCTCATAATAACTTGGAGGTTTTAATCATGCACCATATCTTCCAATAGCTTCAATCATATCCTTAAAACTGTCTAAACGAGTTATACTAAGGGGAAGACCAGCCTGATAGAAGAAGCAAGCAATGTGCTGAATTGTTCTTCCTCTTATTTCTTTATCACAAGCATCACTTATATTTATTTGTCTAAATTTTGAGCCTCCTGCTTGCCCTTGTTGTTTCTGGGATCCTTGAAGCATATATAGATCCATCGGTCCTTTTTTACCTTTCTTAGTACTCATAACTTCTTTTCGCTTTTTTTCGTATACTCTTTTTTCACTTGGGTTAATACTCATAGAATAATCTTCTTCTTCATCCCTGAGATGTTCAACATTGTCTTCTGGTAAATTCCCGTAAGATTCATTCTTTTGTGTCTTCTTTTCATTCATATAACTCAACAACTCTTCTTTTACCTCAGGTGAACATTTTTTGCAAGCTGCTGCATTCTTGAAATTTCCTACTAGATGTTGTTTTGCACTAAAAATACCACCTCTGGTAGTCTTATCGCAGAATATGCAAGTCACTGCATTATGATCTTTCGGATCCTTCAAATAATTATACTTCAATGTAGGATCTTTTTTTGATACCATTGGAGACTCTATTGAGTTGCTCTCTACACTTGTCATTTATGTTGAAACCTAGCAATAATTTCAAATAAATAAAAATTAATAACATTAAAATTAAAATAATATATTATTAATCTACTAATGAAAATTAATCATTTCAAAATTCAAATAAACTTAATATTAAGAGTATACTGAGCCTGACGGAGAAAGGAAGCAGCGGCGAGCGGCGGTGGGAAAGGGAAAGGGAGCGGGAGGCGCGAGTAGCGGGAGGGCTCGCGGGAGGTGCGAGCAGCGGTAGGGCTCGCGGGAGTCGTGAGCAGAGGGAAGGCTCGCGGGAGGCGCGAGCAGAGGGAAGGCTCGCGAGAGTCGCGAGCAGAGGGAAGGCTCGCGGGAGGCGCGAGCAGCGGCAGGGCTCGCGGGAGTCGTGAGCAGAGGCAGGGCTCGCGGGAGGCGCGAGCAGAGGGAAGGCTCGCGAGAGGCGCGAGCAGCGGGAGGGCTCGCGGGAGTCGTGAGCATGAGTCGCGAGCAGAGGGAAGGCTCACGGGAGGCGCGAGCAGCGGGAGGGCTCGTGATTAGGCTCGCGGGAGGCGCGAGCAGCTGGAGGGCTCGCGGGAGGCGCGAGCAGCAGGAGGCGCGAGCGGTGGGAAGCGCGAGCAGCGACAGCGACGAGCAGCGGCAGCGGGAGCAGGAGCGACGAGCAGTAAGATCGGGAGCAACAGCGACGGCGGGTTAGGGTTGGGTAAGGGTTATATCGGTTTAGTTGGTTCGATTGAACTAACTAATAACCAAACCAGGACCGAACCAGACCTAAAATCCTGGTTTGGTCACTTGGTTTACCCAGGCGCTCGCCAGAAGCGCCCAGCGCCTGGGCTCGGGCGAGCACCCAGGCGGCGCCTGTTTGAAGCGCGCCGCCTGGGACATTAGCGAGGCGCTCGGGCCTCGCCTCATCTCCCCTCGCCCGAGCACCTAGGCGAGCGCCCGAGCGCCTCTTTCAATCACTGAACACTAGTATGACAAAGGGCGGAAGGAGGATAAGTCACATAGGAGAAGAGACAGATTGTCACGACCTTAGCTGGAATTGCCTAAGGCGTGAGGCACCCTTGCGACCAAAGATGCGAACTTAGCTTGCGTTGCCTAAGTCGCGAGTTACCCTTGTGGCAAAGACGCGAACTTAGCTTGCGTTGCCTAAGTCGCGCTTTGCACTTGCGATATTGCTCCGTAAGGATTAGCCCACTTTATAACCTCTCGCAGGTCCCGAAGGACCTGCAAAAGAGAAAGTTGGTTAGTTCGAAAGAACGAGCAACAGACAAGTCCCGAAGTCTCGCGAAAAGGGAAAGCTTTACAAACAATTCGACGAACACCTTGTGTGCACAAGAGAAAAGAGGGAGCGGCAGAAAAACAAGGCTTTCAAGGATGAACGAACAGCTGCAAGCCCACAAACAACCGCTCACCTGGTCCCGGGCGCGAAGACAAGTTCCCGTAAAGGTCACGTGCGAACTTACGAAAGAGAGTTCTATTGGGAAATCTTGGGGGCGACATCACATGCGCAGCAAAAGAACAAGAAAATAAAATCCCCGATTCCCAAAAAGATGTTCGTCGTCGTGCGAAGATTGGTACGCAAAAATCCGCGAAACATGAAACTGCGTATAAAGTAGATTGTGTTACCTAGGGAGATCGTATATCCCTGTTTCCTTGCAGATCCTTAGGAGAGGGTGAAGGAGGTCAAGCGTCCTCCTCTCTAGCGGTGATCCACACAGTAGGGTTGCGACGACGCTCCTCAAAACTCCAGGCCTGCTCTGAGGTGGAGAGGGAGAGGAGAATAGGAAAGGCAAGCAAAGACTCTAGCCTATGAGGCTCTAAATCCCTCCTATTTATAGAGGTCCCCTGTCAAACCCTAATGGGTCCTCTCATAGTGGGTATTGGATCTGCATCCAATAAGACAAGGGCTCCGTCGGATATCTCATATCCGAACCTCTACTCATCGCAATGCCTACCATATGTGTGTGACCCTCTAGGCCCAATATCGAACTGACCGTGAGTCATACCTGTCAGAACTCCTTCTAACTCAGTGAATTATTATCTCTGTAATAATTCACTTGACTCATCGACTACGGAAGTACTAGGCCACTACGCCGTAGTCCCCAGACGATACAGGGGAATCCAATCCATTGGACCTGTCTGTCCTCAGTTACCGTGTACCTATAGTCCCTCATCCATCTAATATCCCAGAGACCGTATATCGAGCATGGTGTTGTCAGACCCATACGGTTTCTACTCGAGTCTCGCTCTAATCGGATTCTCCCGGAGAACTCTTTCTCTCTCAACCCGAATGACCCTGGCCAAGGATTTGTCTGAGCAAGAACACATAGGATATTCCTCTCATGACGCCGAGAGTGGATGATCCTCTATCGACACTCAATAGCCCTCGTAAGGTCGACTACCACTCCCAATGACCAACTGTACTAGATTTGGGACAGCCAAACCTATAAGTCTGGTATCAAAGAGTGGAGCACTCATACAGGACATCCTTGGTGTCTCAAGTCTAAGGACCAGATACACCACTAGGACTACGGAATCGCTGTCTGACAATAAGGCATCATCAACCATCCAGCATTCCGTAAACGGATCAATCAGTGAACTCATTCTCCAATGAGCACCTGTACTATATCCATAGTGTCCCTACACGAGCAACTATGAGACCAGCTGTATCCATCATATGGATGGGTATACAGCACACCAGTCTAGCCGGTTATCACGATGTCCCTCTCGAGTAACCTATGACCGGGATTATTTAGGATATGTGTTTAAAGGTGAATCGATCTTATTATCGTGATCTCATCACGATCCGATTCCCATTGCACAAATCCAAGGACATCACAATATATATATTCACATATGCAATAGTTATAAAGTGATATACGCCAAAATATAATAAGCAAAAAGATTCTGTATTAAGTCACACGTGCCATCACTCACGTGATTGGCTTGCTGGGCACCTATGACTAGCAATCTCCCACTTGACCTAAAGCTAATCACCTATGTGTCTGATCCCCATCAGACCCCTGTGACGCTCAAAGACAAAATGAGACAACGGCTTTGTCAGTGGATCTGCAATGTTATCTTCGGATGGAACTCTTTCCACTGCTACATATCCTCGGGTTACGATCTCTCTGATAAGTTGGAACCTCCTCAAAACACTTCTGATGAGACCCGGGTTCCCTTATTCGAGTAATCACCCCATAGTTGTCGCAATATAAGGAGATCGGCTCCTCGCTACCCGGCACGACTCCCAAATCTGTGATGAACTTCTTCACCCAGACTCCCTCATTTGCTACATCTAATACAGCAATGTACTCCGCCTCTATGGTCGAGTCAGCAGTGGTATCTTGCTTAGAACTCTTCCAGCACACTACTCCTCCATTCAAGGTGTACACATACCTTGAATTCGACTTGCTATCATCGACATCAGACTGAAAACTTGAGTCCATGTAGCCTTCAACCTTAAGGCTATTACCTCCATAGTAAAAGATCCTTAGCCCTTCTTAAGTACTTAAGGATACACTTTACTGCTTTCCAGTGCTCCAAGCCTGGATCCGCCTAATACCTGCTCGTGACACTCAGAGCATGCGCTATATCAGGCCTAGTACATAGAATGGCATACATGATAGACCCTATTGCTGAGGCATAAGGTATCATATTCATGTTTGCCTTTTCTTCTGGAGTCTTTGGGGACATACTCGTAGAAAGCAATATCCCATGTCTCATCAGTATGAGACCTCTCTTGAAATTTTTCATGCCAAACCTTTTGACAATGGTTTCTATGTACCTGGACTGGGACAAGCCAAGCATCATTTTGGATCTATCTATATAGATTCTAATCCCCAAGATATAGGATGCTTCCCCTAAGTCCTTCATGGAGAAGTGTCTAAATAACCAAGTCTTTACCGTGGATAGCATTCCTACGTCATTCCCAATGATGAGGATGTCATCCACATATAACACCAAAAAGGTGATAGCGCTCCCACTTACCTTTCTATATACACAAGGCTCATCTTCGTTCTTAACGAAGTCATAAGGTCTGATTGCCTCATCAAATCTTATGTTCCAACTTCGGGAAGCTTGCTTTAGTCCATAAATGGATCTAAGCAACCTACACACCTTATCTGGGCAGTTCTTCGACACGAATCCCTCAGGTTGCATCATATACACCTCCTCCTCGAGGTTCCCGTTGAGGAATGTGGTTTTTACATCCATCTGCCAGATCTCATAATCATAGTGTGCTGCAATAGCCAATAGAATTCTGATGGATTTTAGCATTGCTACAGGTGAGAAGGTTTCGTCTTAGTCAACACCTTGCCTTTGACGATACCCCTTAGCCACTAGCCTTGCTTTATAGGTCTCTACCTTTCCATCTACTCCGATCTTTTTCTTAAAGATCCACTTGCAACCGATAGGTACAATACCTTCGGGCGCATCAACTAGGTTCCAAACCTTGTTGGAGTACATAGAATCCATCTCAGAATTCATGGGTTCTTGCCACTTCCCGGAGTCTATACTCATAATAGCCTCCTCGTAGGTTTGAGGATCAATATCCTCAACATTCTCTCCTCTAATATATCCCACATATCTCTCAGGAGGATGAGATACTCTATCAGACCTGCGTAAAGTTGAAAATTATGTATTAGGTACCTGAACAGACTCGGGCTGTAGAGTGGTGCTTGAACTTGGTTCTCCAACCTCGCTCAACTCTATCATTCTCCCACTGTCTCCGCCAAGAATGTGTTCCTTCTCAAGGAACACTGCTCTCTTAGCTACAAAGACCTTTTGGTCCTCGAGATGATAGAAATAATACCTACAAGTTTCCTTGGGGTATCCCACAAATTTGCATTGCTCTGTCCTTGATTCTAACTTATCGGGGTTGTGTCTTTTAACATGGGCAGGGCAGCCCCAAATCTTAACAACCTTAAGAGCAGGCTTCTTCCCTTTCCATATCTCATATGATGTAGACACTACCGACTTAGTTGGAACTCTGTTCAGAAGGTAAGCTGCGGTTTCTAGGGCATATCCCCAGAATGAGATTGGTAGGTCAGCGAAACTCATCATGGACCATACCATATCTAATAGCGTACGATTCCTCCTTCCAAAGACACCATTGAGCTGAGGTGTATAAGGAGGTGTCCATTGGGATAATATCCAATGGTCCTTGAGGAACTGAGTAAACTCTATACTAAAGTCTCACCTCCTCGATCTGATCGAAGAGTTTTGATACTCTTTCCAGTCTGGTTCTCCACCTCATTCTTATACTCTCTAAATTTCTCAAAGGCCTTGGACTTGTACTTTATTAAGTACACATATCCATACCTTGATAAATCATCAGTAAATGTAATGAAGTAGGAGTAACCTCCAATGACATGAGTTGACATGGGTCCACATACATCACTATGTATGAGTTCTAACAACTCAGTGGCTCTCTCTCCAGTTCCACTAAATGGAGAGTTGATTAGTTTTCCACGAAGGCAAGGCTCACAAGTTGCATATGACACATAGTCAAATGGATCTAGATATCCATCATTTAGCAACTTTTGAATCATTCCCTCATGGATATGACCTAGCCTACAATGTCATAGGTATACACTGTTCACCTCCTCTCGTTTCCTCTTAGACACTTACATTCATGATATGTGGAGTAGTGTCATGCATAAACAAACCTTTATGCAATATTCCTCTCGTCAATCTCCCCTAAGCTTTGCTAGAATTTACAATAAATTGTAGATGTGATAAGCAATATTGGTATCCAATACCAATGCACTATCACAAAAATCTAACAATTGGAGATTGATCATGAATGTACCTGAAGCTTCACCAAGCTTCTTGTTTCGCCCTTTCTACAAGGTACTCTTTGCAGTTCCTCTTCCAGTGCCCATCTTTACCACAGTGGAAGCACTGGTCTTTGTCCTTTGTTGGGTCTTTCTTAGCAACCTTTGCTTTACCTGATTTGCCCTTGCCCTTTCCTTTCTTAAAGGACCTTTCTGCTTTCCTTTTCTTTCTAGTCTCACTAGTGTAGAGAACTAGCTTCTCTTTCTTAATAGTACTCTCTGCCTCCCTCAACATATTGAGGAGCTCTGGGAGAGTCACCTCAAGCTTGTTCATATTAAAATTTATTATGAACTGTGAAAAGGAATCTGGTAGGGACTGAAGCACAATGTCCACACACAAGTTATCCTCTAGGACCATTCCTAGACCTGTGAGTTTCTCTATCCACTCAATCATCTTTAGGACATGGTTCTGAACCGGTGTCCCCTCAGTCATCCTAGCGCGGAAAAGGCTCTTGGATATCTCATATCGTTGAGTCCTTCCCTATTCCTTAAACAATTTGCGGACAAGTAGGAGAATGGATCTAACATCCATCTTTTCATGTTGTCTCTGTAACTCAGGAGTTATAGAGCCCAACATATAGCACTGAGCAAGAGTGGAGTCATCAATGTACTTCACGTAGCGAGCGATCTCATCCTCGTTTGCCCCTTCTTCGGGCGTAGGCATCACTGTATCAAGGACGTACACGATTTTCTCCGCCGTGAGAACAATTCTCAAGTTACGGAGCCAATCCGTATAATTTGGACCAGTGAGGCGGTTGACATCAAGTATGCCACGTAAGGGATTTAAAAGCGACATTTTCTGAAAATAAAGATGCAGCAGAAATGAATAACATGCAGATTTTGCAAGAAATAAACTATCAAGATATGGACTTCTATCTTAATATGCTCCCACTATTTTACTAACGAGTCACACGACACCCTCAACACGTGAAACGGAAGTCTCCGGCAGACTTCTAGTGGGGATCCGGATCCAATCAACGTCTTAGTGTAACCTCGAGGGACTCGACCAATCACACTAAGCCTAAAAGGTAGGCAACTCTTACCAATCACAACTCCTTGTGATTCCCGTCCTGTTCGGCCTCCGAATCACCATGGCCTCGAGGGACTCGACCAACCATGATGCTCGGTTAAGTCAATACCTTCGTCACAAGATGAGTCTGATTTGATGATATACCCTCGAGGGACTCGACCAAGTATACCATGCCCTCAAGTCACCGATGACATCTCTATGTCGTAAGCAAGATAGCGAATCGCGATATAGGTGAGTCTCGAGGGACTCGACCAACTCAACCTACACCGGGAATCGGTTCCTACTTATAACGATGGAAGGCCACGTGGGTCAATCTAATTGCCTCACGTTTACCGACTTAATATTATCGAGAGATGTTTCTATGATTTGGTCTCCTAATATGACATGTCACACATATACATATTTAATATATATCTACATCGCATGCAAATATATATACATATCTAGTATGTGTATAAGCAATCACACTAGATGATCATAGACCATAACCTAATATGATTAGGCCCGAGCCAGTAGGCTTAATCACTCACATCAAGATCTATGTGTGCAACGGTGCATCTCTATGCCCTGTGATCGTCCATCTCGTCCTCGTCGGTTCCGTCGACATCTTGATGCATCTCCATGCATCACGATCGTCCGTCTCATGGGTCCCGTTATCGCATCCACGCTCCCGCTGCGCCTCCTCATGTGATTACAACTTAATCATAGGCACGCAGGCCCAACAATAAACGAGAAATATAATTGAGGCTCGCAGACCTCAATAATAATAATCACAAGTACACACATCACACGGTCCATGATCATCCGTCCACACATCATACATCACATGTATAAATAATCATCATCATGTAGGACTACTAGATAATAATAAAAATAATAATCAACTAAACCTTTTAATTAATTAATATTTTCTAAAATCAGGGACATATAAGAAATTTCTGAATTTATAGGGGTATTTTCATAATTTGGACAAAAGACAGAAACTGAAATTTCTCAAATTTCAAGGGGTAAAACTATCTTTTTCCCAGAAAACCCTAATGCCCTACTACCCTTTGCTACTGCCGCCGCCGCCGCCACCCTGCTGGCGACGGCCTGTGCGGCGGGGCGAGGGCGCTGCCCTCGCTTGTAGGCGGCACGCCCGCTGGCGGCGTTGCCGCTGCGGGTGGGCGCCCCCTTCGGGCGTCGCTGCCTCCGCAAGGGGTGCTGTCCCGCCAGGCGGCCGCCCCTGTGGGGGGGGTTTCGCCCGCGGGAGCAGCGGCGCCTCTGCCCGTGGGCTGCCACCCCCGCCGGCAGCAAGCCTGCTGCAAGCAGGCCGTCGGCCGGCTGCTGCAGACGGAGCCCCTGTGATGCCCGCCTTCGGCTACGCTTCACGCACGCAAATCGAAGGCAGCAACTGTTGCTGCCCTTTCTCGCTTTTGCGTCAACGATTTTTGACGTCAATATTCTTCCTAAACACAACACACGCAGTTCAAAACCAATCATTCGCACGAACAACCTGGCTCTGATACCACTGTTGGGAAATCTTGGGGGCGACATCACATGCGCAGCGGAAGAACAAGAAAATAAAATCCCCGATTCCCAAAAAGATGTTCGTCGCCATGCGAAGATTGGTACGCAAAAATCTGCGAAACATGAAACTGCGTATAAAGTAGATTGTGTTACCTAGGGAGATCGTATATCCCTGTTTCCTTACAAATCCTTAGGAGAGGGTGAAGGAGGTCAAGCGTCCTCCTCTCTAGCGATGATCCACACAGCAGGGTTGCGACGACGCTCCTCAAAACTTCAGGCCTGCTCTGAGGTGGAGAGGGAGAGGAGAATAGGAAAAGCAAGCAAAGACTCTAGCCTATGAGGCTCTAAATCCCTCCTATTTATAGAGGTCCCCTGTCAAACCCTAATGGGTCCTCCCCTTGTGGGTATTGGATCTGCATCCAATAAAACAAGGGCTCCGTCGGATATCTCATATCCGAACCTCTACTCATCGCAATACCTACCATATGTGTGTGACCCTCTAGGCCCAATATCGAACTGACCGTGAGTCATACCTGTCAGAACTCCTTCTAACTCAGTGAATTATTATCTCTGTAATAATTCACTTGACTCATCGACTACGGAAGTACTAGGCCACTACGCCGTAGTCCCCAGACGATACAGGGGAATCCAATCCATTGGACCTGTCTGTCCTTAGTTACCGTGTACCTATAGTCCCTCATCCATCTAATATCCCAGAGACCGTATATCGAGCATGGTGTTGTCAGACCCATATGGTTTCTACTCGAGTCTCGCTCTAATCGGATTCTCCCGGAGAACTCTTTCTCTCTCAACCCGAATGACCCTGGTCAGGGATTTGTCTAAGCAAGAACACATTAGATATTCCTCTCATGACGCCGAGAGTGGATGATCCTCTATCGACACTCAATAGCCCTCGTAAGGTCGACTACCACTCCCAATGACCAACTGTACTAGATCTGGGATAGCCAAACCTATAAGTCTGGTATCAAAGAGTGGAGCACTCATACAGGACATCCTTGGTGTCTCAAGTCTAAGGACCAGATACACCACTAGGACTACGGAATCACTGTCTGACAATAAGGCATCATCAACCATCCAACATTCCATAAGCGGATCAATCAGTGAACTCATTCTCCGATGAGCACCTGTACTATATCCCTAGTGTCCCTACACGAGCAACTATGAGACCAGCTGCATCCATCATATGGACGGGTATACAGCACACCAGTCTATCCGGTTATCACGATGTCCCTCTCGAGTAACCTATGACCGGGATTATTTAGGATATGTGTTTAAAGGTGAATCGATCTCATTATCGTGATCTCATCACGATCCGATTCCCATTGCACAAATCCAATGACATCACAATATATATATGCACATATGCAATAGTTATAAAGTGATATACGCCAAAATATAATAAGCAAAAAGATTCTGTATCAAGTCATACGTGTCATCACTCACGTGATTGGCTTGCTGGGCACATATGACTAGCAAGTTCAACGCCCGGTATATAACCGAAGCCCCATCCAGCCCTGTGCCACCTGGGTGGTTCTAGGGGTCTGAGATGGCTGACATTTTGGTGAGCGGAGGCAGCTCTCCGCAACCCTCC
This sequence comes from Musa acuminata AAA Group, assembly GCF_036884655.1. Classification (NCBI taxonomy): domain Eukaryota; kingdom Viridiplantae; phylum Streptophyta; class Magnoliopsida; order Zingiberales; family Musaceae; genus Musa; species Musa acuminata. The sequence goes on from NC_088330.1 coordinate 9,003,359, forward strand.
CGCGGCACACGAAAACGGAGCTATTTTGGGCTGTTTTGGGGCTGTTTTGCTCGATTCGGTGAGCGGTCGCTTTGCAACGCTGCAGCTTGTTCGAACTTACATATTTACAAGCAAAATGACCCAAAACCAAGAGAAAACATGCTGCCAAGCAGCTGTACATGCAAGTGTGAGTGACGAACGGTTCGTTGAACGGAGTTGTTGCGGGTGCGCGACAACCGTTCGTGACATTCTCCCCCACTTAAACTGAAGCCAGTTGGGAGCCTGAAGACGCCCAATTATCAGTTTAGGGAAGCTTTCGCCACTTCACCAAGTACTCTGTCTGCTCAGCTCCGTTGGGTAGCTTTATCTTGCGGTCCGCTAGAATGGTTTCCACTCGCTTCTCATAGGAGGCTATGATGGGAGGTAGCCGAGTTGGAACACTTCGGGAAGCATCTTGCGGATCCGAGTGGTAGGCTTTTAGGTTGCTAGCGTGAAGAACGTTGTGAATTTTGAACCACACCGGCAGTTGCAACTTGTAAGAGACGTTGCCTACCCTACTGATAATTGGGAAGGGCCCTTCATACTTGCGCACCAATCTCTTGTGGACTCTTTTCCTAAAGAATTGGAGTGATGCTGGTTGGAGCTTTACCAACACCAAATCGCCAACTTTGAACTCTTATGGTCGCCATCCCAAGTCGGCCCACTTCTTCATCATTTTTGCCGCCTTCTCCAAGTAAGCCCGCGCAATATCTGCATTTCGATGCCACTCCTTTGCGAAATGATAGGCTGATGGACTACTCCCTGTATACTCAATTGCCATGGTGTGCGGATTCGACGGTTGTTGTCCTGTGATAATCTCAAAGGGGCTCTTGTTGGATGCAGAGCTCCGCTGCAAGTTGTAGGAGAATTGGGCAATGTCCAACAGCTTCACCCAATCTCGTTGATTGGCACTCACGTAGTGCCGGAGATATTGCTCCAAGAGCGAGTTTATTCTTTCAGTCTGGCCATCCGTCTGGGGGTGGAGGCTTGTAGAGAAGTATAACTTTGACCCCAACAATTTGAATAGCTCGGTCCAGAATCGTCCCAGGAACCGAGCGTCTCGATCACTAATGATATTGTGCGGGACTCCCCAATACTTCACTACATCCTTCATCATCAGCCTGGCCGCCTCTTCTGCTGAACAGTGTAGGGGAGCAGCGATGAAAGTTGCATACTTTGAAAACCGATCGACCACCACGAGTATCGATCCGAGTCCCCCTATAGGTGGCAAGCTTGATATGAAGTCCAAGGAAATGCTCTCCCACGGCCTTTTTGGTACGGGCAACGACTCCAAAAGTCCCACCGGCTTCCGCTGCTCCACCTTGTCTTGTTGGCAAGTAAGGCATGTTCGAACATATTCCTCCACATCAATCCCCATTTTCGGCCAGTAGAAGGCCCTCTCCACGAGAGCCAATGTTCTGTGAATGCTTGGGTGTCCAGCCCAAAGGGAATCGTGACACTCTTTTAAGAGCTCACGCCTTAAATTGTCCACTCGGGGAACATAAACCCTATTCCCTTTTGTGTAAACAAGTCCCTCCTGGACCCAAAATCGTCGTGCCTTGCCTTCTTTGATGAGCTGCATTAGGATAACTGCCTGGGGATCACTATACAGTCCATCCCTGATTCGGGAAAGGAAGTTGGAGTGCAACTGACTTGCTTGGCCTCTGCCCTCCAGTTGTATGGCATTCACACATTCCACTTTCCGACTCAGTGCATCGGCCACGACATTCGCCTTCCCGGGCTTGTACTCCATTGCCATATCAAATTCAGCCAAGAAGTCCTGCCATCGTGCCTGCTTTGGGGAGAGCTTCTTCTGAGTTTGGAAATAGCTCAGGGCGATGTTGTCTGTCCTCAGCACAAATCGTGACCCGAGGAGGTAGTGTCGCCAAACTCGTAGACAGTGGATCACTACTGTCATCTCCTTCTCATGCACTAGATACCGCCACTCGGTCTCGTTGAGTTTGCGGCTCTCGTAGGCCACCGGATGACCCTCCTGCATGAGTACTCCCCCAATAGCGAAGTCCGAAGCGTTTGTATGGACTTCAAAGGGCTCTCCATAGTTCGGCAATTTGAGCATCGGTTCTTCCATAACAACAGCCTTCAGATCTTGGAATGCTCTCTCACATTTGTCCGACCACTTCCACGGCTGCTTCTTCTTCAGCAACTCCGTTAGTGGGGTTGCTCGCTTCGAATATCCCGCTATGAAGCGTCGATAGTAATTGACGAAACCAAGGAAGGATCTCAACTCTGGCACCTTCTTTGGAGTTCGCCATTCCGCAACTGCTTGCACCTTCGACTTATCCATCCGAATGGAGCCATCACCGATTCGATGCCCCAAGAATAAGATCTCAGTTTGAGCAAAGTAGCATTTCTCTCTTTTCACGAACAAAGTGTTCTCCCTGAGAACCTTGAAAATCGTCCGAAGGTGCTTGACGTGCTCCTCGAGCGTTTGACTGTAGACGACGATATCGTCCAGGTAGACGACCACGAACTTATCCAAATACTCCTTGAATAGCTGGTTCATCAGAGTACAGAATGTGGCCGGAGCGTTGGTTAAGCCGAAAGGCATCACCAAGAACTCAAACGCTCCATACCTGGTCACATAGGTAGTCTTCGCTTCGTCGCCTTCAGCAATGCACACCTATACCCCGACCGAAGGTCGAGTTTTGAGAAATACTTAGCCTTGCCCAATTTGGTCGAACAAGTCCGCGATGAGCGGGATGGGATACTTGTTCTTCACTATTACTTTGTTGAGGGCTCGATAGTCGACGCATAATCGGAGGCTCCCATCTTGTTTCTTCTGGAAGAGAACTGGAGCTCCGAAAGGTGCTTTAGAGCTGCGGATGAGACCACCGCTTAGCAGTTCACCTAACTGCTTCCTGAGTTCTGCCAACTCTGGCGGGGGCATGCGGTAGGGTGGTCTCGCTTGAGGCTTCACTCCTGGCTCCAGCTCAATGCTGTGATCCACGCCTCTGCGTGGTGGCAGAGTCTTCGGCAACTCGGGTGGCATAACGTCTTTGAACTCTTTTAGGACGTTCGCCACCACAGCAGGTTCCTGAATGGCCACCTCATTGAGTGGCTCTAGCTTCATAGCAGCCACAAATGTCAATTCGCCTTTTCGCACCTTTTTCTTCAGTTGTAATGCCGAAATGTGTTGGGGCTCCTTAGTTCCTCTCCGAGAGACGGGAACCACGCAGGGGTCATCGCCTCCCATTATACATAGGGAGTTCAAGAACGGCATCGGCACCAACTTTGCCGAGTGCATAAACTCCATTCCAAGAATCACTTGGAAGTCGTCCAGTGGTACGGCCATCATGTTGGTGTTTCCGCTCCAAGTCCCGATTTTGATGGGAACACCCTTCGCCAACCCGGAGATTCGCCTGGCCTCCGAGTTCACCGCCTTCATTTGGCTTGGGCTCTTCTCCAAGGTCAACCCAAGTCGCTGTGCTTCGCGATCGGCTATGAAGTTGTGGGTAGCGCCCGTGTCCACCATTGCACGGGTCGTTTGGCCATTTAGCTTGATGTCCACATACATCAGCTCACTACTTCCTGTTTTTTGTGCCTTTGTCTTTATGTTCTCCCCCACTTGACCCCGCATAGCGTTCAACAGACGCATTGCTCCAATTCGGGATCCTTGCGACTCCTCATCGTCGCTGCTGGATTCAGAACTGCTTGAACTAAGAGCAACAGCTTTGCCCTTGTCCGATCGGGGGGGGGGGGGTGGATAGAAGCTGTCAAAGCATTGAGTGCCTATTTTTGTGGGCACTCCCTTACCATGTGCGGTCCTCCGCACAAGAAGCATCCTCCAGGTTTTGAGGCCTTGCCTTTCGGGTTTGGCCCTTTGTGGGAGCTCTTCTTCTTTTGTTCGCCCCCGAGCTCCTTCCCTCGAGAATGTTTTGGAGGGCGATTGCCTGAAGATTGTTTCCTTCTTGCTGGGTCTTCAGAGAAAACAAAGTCGGTGAGCCTTTCTGCAGCCGCAATTGCCCCGACCACGTCGGTAACATTCCTTCGATTTAGCTCCTATTGAGCCCACGGTTTCAAACCATCGAGGAAGCTGAACAACTTATCCTTTTCGGACATGTCCTGTATGTCCAACATTAGTGCAGAAAATTATTTCACATAGTCTCGGATGGTGGTACTTTGGTGGAGTTGTCTCAACTTCCTTCTTGCGACGAACTCCGTGTTCTCCGGTAGGAACTGAGTTCTCAACTCCCGCTTCAAGTCCTCCCATATGTCGACTCGACACCGACCTTGTTGGATCTCCTCCCAACGAGTTCGCCACCAAAGTTTCGCATCTCCGTTCAGATACATTGTTGCTATAGAAACTTTGGTATCTTCAGAATCGGGCCTTGTAGCTCGGAAGTATTGCTCCATGTCGAACAGAAAATTCTCGAGCTTTTTGACATCTCTGGCCCCTCCATATCCATGAGGCTCAGGTGCCCTCAGATTTTGTGGCGGTGCAACGCGGGTGTTGCCTCCTCCCACATTTAGTGTTCTTGTGAGCATGGCCACCTTTGCAGTGAGTTCCGCCACAACATCCTGTAAGTGTTGCACGGAGTCTTTGGTGTCGTCAGACAGTCGGTCGATTAGGGCCTCGACCTTGTCGATCCTGGACTCCGCTTTCTCTTGCGAGCTCTCTACCCCAACAAGCCTTTGTTGGCCATGGTAGAGTTCCTCCATGCTCGCTTCAGGAACATCCAAGCGGGTTTCCGCCGTTGTGAGTCTCTCCTTGTGACTCTTTTTCCCAATTAGCGCACCAGATTGCGCTTCCTCCGCTCGCGGAGAATAGCCAACTTCTCGCTCGTCCTGTTCGCTGCCGCGCTCCTCTTGAGCGGTTCCAACAGCATGAGAGCGAGTGTGCACATGCAGCCCACCTGCGGCTGCTTGGGGCAAGGGTCCGGCTTGCCCCGTCTTGCTTGATTTGCCACGATGCTTTGCTATGGCGAAGTTGCGAAGTTCGTTCGCTGTTCGCTCGAAGTGCTTGCCTGCTCTGATACCACAATGTCACGACCTTAGCTGGAATTGCCTAAGGCGTGAGGCACCCTTGCGGCCAAAGACGCGAACTTAGCTTGCGTTGCCTAAGTCGCGAGTTACCCTTGTGGCAAAAACGCGAACTTAGCTTGCGTTGCCTAAGTCGCGCTTCGCCCTTGCGATATTGCTTCGCAATGATCAGCCCACTGTGTAACCTCTCGCAGGTCCCGAAGGACCTGTAAAAGAGAAAGTTGGTTAGTTCGAAAGAACGAGCAACGGACAAGTCCCGAAGTCTCGCGAAAAGGGAAAGCTTTACAAGCAATTCGACGAACACCTTGTGTGCACAAGAGAAAAGAGGGAGAGGGAGAAAAATAAGGCTTTCAAAGATGAATGAACAGCTGCAAGCCCACAAACAGCCGCTCACCTGGTCCCGGGCGCGAAGACAAGTTCCCGTAAAGGTCACGTGCGAACTTGCGAAAGACAGTTCAACGCCCGGTATATAACCGAAGCCCCATCCAGCCCTGTGCCACCCGGGTGGTTCTAGGGGTTTGAGATGGCTAACATTTTGGTGAGCGGAGGTAGTTCTCCGCAACCCTCCCGCGGCACGCGAAAACGGAACTGTTTTGGGCTATTTTGGGGGTGTTTTGCTCGGTTCGGTGAGCGACCGCTTTGCAATGCTATAGCTTGTTCGAACTTACATATTTACAAGCAAAATGACCCAAAACCAAGAGAAAACATGCTGTCAAGCAGCTGTACATGCAGGTGTGAGCGACGAACGATTCGTTGAACGAAGTTGTTGCGGGTGCGCGACGACCGTTCGTGACAAGACGATACCGAAAGAGAAGAGGAGAAGAGGCAGACTAGAAGGTGGGGAGGAGAGGCAGCAGCAAAAGCACAGAAGGAAAAGGATGGACTACATCAAAAGCCATAGAAGTTCGAACTTGCATAAAAATACCTAATAGCCAAGAGACCAAGGTGCCATCAGAACTCTAGGATCAAACAAACAAGAGCCTCTTGATGTTGCAATGTCTTCCATCAGTCAGTGAAACAGCCGAAACTTATGGCTACTTACATCCCAAAACATACATACAGAGGCCAAGAGCATCAGCTGTTGTGATGATAAAAGAATCATTCAGTTGTACACATAAATATACCCTACCCCACAAAAAAAAAAAAAGTATGTGTATTCACAATTTAACCAATACAGCCGAAAAAGGCTGCATATCACTGTCGTATGCAAAGGACGCTGCATATTATTGTCCTACGCAAAAGGATTGCTGACTAACTTAGACAAGATCATTGCATGGTTATGTTCTCGACACAAATTTTTAAGATGTTTTCTTTGAGATAAAATCTTACAGAGACAGAAAAACTAGAGTAACTTTGGCAGCAAGATGCAAAGAGAAGTTTGCTTACAGAGAGGAAAAACTAGAGTAACTTTGGCAGCAAGATGCAAAGAGAAGTTAGCTTGCATGCACAATTGAGCACTGCTGCAACATCAATCTCATTACAGTACATAAAAGTTCAGGGTAACATACTTGTGTGATGGTACTGACCTAATCGATCAAGGAGGACTCCACAGTATTTTCACGCTGGGCTTCCCTAAAATCAGGGAGGTCAGAGTTCACAGAGAACTTCAACAACCTTTTCTTCTCCACATGTTTGAGACAAGGCTGCAGGATGAACCCAATAAGCATAGCTGTAACACTTACAACCATGACCTTCAATGTGGCAAGCGCCAGAACCACACATATCAAGATAGTAGGGGGGATAATCATCAGAATGCAACCAGCAGTCCCTAAAGGAATTTTATAAGGCCGAGGAGCATTCGGGTAGATTAGTCGTAACTTTATGAAGGCCACAAACTCCAAAATCATTCCAAAACAGTACAGGAAATTCTCAGCAGCGACAATTTCTTGAAAACTCATCCAAGACAGCAAAAGAACGCCAGAAGCAGAGAACAGTATCCCCACGAGAGGAGTCCCATAGCGGGATCTCTTGCCAAAGAACTCTGGAAGCATACCCCTTTCTGCCATTCCAAGAAGTTGATAAGAATCACTGCTCATTTCAGCAACAAACATGCCCATGTTGGATAGAGCTGAAGCCCCTTGCACCCACCATCTCAACCACACCCCAGCAAGAATTTTGGCCACATCGGAAAAGTAACCATCCGTCCATAGCTCCCTATCAAGTGGGATGGCTCCTGTCCCTGCTAGAAGAGGATATAAATAGCCAAAAATAACTAAGATAAGTGCATAAAACAGAGCCTTCGGGAGGGTGCTCTTAGGGTTATCCACCTCTCCTGCCAAAGTACTGATTGAGTCCCAATAATTAAGATTCCAAAAAAGCGTATTCAAGTACAAATTCCAGTCGACCTTGTTTATGTCAACCACCAACCACCTTGATGGTCTGAGTTTCGGAATCGCCACCAACCCCATCAAAATAAAAGGAGCAATTGAAAAGATCCCAAGAAACACAGCCATCCAGCCAACTATGGTCAATCCTCTATAGTTCATGTAAGTCAGTGCAACTGTAAGTATCAACACTGCCAAAGTCCTCAGCAGCCCACCTCCCAAAGCTGGAACACCAGACTTCAAATAGTCTAAGAAAAGAACTGGATACAGAGCATTGTCAATGACACCACTAAGCCATTTCATCCAACCTTGCTGGAAACCCCAGAAAGGGCCCAAAGCTGAAGAGACCCACACAACATAACCTCCATTTTCGGGGAACATGGTACCCATCTCAGCAGTGATCAGTGCTTCAGGAATGCTCCATATGAAGGGAAAGATCAGGAAGCCAAGTATAGCCAGAAGAGGGCCACCAGCCTGAACACTGTCCTCTATCCCAAAGGGGCCACCAGATACCTCATAGAATATAAGGAAGACAAGGGGGATGACCGAGACCTTCCGAATATTGTCTAATTTGGGGGGAGCTCTCTCATCGACGAAATTGTTCCCTGGATTGTGATACTCCCCCATGTGAAGAGAAATAGGTCCAATGCTTGCAGTGCTCCTCAATCACTGCAAAAATGAATAAGAGTTGTCTTATTTGTTCAAACAAATTGCAGGTTGACACTTCAGGCAGCATAAAAATTTCTGTCTCTAAATTTACAGCAAGATTTCAACTTTACTAAAAGAAAACATATACAATTGCTTCTGTAATACGAGAACTGATAATTTCTGATGTCAGGGATAGAAAATTTTCGCTTTTGGATTATTGAGTTTTCTTCCATCATCCTGATATTAAGATTTGGAATAAAGTAAATGCGAAATTTTTCATGGTCATTAAGCAGAATAAGTACTCATCTCATCGATGTTAACTTGAGAACAGTGGAATTGGATTCCAAACAATTGGGAAAAATTCCCGTCTCAATTCACTGGAGGCTACACTGCCACAGTAAACAACCAAAGGCATATATAAAAGATTGAAGTCTAAATTACCAGTTCCAGATAGTCAGGAGATCACCACTAAGGGAAATCGAAGAAGATAATTTACGTGAGCAACCAATATAAGCTACACCCGAAAAAAAAAACACTTTTTTTTCCCAAAGAAACGATTTTGCGATCGAAATCAACGTCAGTAACCTAACAAAATCCAAAGGAGGAACAAACGAATAAGAAACTCTACCACGAGGGCGAAAGAATCCAATTGTCAAACTGAGATCAACACAAAGGGCCACCAATGCAAACAATCTACCGATCCCAAACAAAGCAGATCAAGGACAGTCAAATATAGCAAATTAAGGTAATTAAAGAGTCGAATTTGAACTCACCACCCACAGGGAAGGCCTTCGTTGGGATTCAATCACTCGATCATCAACTCCCCTCCGCTGCCAGATAGAGCGATCGAGTTGCCGACTCCGAGGGGGAAAAGGGGGCAGAGAACAAGCTGGAGATGCAAACAAAGAAGAAGAATGGAGTCACCGAGAAGTCACTGACCCAACGTATGTTACGTGCGGGACCCACCAATAACCACCCAGTTGGACACCAACGAGGGAGGAGTCTCCGTCTGGGATCGCTGGCTGGGTTACCCCGAAATGGGTGAGAACAGGCCGCGGGCTACACCCGCGAATCGTCACCGTTCATTGTTGAACGGACGGGCTACAGAGAAGCAAGTTATGCGAGGCAGCAAAGTTGGGGAACGGGAATCTGTGCGATCTCGGATCAGTCACGAATCTCCAGGTAGCATAGGTGATGACATCCTGTCAATTTCAATACATTAGCTAAACAATTTATGATGCCTAAATTATAATTAAGGATTCTTTTAATGTTAATAAGATTGTAAAAGCATCATCTTCATTTGGGGTAATTATAGATTATCAGTGGTAAGTTACCTTCAGCGATATGTATACTTTAAAAAATTATACTGACATCTCTTTAATTAGGAAAGTAAAATATCTATATCTATTTATCATGACATAGTCGATTTTACTAATAAAAATATAAAATTAAAAGATAAAAAATATAATTTTAATATTCTAATTGATGATGGACGACACCACAACTAAGGACTGTAGATAGCTATTGTGGATAAGGAGAGAGGCGGTGAAAGGTGAAAGTCGCTCTCCATGCATCGACGCCAACACAAATGGCAAGTGGCAAAAGGAGTACGAACGAGGCGACGACTCTTCCCAAGGCCATATGCAACCACCTGCAGTCGATCCAAGATCTATGTATGGAGCTGGAGAGGAAGAGGAGCACGATGACGTCAGCCACGATGGAGGTCATGTCAATGATTCTCCAACTCCAACGTAAGAAGTTTGAGGTCCTAATGGAGGTGCACCAGTTCAATCGCTTCATTGAGGAGAAGACAACGCATAACTAGCAAGATATCCCCACCCTCGAGGACCTCCTCTTGAAGTATGACGAGACCATTATCTTCCACTTCTATGAGATCAAAACCTACCGTCATTGTCTCTTTAGCTCCGACATTGATGTTTCTGATGCCCCTACATCTGAGCTAGAGTCCCCAAATAAGGCCACTACTACTGATTCCCGATTCAATTTCTCATGCCGACAATCACCAATTATCGAATTGGGCGTCGATAGTGGTGGCCTCATTTGGAGACTCTAGCTTGGATGTAGGGGCATCGAAAACACCAATGTCAGAGTTGAAGAGGCGGTGGCGATAGGTTTCAACCTTATAGAAGAGGGGGATAATGGTCTCGTTATACTTCAGGAGGAGATCTTTGAGGGTGGCGATCTCTTGCTAGTCACACGTCATCTTCTTCTCGATGAAGCACTTGAACTGGCACACCTCCATCTAGACCTCAGCCTTCTTGCGATGGAGTTGGAGGATCATCGACATGGCCTCCATCTTGTCTAACGTCATCATGCTCCTTTCCTCCTCCAGCTCCGTACATAGCTTCTAGATCGATTACAAGTGGTCACAAACGACCTTGGGAAAAGTCGCCACTTCGTTTGTGATTTTTTCATCACTTGACAATTGTGTAAGCATTGACGCATAGAGAGTGTCTCTCACTCCTCGTTATCTCTCTTTTCATCCACAATAGTCACATACAACCCTCAGCATATCATCATCTATCACACTGACGTCATCTGTCATCACTAACTAGAACGTTAAAATTATATTTTTTATAATTTATTTTTTATTTTATTGATAAAACTGATGGTATTAAGATAAATAAATTTAGATATTTTATTTATTTTTGTAAAATGTAAATAGATTTAGATATTTTATTTAATTTTGTAAAATGTAAGGATCGGAATGCTATAAATAACTCGAGGGGAAATGTAATTAACCATCTGCATCACCTGGACAACAGCACGACAAAATTCGCACGTTGTCGACCATCCATCAAGTGATCTGGACCGTTGAAATTAGGGTTTTAGTTTCTGTTGGCCTTGTTCCATTTCGCGTTGAACTCGTTCGAGAACCCTTCAAGCGACCGGCACAAAACCCTGCTTGAACCCACTGCGACGGAGCCGAGGGTGAAGGGACATCGAATTACGGTGAGATTTGCCGGTCTGTGCGCGACGCGTCGTCTTTTGTTCTATCCTAAAACCATTGCGGGTTTCGTTCGATTCAGAAGTCATCGATTCGATGTTGGCTTTCTTTTAATTGCTACGCGATATTGTCTATTATAGCGGTGGAAACTTGAATCTGTCTTATTCTAGTTAGTCAGTTATATATCTTGTGAAAATGTTTGGAACTCGAAATCCAGTTGAAAGTGTTTTGGATTAATTTGAAGTCTTTTGGATGATTTGGTAGATGATTTTTCAGTGCCATTCGTCAAGATCCTTTTTTTTTTTATGATGCCATTGAAAGATTATTTTGGAATTTATATTGATGGTTCTCAGAATTAATTGATGTAAGTTGTGAGAACTTTACGTAGGTAGATATGAAGCCAGAAAGACTCGGAGATCAGAATTATGCAGTTGGAAATTTAAATTCATTATTTGTTGGGAATCTATATGAGGATTTTGAGTTAAAAAAAATATTAGATCAGCATTCTATGTTTGCAAGTGGTGCAAGTGTTCGGAACCTCCTCTAATTCTATCGATTCTCTTCCTGCTAAATGATGACACTGAGGTCTGGCTTTTGGTATTCCTTGTTTTGGCTGAAGCATCAAGGATTAGGGGTGATACCATTTAGAAGCTGAGCATAAAAGAAAAGGTTCTCGCCAATCTGGAATCTGGATGGGTCAATTTACATGGCCTTACTTTTGGAAGCATAAAGGTTATTATTTGATTGCTCAACTTTCACCTAGTTTGCAAAGGAGCAGTCTTACTATGATGCCAAGGTTCACCCTCTATTTGCTGGAAGCCAATTTTTGCCTTAAATTAGGGAACTCAAGTGAAGGTGAATATTAATTTGTGGCAGGCTGGTCTGTCTTAGGAGGAGCTCTGTATCAAAATCTGATTTGAACCTAAGTTTTATGCCTTGCTAATTCGACTTTATTTGCTCACATAATTCAACATTTTATTTTTACCCATAATTGCCAGATATATAGTTTGTCTCCTTGTTGCTTAACTTTCCTAAGATAATCTTGGTCTTTATTCATCTGCTTCTTTTTCAGAGTGCCCTTACATTTTAAGGATGTTTGGTTGGAACAGAGTTTTATGGAGACTCATAGTTGTAGGTTTCCTGTTGAGCTGCTGAGCTGAGACTCATAGACTTGTCATAAGATTTGAATAGGTTATCACACAGCAATAGTCCCTCATGTAATAGATTCTCTATTCCCAACATTGTTCCATTTAATTTAATGGCATGGATACACTTCACGTCACACAATAAAATTTAAGCTCAGGAAAAGAAATTGCATCTCATCTTAATGTGCTCACATACAAATCTGGAGACCTGTTTCAGTTACCAATTAAGCCAAAATGAGACCATAGTTGAATCAAAGTTTCAGCAACAAAATGGTAAAAAGAAAGGGTCAGCTGCTAATCCCTGTTTAACAAATCATTAGAACGTAAAATAGATGTCACACCAATTCCGCATGAAATTGAAATAAGTCGTGCATTATCATTTTGGTGAGAAACTTGTATATGAGAAGAGAAGCCAAGAAATCCATGGTAGGGGCCATAGAATCACTAGTCCAGCATTCGCATTCTCTGACAGTAGCCACTAACTTGAAAAACTCGATCAATCGACAACGTCAACGTTGTAGGGGAATGCCAAAATTAAGCAATACCAAGTTTCAGCATAGGCTATATATATTACATCTCACATCTATCCCCACCCTTTCTAGTACCAAATAGATAAGAGGAGCTTTACAAGAACCACAAGTTACTAGAAACAAAAAGAGAGCACTTGTGACTCTGAGGTGGCTATTATGCTTTCTCCTACCATACCATGTCTTTCAGGTATATAACTATCGTCGTTCTAAAGCGAAGTTAGTCACCTGGGAGGGGGTTCTGATGCCTGACTATTGTTTAAAGCAGGATTGGAGGAGGACGGGAGAGCTCCATTTTCTTGGGGAGGGGCTACACCCCATTTTGAGTCTGGATCAGATGGCTCTACCACATGAACTGCACCGTCATTCATCCCGAGTGCTATCTGATTGGGTTCGGATGGGTGAGCTGCGATCACCATTGGATGAACTGATCCAGGACTGGAAAGATAAAACGAGAAAACATACTTCATCAGGGTGAATACATAATTCTGAGTCTCCTATAAGGCATCAAAGTGAAATTGACCAGCGATTAAGTGCCTTCCAAATTGCTTAACTCGCTGGTCGTTCATGATAATCTAATGTTCTATAAGAAATAAAAATAAAAATATCATTGGCACGCATTTAGAAGGCTGTTTTTAAAAGTTATGGGTTGCATCTTTCTTAATACGACACATTATCCTCTCAATACATAAGATAAACAGATTCGATAGCAACTGATTTAGTCAGAGAAAATGTTGTAGCTTACACAAATCTAAGCAAAAAAAAAAAAAAGAATCCAACCTACATAAACAAGAATAGGAAGGCAATGAAACATTTATTCAAAGGAAACATATTTCGATATAATTTAAATCACAAATCCTTTTAGCTATCATGATTAGACCCTAATTACATCATCATTTAGTTATGCAAAAGAAGGTTAGACGACTAATATCTTTGCCATCAGTCATAATTAGATATAGGCTACATTTATGCAGGACTTGTAAAAATTTCATACCTAGCAATGGATGGGCTTATGTAGGCAGTGGATGCAATCCGGCAACGAAGCCTCAGGCTATCTGATTCGAAAACTCCAACAGCACCATCAACAAATCCGGCATACACCAATAAACCATCACAGGAATACACAGCAGTTGAAATTGGTGCTGGTAGTGCATCTCTCGGTGACCACTGCATGGGGAAAGCGTGATTAGTGCACTGGTAGAAGGTACATCAGAAAGCACATGGAGTAACTCCTGTCTGACAACTAAGGAGATTGAAGAGATCCATCATTTAGTTCTACATGAAGCAACATGTCAAAGACGAACAATCCTTTGGATCTAGATGTAAGCATCTAAAAAGCCCGACACCCTTCAGTGAGAGAATTCAACAATGCTGTCAATTTCTAAAAATTTCAGATATTAAAAGTTGTGCACTAAACCTAGAAATAGGGTCCGTCAAATTCAAATTAAGTGCCCTACTAAGGAACATGCTTAGACTTGCAACAGTATTCTCTTATTAAAAATCTTCTCATGCACTCTTTTGACAAGTAAAACTGCAACAATAACCAGAGCACAATAACTAACCGAGCGCAAACAGTCAAGCTTGCTGTCATAGATTCCCAGTTGGCTTTCATGGACGACTAAGAGATGTGTCTGATCATTGTGAAATTGAACTTTGGTATCACCAACTAATGGGGATGCACGAGCAGGAGGTGCTTGGATAAATCGTGACTTTTTCTTCTCCCATCCATCAATGCTCCACATGCAGAGCTGCCATTTCAATTCATCAGTTGATAACCTTTTCAAGAGAATATGTTAAAGTTAAAAATATATGCCCCTGAAATACGTGTTCAGACATCTATACATCTCATAAAAGAGGCATAATAAAAACTGATGCTGAAAACATAAGTGAAGTCTAAAATAATTCAATGGTCAAAGAATAGTTATTCCTCCACTATTTGGAGAAAGTACATGCCAAAGCACAATCCTAAAGCATCTATATTATTCATTCTGCAAACCTGAGCATCAGCTCCTGAGGAGACAAGCACATTTAGCGACTGGGAAAATGCAAGGCCAGTAATTTTTTTCTGGTGGCCCTTGAGCTTGGTTTTAACCTGAAATTGCAAGAACATGATTAAGCATAAATAGGCAAACAACAAAGAGAGCAATAAAAATTTAAAATTTCCTCCCATAATCATGAAATGCAAAAATATCCATATCTTATATCGTCACAGTGATCACACTATAATGGATCACTATGATATAAGTGCTTGTAGAGAAGCCAAGTTTTGACTAACTCGGTAATGCACTACAAATGTTTGATTCTGGAGATTTTGGAGTCACAGGTCACAGGTAGGACAGAGGGGATATACAGATACAGTAGGTTTCCAAGAACGAAAACAAGTAACATTATAGGCAAGCTATAGAAACCCAAAAGGGAAGAACCATGAAGAACTAAATCGAGTTGTTCCAATTTCCAAGGCCATTCGGATGTAACATACTTAAAAGAGCATGCATAAAAATATGAGATTGCTCACCTCGTCAACTCGAACATTATATATCTGTATAGTAGTATCTTCCATTCCAATTGCAATGATATTATTGTCTTGAGGATGGAATGCTAGGAAAGTAGCCGCAGGTGGGGGTGGCATGAATGTAGTCATAACCTGTGAAACATTTTTAGTTTGGAAAGATAATATAAAAATGCTTCCTATGCATGTTCACTATTCCAAAGAACAAAACTTGCAACATAGCACTGAAAAATGCCTTGTACCTTAAAAGTCATCATGTTAAATAAAGAGACCTTTCCACCAGATGCAGACATAACATAAGAGTCATTCTTGGACAAAGCAATGCATGCGGTTGCTTCTTCTGGATTGCCGTCACTTGTTTCATTGGTCATAAGAATGCCATTTGATGGTTGCCACAGCTGAGGGGCCACAGATGCAGTTGACTGGAGAATCAACACAAGGAGCAATTAGAAAACAATCCAACGGTGGATGTATTGTTCTGACAAAATAACAATTGCTGACCTTCCCAGATGGATTTCGCTCATTACGTGTCCATTTCCATAGTTTATGAACAGCATTGGAACCAAGTGCCAGTATTGCTAGCCCAGAGTTTGTATATAACAACCGAACTACCTGTATATCAAAAGATTATTTTGTCAAAACCAAGGTTCATAATTTCGTACCGTACCGAAGTTTCGAACTCAGCTCAGTATGGTACGGTATAACTATACCAAGCAGTACGTTTCGATATGCGGATAATACAACGGTTGATTTAGGGTGATAACAGAGCGGAAACAGTCTCAATCGACGCTACTACCCGATAGCGAGCGGTCCGCATACCGGTTTATTGATGGACCGGTACGTACTGCCCGGTACGGACAGTATTATTCGAAATTAAAATCCTTGGTCAAAACATCAACATTGTTATATAACAAGGCTACCAAAATGTACAGGAAAACAAACATAGTTTCCACTAGTAAACATCATTATATCAAGTGAATTTGTTTAACATGTAGCCCATCCATGGATAGACATGTTTCTCATATGTAAAAAACAACATTCATGTATATTGGTCGCCATGCAAGTGTAATTCCTAGAAATTGGTCTCCATTTATGGTTCATAAACATACCTTTGTTGAGTTTGTCACTGTATCTGGCAACCGCAATGTTCTCAGATGAGCAGAATCAACTATGTCAGCTAACTTCCAGCTTTTCATCTTTTCAGCATCTTCTGAAATTTTCGGCTTAATGTCTACAATCCTATTATTATCCATAGCAGCCTGCAATTTTTGTTTTAGTTATATCTTAGCACTTGAAAATTTGCTATTGTGACACTTGTAATGTGTTATGAACTTACTAAGTTACTCATTGACACTGCAGGTAGGGCTCGATCAGCTCGTTCAGGGGTAGCTGCTATAGGACTAGAAACATTTGAAACAGTTCCCAGTGCATTGACAATGGGTGGCTGTATGAAGCAGAGAATGAAATCGTAAGAAGATTGAGCATGAATTATCAAATTTTTGAAAGAAAAAGTCTCACAAACATCTTGAATTAACTAAGTCTACGTAATACTCTATCTAGGATTTATAACATAAAGCATTATATCTCATTAATAAAGTTGGACATTTACAAAATTAAAATATTCGCCAACAACCTTTTTAAAATTTAGACAACCTATAATCACAAAATATGTAAATATTTTGTTGCAGGTTCAACTCGAATCAGCCTGAAAGCGTAGAAGACCTCTGGAACAGCAAGCTCAGAATCTAAAAACAAATAAAAAAACATTTCTGGTTGTTTCTCATTGAGGAACAGAATAGCAACAAAAAGATTACAATAAGTTCCGAAAGATGTTACATAAATGTTGATAAGAACCAAATTAAGAATGTCACTGTTAAAAAAAGATGCAAGTCTGCAGAAGGAAATAAAAATATAAATATCTGAAAACAGAGCACTCTGTGTAACAAGCCTGCAGCAAAATTTATACCGAATATTTGTGTATGCAGTAGATTATTAGCCATATCAGGTAAGAGGATGAAAGAAGAAATGGGAGGAAGAGAACAAAGGAAGAGACAGATATCCCGAACTCGCATACTATCTGATTTTCTAAGAGGCCAATGGATGCCTCTTTTGTAAATACATAATTAACCTAATAATGCCTCTTTTGTAAAAAAACTAGATCTCTTAGAACTTAAACACTAAAAGAAGACTTGGGATTCAGTTTCTGTAGCATTATCCGAAGTTAAAAAGTCTGTTCAGGACACGATCATGAACCGTTTTAGTAGACAGAGACATGTTCTAACCCAAGCTCAAGCCACCAGAACAACTCCAATGAAACTAATACAAAACTGCACTAATGTAAAAAAAAAATTAAGACTAAAATCTGAATCCCAACGTTGAATTTTATTAAGCCTTTCCTCCACGATGTTGACCATTTTGCAAATCAAAGACTCAGATACCAATGTGGCATCAAACAGTTCACTACCTTCTGGACATTGATCACCAATCTTGAGATTCTGCATTGACTATAGATCAGAGGCCTGTGGATGACAATTTCACAACAAATGTGGTAATTAGGAATGACCCATTTGTGACTTAATAGGCCTACGTGTATTATGTAAATGTCCAACATATACACACCTAGTCTGGTGCATTAACTGACTACAAAATGTTTTTTTATAGAGTTTGGAGATATTCCTTAAGAACTCTTATCAGAGGTAATATTCTCTCCGAAAAATCAGTTGGCATAAAGGATTACCTTTATATTGGCATTAATCTGTTGAGGAGCACCTCGAGAATTTTCAAATGCCCTGCTCTCAAGCATCCTCACCAACCGTTGCCCATCAGCATTAGCTAAGATTTTAATACCATTGTCACTAGTTGTAACTGCAAGCAATGAGCCTTCACGGTTGAATCTCAAGCGAGGACTTGCCTGAAGAAGCGAAGCAAGAAGCTCGATTAAGCTAAAAGTTTCATATGCAGTATAGTCAAAGCAAAATTTGAAAAGACAGTTACTAACAGGCAATCCACCGTCTGCATCAGTTGTAGTCAGAACACTGGTGTTGTCCATATCCCAAAATTTAATCATGAATTCATCTCCCGCAGCCAAGAAACGGTTCCTTGTTGTGTCAAATTGGACAACTCCTAATGAACGCTTCCTAAAGCCAGCGTATGTCCTTTTAATAGCTCCCTCAGTCTCATTCCACTCAACCAAGTGTGAGTCACCATCTTTACTGGTTCCACAAGAAAAAAGCCTACAAGCAGATTAAAGGACAAAATATGAATATTAGAAAGTGACATGTGATCTTATAGAGGTTGCACATATTATAACAATCCTGAAATTGAATCAATAACATCTAGAAGACTGACAAACATATGCACATGAACACACAAGGGGAAGAAAAAAACCTACTAGTAACACGAAGAAAGATGGCTATCACACAAATGTTTCAAACTTCCAAGCATCTATGGCATAGACATAAATGCATGCCCATGGACACAAAAAAAAAAGAAGAAGGCAAAAAATATTGGTAACATGAACGAAGGCCATCACATGCAAGCTGAACCTTGTTACACAGCATAGAAATGTTTCAGATAATGCCAACATTAGTTCACTTAACAAAATTTACCTTGTTCCATCTGCACTGTATGCCATTGTTGTGCACCAATGCCCAGGAGCATCATAGTCAACCCTGGATCCCAGACAATCATATAGCCATGCTTTGATTTTCCCATCAATGGCAGTAGAGAAGATAAACTGCATAATGAACATTTATATAAATGATTCTTGAAAGAGTTGCTTGTGATTGACTCTTCCAATACCAGACAATAAAACAATACGGAAAAAAACCCCAAACCAACATGTCAAGTGATCTAACATAAGTGTTGATGTAACAAAACTAATCTTTAACGGTTGAGATACCTGTATAGACTCTTTAGAGTGTGGGCATACAGAGTATACAGGAGTTTCATGGCCCTCAAATGTGTATTGCATCTGTCCTGTTGTGGCATCCCATACCTGCCATTCACGTCACAAAAATTGAGAATGTGCATCAGTTTTCACAATGCTTTAATAAGTCAGCATATTGTTTGATGCTCACTTTGATTGTCTTGTCATCGCCACATGTGATTATCGACAAACTCTTGGTGGGATGGGAAAAGGCAATGTCATTGACACCACCTACATGTGCATCAATCTATAACAACAAGAAGTTAGTCACTAGTACACTGATGCTAATAAATGAACAACTATTGACTTACCTCCATCTGCTGCCTCAATTCTCCATTCAAACTAAAAGCATATGTCTGGACAATATGCTTTGAAAAAGCAACTCCTACAAAAGGTTGTAGAATTTACATTTGTTAAGAATAAAAAACATGCAGCGAAACCCAAATTTGGTGATGCAGCATGACGAATGGAAACAAGATCTTAGCTATGATTTAGTACCAAGAATAGATCCATCAGGACTCCATAAGCATCGATTTACAGATATTGATGCATCTTTCATTAGTGTAGCCTGCAAATTAAACAAACAGGGATTACTTGTAACATTGAACCACAATTCCAAATCATAGTTTTACATTGTTGTAATAAAAAAAGGAAGACAATTTTTTAGCTTGCGGAAGCACCTGCAAGGTCAAACTACAAGTCCCAATTTCCCGAACCTTGAATGTTCTGTGTGCTATCCTCTCGCGAGATGCAACTTCCCATATGCCAATGTCACCAACATTTGTCCCAACTAGGAAGGAAAATTCAAGATAAATATAAGTCAACATTACATACAAAAAAATCAGTACTTGTTATACGAAATAAAATGATTCTAGCACCTACCAAGAATAATTGTTTGATGCATAGGGTGGAAATCCAAGCTCATGACGTTCGAACCCTGACTAAGAGTACGTACAACAGTTTTTGGGATATCATCTTGGGAGTATATGTTGGGTGGATGACTTGAACCGGAGAATACCTATTAAAATCATTTGGTGACTATGGCATAAGAAATCAAATTGATTCAGAAATCAGTACAACCAAGATATAGCTAATAGAGAATCATGAAAGCATTTTTTTCTCGCCTCTTTCATACCTCCTCTGATTGACCCATACGCATTCTCTTTATCAGGTGTTCAGAGTCTGCTGTTTGATAATCCATACCAGGCGCACTTGTAGGAGTCCTTGGGTGCTTCAGAAAAGCAGCTTCAGTAGTACAACAAGGTAGTGAATTAATAACATGTAAATCATGGCCACTAACTGGTATATACATTTGGAGGGAGGTAAAACCTGTACTTGGAGGTTGCACAAGACCAGGAGGGGCTTGTGCCACAGCAGCATGTGGTAATGGTGGGTTAGCATTTGTCATCCACCCCGCGATGGCACCTGCTGGCGGGGAGACAACCGGTTGGAATGGCTGCATTCAGAACAAGTCAATATTAGTTCATGAAAAGAACAACAAAAAGAGACCGACAAAGGTGCTGAATATTCCACTTACACTATGAGCACCCATTGGTGGAAATGCTCCAGGTTTAGGAATTGCCGCAACAAGTGGGCCATTGGTAGGTGGTGGTGCACGAGCTCCATTGGTAGGAGCAGCACAAGAGTGATCGGTGAAAAGTGTTTTAATATCAGGGTTTGGGCGTGGATTCTTGCAAAGTTGATGCTGCCAGTTAAGACTGAACAAGAAAAAAGACGGTTGGTTTGAATTAAGACCTTGACCACAACAACAGTTGCAAGATGAAAAAAAGAGATTTGATGAGAATCATGCACAGAGTTCCTATCATGTTTCCAGATGAATGATGCACATCTCTACTTTAACAGCTCAGAAACGGTAACAATAATATAAGAAAAATTGCATACCTTTGGTTGATTAGTGTCCGCAACCGAGAAGCTTTAAATGGTGGAAATGTCAATTTATCACGAAACAAAGGATTAGCTTCAATAAGCTTCTTAAGCTCCATGAGCATTATATTTCTGGCTGATTTAGTATCCCCATACTTAGAG
This sequence comes from Musa acuminata AAA Group, assembly GCF_036884655.1. NCBI lineage: Eukaryota > Viridiplantae > Streptophyta > Magnoliopsida > Zingiberales > Musaceae > Musa > Musa acuminata. The sequence goes on from NC_088330.1 coordinate 9,024,473, forward strand.
AGCTGCTCATTTTGTCTGCATTTTTTTTTATGTAACATAAATTAGAATGCCCAGTTATAAAAACCATCACCATTAAATTCCACACTAGCTTACCTAAAATTCTCCAGGGTAAGCAACTGGGTGATCTCCTTGAACAGTTCCTCATTGAAAGAGGCAAAAACTTTGAGATCCTTGACGAGTATCTCAACAGCCTTTGCCCTATCATGCCTGAATACAGACACAAAAAACAATTAAAAAAGTGAGAAATAAGCTTTAAATGAAAAACCAAAATCCCACCTATCAAGTGCTTCAAGGTACTTCTGCTTCCTAATCTCAAAGAAGATTTTCATCGAATAGCGATTATCTTCAACCTTGGTGAAACCACCAAGATATCGTTCCACTTCATCCCATTCCCCTCCTTGAACCAGATCTTCAAAATGTTTCATATTGAAGTAAAAGCCTGACTCTTGCTCCAACCTATTATTCACCCAGCTGGTTAATTAAACGGCACAAAAAAAAAATATATAGCCTAAATGACGCAGCTCAACAAAAGATAAGACGACTTACTTATGAACGGCTTCCTTGAACTTTTCCTCATCCAGGAACTGCAGTATCAGGAAAACCAACTCCCTGCTCAAGGAAGACATAGTTCCCGGAACCCCTAATCGCTCCAGCGCAAAGATCTAAAATCCAAACAAGTTAGACTGGTCTCTGATCAGATAAACACCCTTTTATCTGGCAAGAAATCTTTTCCACCTAAAGCCTTCAGAAAAATGTTTCTTCTTCTCCTACCACCACTGCAGATCTAATTCGGCCACAAGTCTTCCGCTGAAACAACACGAATAAATTCCTCAAAATGCGTACAAATCAAAACTTTCTCCGGTTACTACGTCGGTATCACTGGGATGAACAGATCTGAGATGCTCAACCACCAAAATCAACCACAGACATATCTAAATCTAAAAGCACAACAAAACCAGGCTCGCCATAAAAACCATCACAGAAGAGTAATCCACTTATAATCCAACCTAACTTGGAAAATCCACCATGAACACAGCAGAACAGGAGGATACCCTTATAGGACCGCCATCAAGGCCGAGAAAGAACGTCGCTCGAGCGATCCAGCGCTGATCCGAACCGAGACGAGCTCCCTTTGCTAATCCCCACCAATCAACCCTCGATCTGGAGTTCGATTACTCGGGAACTCAGTCAAAATAGAAATTTCCAAAAATAAAACGCAGTCCAGATCGACGCCTCGTCTCGATCTTTAGGGTTTGGAGGCTCACCTCCCCACCCTCCTTCCGTTCCTCCTCTATTTCTCCCGTCTCTTCTCCCCTCTCAAGCCGCCGTGTCTTCTCTTCTCTTCTCCTCTCTCGCTATCTCTTTCTCGCCTTTTATAAGCCGTAGTCTTCGATCCGCTCACCTCCGCTTTTATACTGGCCAAAGCCTGGCGATTAGGTCGCTCCCAGAATGGCAATCGATCCCTCATCTTCGATTCAAATTACCTCCATGCCACCCAAACGTCACGTCATCTGACCAATCGCACGGTTATCATAAGGATATTATCGTCAAATGCGACCTTCAGGGACATAGTTGTTATTTTATCCGAGGGTTAAAGGGCATCAGGGATGATTCCGTCATTTTGACCACTCTCCGCGTTGTCATGCCACGTCATCCCTGCTCGGACTTATTAATCCGCCCTTTTAGTCAAATTTCTCCCGAAGTTTGTGTACTAATTTTGGCACGCGATACTCTCACTCCCATATTTTTCCATTGAGCTCAGCCTTATTTCTCCCCTTTAATTAGGCCGATAGGGAGTTGTTGTAACAAAGGTGGGTGCGCGTAGCACGTCGCTTTCCGTTACTGGATATAAGCCGACTTACTTATCCGACTGATAAGCTCGTCGGCGTATCTGACAAGTGCTGTCCTCTTCCAATTTGGAGCAGGCGCTGGGAATGAAGGCGAACGCCAGATCAGCCCCGAAACGGACAACTGCCAGTCTCCGCTAGTAGTGTCCACACACGCGTCCGTCTTCTCTGTTTCTTTTTGGCCAGGCTTCACGTGATGCTGCATCTCGCACCAGCGAAAGAGCGGGGGAGCCAAGGGATTCCCTCGGCTCCTTTGCTTCCCAAAACAGGCACACTTCTCCGGAGTCACACGGCTCTCCAACCCGCCCCGCAACTCGAGCACTCCGCGGGACCGACAGCGCGTGCGAGGAGACGTAAGGAACCGCTGTGCGGGCCCCATCGACGCCTGCTGTCCCTTGCGAAAAAAAGCAGGTGTGTCAAATCGACGGCAATTAAATTATTCCTCGATGGACATAAAAGGTGGACCGGGATTTATCACGCACGGAGACCGGAATCCATCGCGGCCGTCCGTACTGCGGGCCCGCCCAGTCACATGCCTCGGGACCGGCGGTGCACACACCTAACCGTGTCCCTCGTGCCGGCGCACCATTATTTTGCGGTGGGGCCCCCCGATTAGCGGCCACCATGTGCGTCGGTACGACCAGCGGACGTCTCAGGGACCAATACTTTATCCAGATATTTATTTCTTACCCGCTCCGGTACCTGCCATGTGACTGGAGCTGCCGGCCGTGGTGCGAAAGGTGCAATTAATTGTGACTCGTAAAAGGGTCTCGAAAAAGTACCAGTGCCCTTTAGGTGACACGTACGCTACGGTTCAGCCGGCCACGCGGGAAACTTCCCATCTCCTTAGTTCGTACCCGTCTGACATACCTGAGTAGCCAGCAGCCGGGTCCCGCACGGTCCTTTACGCCGCGACCAAACGAGCGGTAGCGACGTGGGCGGGTGAAGTGGTGAGTTTTTAGTGAACACCGGAACAAAGACCAAGTACAACGAAATGCGTGATGGTTAAGGCACCAGTGATGCTAATTACTGCGACTACTAGTACTTAATCAATCGATTAAGACGTGCCTAATTGAGACTCGGGCGACCATTGCGGCTTAGGGAGGACGGGGACGTAGGAGTCATTATCGGGAATGTACAGTGGCTAAACGAAAAGAAAAGAACAGCCACGTCAGACAGAACCTTGACGAGATGACTTGTGGTGTGGTTGGATTACTCCGAGAATGGTGACGTTAATTATGGCGGGGAAGGACCGATTTCTCGTGATCTCGGACGAGAACTCCGCGATAACACGCGCTTTGGATCGGGGAAGCCCGACACGGAGTTGCTCGTATCGCGCGATACGCTAAAATTATTCTTTCGCCGCTAAATCGGGCGGGTGGGACCCGATGGAGGATAGGGAGGGGGGAGTGCAGGGCCCCACGCGAGCGCGTCGATGTGATTGGTGTGTACAGAGGCGGGGTATGGACGGTGGGGGCCGGGGAGCTGCACCTGGGCAGGCTAATGGAAAGGCCCGAGAATCTACCAAAGTCGCCTGCAGCGTGACGACAACATGCAAAAAAGACAAAAAGAAAATTCAAATAATAATGAATGTGCTCAAACATATTATAATTCTTACTTGACCAAAATACTTGGAAAACCCTTACGTATTCGAACTACATGTCGGCTTACTAAACCTATATCATCACTTATACTCAACTAGTGATAGATAGTGGTAGCTCGTCGTCCATCGGATGGTGACATCTCTGTTGAGATCATTGCAGGACGAAACAGATGGACTAATTGACAACTTGTGCGTTTCGCCTACCCATCAAGGAAAGCTTTCGGATGATAGCTCATGTAATCTAACCTCTACCAATATTTTAGCTGTTGGGACTTGTCTCGATAGAGAAATTAAGGGCCAAATTGATTGATGTATTAGATGACTGAAGCTAATAACTTTGCACTGTCGTTTCTTTAAACGCTTACATGTCACACATCAATCAAAAGGATATCAAAACGAATGGATTGATTTTTTCCTCTCGACCGACAACGAAATTGAGGTGGAAGTCGTAACATGTTCTTACTCGAACACGTCAAATTTTTGACTATGTAATCAGAATAATATGTCAGGTGAGTTGATAAATTGTGAGAGACATTGTTACTCACGATGAGAGACTTGTGGATTCTAATAAGCACACGTAGAATTTTTTTTTGAAGTATTTACCACTCTAATCTATACACTTTTTTATGTTTTTATTTAAAAAAATAATTTTTTTTTATAAAAATATTCCTCAATTTGAGTTTTTTCTACGAAGGTGTTTATATTTTTAAATTTTCTTATTTTATGTCTTTTTTTTTTTATGCTCTCAATGTCGTCTCTCTTTCGGGATAGACAGAATAAACATTGTCGATCATTGCCTCCGCCCTATCACAAGACATACTGTTTTTGCCCATCTGCTTTGACGTGACCTCCCTCTCTTCCCCTTCGTAAGGTTTCGATAAACCTCTCATATTATCTTTTTAAAATAAGTTTAAAATAAAGATATACATTGTAGTAGATACGATTGATAACACAAATGAAGGTCTTGAGCCACTCATTCTTGAGAATATCCTTCTCAATAATAATAGAGACATAGATGAGGATAACAGAGGCAACACAGTAATAAAGTGAAGGCAACAATCGACAATGCATGTAAATGAAAAGATAACGATAACGAGAGACATTTAGATTATTAGATGAAAAAGAGAGAATGAAAGAAAAAAAACTATAGACATCTTATTTAAAAAGCTAAAAAAGGATAATTAAAAAAAATCACTCGAGAAAAAAATACATGACTTTTTAAAAATAAATTTATATCTATATCTGTCTAGAGTAAATGATTTTTTTATGTTTGCCGAATTAATTTGAAGTCTTACATTTATTTCCCTATAAAACTAAAAAAAATCATGGACTTGACCGTCGATACTATGATGATAAAACTCTAATTATCAGTACTCTAAAAATATTCTATATTAGTTTGTCAAACATTTTAGGTATTTGAAGTATACATATTTAAAGGGATACATGTATAATATACCAAATTGTATACATAAATAAAAGGTTTTTCTTAAAATTAAATATAGATCACCAACAATTACTCGTATTATCATGATTTAAATAACTAAAATAATATTTTTTAAATAAAAAAATCAGTTCGAAAATTCATCCAATAAAACCTCCAAAAAAAAATACTCATTACCCTCTGCAGTGTCGTACGTGCGAGAAAGTGATCGATTCACGAATCTGAAACGTGCGAAACACTAAGCTTTGGAATATACAACGGCGGAAAACGACAGAGAGAGTGAGATGGGAGCGCAGCGCACGCAACCCCAAACCATCGCGCGGGGTGGGGTGGTTTCGTTCGTCTCGTCGTTGCGTAACGAAGCGACGCGGAATGCACGCGAGATGTTCGAGCTTTTGCCCGACCGCCGATTCGTGGGTCTAAGCTGACACCGACCGCGTCATCGTCCGCGCCTCCCCTTCCCCTCCCGCGGTCAGGTGCTGTTCTCCTCCATGCCGCGGACCTTTCGGCAGTCTTTTCTTCTTCTTCTTCTTTTCCTGAGCTTTAAGGAAGAATCGAGGGTGGAAAAAGAAGCGGAGAAATCCGAGTCTCATTCCCCACCTCCTGCTGTCTCTCAAAATTTTCAGATGGGGGCGATGACGCGAGATGGACCACTGGTTAGTGTTTCTTGTTAAAATAATATTAAATATCTGTAGCTTTCTTTTTCCTTGTCATGTTCTTATCATTTTATTTTATAATAAGCAAATTCTTAAAAAAAATCCAAAGTTTTATTTATTTTTTTTTTAATTTTTAATTTTACAAAAAAAAAACCCCTCAGTTTGATTTATTCCCGTAAAATATTTTTATTTTTATTTTATTTTATAATAAGCTCTGTCTTCCTTCGTCACGTCTCCCTCCTATCGTCCTCGGCGACCTTGGCGATGGAGAAGGAGATGGTCTCGATGGAATTTCCCCTCCTCTCCTCTCCTCTATAGCCCCCATACTTATTGGATATAAATATCTTTTAAAATTATCTATATATTTATTATATTTTTTAATTTAAGTATTTAATGAAATATTAAAGGTTTTTATTTTAAATGTTTTTTGAAACTCACTACTCACCACAATTAATTAATTAATGATATAACCTGAATTTTTTTGATGAATACTACTAACAGGAGTGACATAAATGTTCGAATAAATAAATGAATAATTATGGTCTAAATATTTGGAGGGATACATATAATATGTTTGGTATGTAAAAGCCTCATTGTATTTACTATTATTTGGACAACGTTATGGCCATGTTGAAGCCACGCAACATGGACAAACAATTCAATCACTTTCAACATCAGTGTTCTGTAAGAAAAGGATGTGATTTCCTTTTCATGCAGGAAGCATGACTTTAGCCTTAGTTCTCACTTTATAGCCAAAACAATTTTGTTTGGGGAGTTTGAAGCAACAGATGTTTCAATCATTATTATGATTGCAACAGATATCTGTCAGTGCTGTATATGATCATAAATTGTTCTTAGTTTTTGTGATTGTTCATCTGCAACCAATGCTTCATGTACGTACACATATACAATATATATACGTTGTGAATATGTGTTCTGTAGTGTTGATGTCAATGTGGAATCTATGAATTTATGACCCATGTGGAATCCATGTCATCATCACCTCATGAATTTGCATGTGTAGTGATAAGCTAATCATAAAGGAAAACTTGCATGTTTATATGTTTGATTTTTTTGTATTTATCCCTTTAAAATTTGAAGTTGATTGTTGTAGAAATGGCTATTTATATGATAAATAAGTTTTAATATGCAATAGTGCCCTTTAAAATTCACTATGTTTCTAAAATCATAATATATTTTCTTTTCTTTTCTATATTTTTAAACTTAAATAAATAAATCCATCTTATGTGTAGATAAGATTAATAATATGTAAATTGATAGAGTGTAAAAATCTTTTTTCTAGAAGAAAAATTGAATGCCATTTTAGCTTCCCTAATTTGATACATATACATTAAAATTGTTTGCCAAGACATTTTTTTTTGTTCTTAAAAAAGTGGTAAACAAATTACCACGTGGCCATATATCTTCCTTAAGAAATGGATAACTTTTAGAGTAGGCAATGTTTGCCTTTTATGCAATTGGTAGGCAATGAAGGATAGGACTTTGATTCAAAGATCGGAAAGCAAGTTTCTAATCCTTATCCATAGAAAATTCCCACTTCTCATGTCAACATCAAGCTAGGCCATTAATGTGCATTATGTAGCATTGCTTCACACAGTGCTACTATACTGACAACAATAACAAAATAATAATGATGATGATGATGATAATAATAATAATAATGATCCAATGTGTGAAATTTTTTTATTTCTGTTATTAAGAAAATAAAATTATAGATCATGTCGCATCTAATTGCTTAGATATTCAAATGATGTTCTTTCTTTTCGCTTGGTTTATCTACCAATAAAACTGCCTGTGACACTAATTATCTCATCTCGTGTATTGTTATTGTTGTTGTTAGACACCGCTCATCGATGTTGGAATATGAACATAAAATGAGAGGCGGTCAACAATTAATGTTCGCTAATTTTTCGGTTCTTTCTAAAAAAAAACACAAGAGAGGGAAGCATTTTGCTTGTGTGTGTCAAAGATCGACATGTTTTTTTCATGCTTCATGTCATTATGCAGATATGGATCTTTCTAGTTGACGAGAGAAGATGAAGGTCATGATTTCAATCTTGTTTGATGAGAGTGAGAGGATGTAAGCTTCAAGAAAGAGGGCGAGTGAGTGAAAATGTTTAGGGTTGGGATAGGGCTCAAAGAGTGAACTTTTGAATTTATTATTGTGAAAATTATTCGTTGTTCTGATATGAGTCATGTCATCATAGTTTGTTTGACGGTGATGGGGTGGTTTTAAAGTCGAGATGAGACAATTAACCCCTTTTGATGCTATTTGTCAAGTTGTTCCACTTAGATCAAACGTGAGCTATAGTTAGCTACGTTAGTTTAGCTCGGACTTGTTGAGGCATCATAGCATATCGTAATTTATTTATCTTGGATTTTTGGACTTGTTGAGGCATCATAGCATATCGTAATTTATTTATCTTGGATTTTGACCAATACGTATGTCGTTGACCAACCTATTGTTGACTCGAAATGCTCTGAACACTATCGATTTGGGTCGTGTTGATTTCAACTCAACCCATATCATTCACCATCATTATCTTTCTAATTATTAGATATCATTTGTCTATCTAGAGCTCACGAGGAATTATCCATTTTAAATAAGTCAACATTACGGTAAAGGGTGACACTGGCATTGATACTCAATCAACATAGATCTAAACATATATCACTTTATAAATCATTTATCTTGCTCCAATTGAGATAGTTGATGATTTAAAGAAAAAAAAACATGCTAATGATTTTACAATGCTCACAACTTTCAACCTTTGCATGTTTCCTTGTAATGGTTGCAAAAATAATCTAACAATAAGTATTTAAGATAAATTGATCCTAAATACCGGTTGATACACACAAGTCTTACGGGTCCGACTAAGGACCGATATAAGCAAATACCATATGATAAGGATTGATTTTTTTTATTATTTTTTAAAATGACACGGATGATACCAAATATTAATGACCAGATGAGAGATTACGGTTTGGAAGCTTGAGGTAATATATATTGGTTCTGTATTATTCCTAATTAAATCAAAATCATTTAAATCTCCTCGGTGACCACCAAAATTTTAAGCAGCTATATATACATATATTAGCTAAAAGTAGCAACACACACCACCATATGAACCTCTTATCAGATTGGCAAGCAGCTGAAATAATCCGATACAGATTAATAATCAACAATGAGATAAACAGTTGAGATTAGTGTATTAACAATAGTTGATTGCTCGTCAATCAATACATCCAATCAAAGGTTAGCCATACACAGCATATTAATAGGCAACTGTGAGAAGTCACTAGCCATGCCTTGACAGCAGATGAAATTGGGTTTGTGCACCCTATATCTGCTCAATTAATGACTATTTAAAAGCAAGACAGTGCTCAATACAAAAACCAAGGCTAAAGTGGTCGATATTGACACAAGTCAACCTACTTCCAATCAACAGCAACAGCTATAATATTCAGATATTAATCATACTATGTAATCTGCGTGCCAGGTCGTTTAGGGTTAGGCTCCAATCTCAAGCAGGTGAGTCCTACACGCCACTCCGCACTTGCTCTGTTTCCGTTGTTTGCACCTCGGTATCCAAGTTCCTGCTGGGGCCATCTCCAGAATGTTGTTCTTTTCTGTCGAGAGTTTGGTCTTCCGTACCTTGCTTTGCTTCTCCAAGCTTCTCCTGCATGGTTGGTCAGTAATCGGTACATGCAAAAACACATATAACATGGGCGAGTTGAGGAGAGTATCAGAGGAAGAAAAGGCTCGTCACCTTAAGCAACGTGTTCTGAGAAAGAAGATGCTCATAATCCTTGTTGATCCTGGTCAGCTCTGCCCTCAAGGAAGCATTATCCTCTCTCAAAGCCTCAGCGCGTTGAGCCAGCTCCTCGTACTCTGCCTGTGAATCATCAAACACTAATGATACTTTATCTTCAACAACTGGAAGAGTTATTTAGTACTTGTAAAACAAATAATCGTTAGATTGCTATAATCTGGAATTATTTACTATAAAAAAAATTATATCTTCATAAGCCAGACATGTACCTGCTTACGTAATCTGGATCTACGTGCAGATTCCCGGTTAGATTGCTTTCGTCTCTGCCTTTTAAGTTCCCTTTCATCCTAAATATCACCAAAATTGTTAACAGAAACAACATGCCGAACAAAATATCTCTAGCTTCTGGAGCAATAAAAACTTCAACATTTCCGAAGAAGCTTGAAACAGTTTAATAATAAAAAAGATGGAGCTAAGGGAAAACCTGCAACCAAATATCACTAGGAGCACCAGGCACAGCAGCTCCTCCAACTGCAGTTGCAGGAATCTTACCATGCATTGGTATAGGTGATGAGCTTGGAGCACCCCAGTAGTCCATCCCTATATTTAAGTTTGTGGTAGGACCAGCAACTGCCCCTGGTGCAGTTGCTGGCATAGGCACCATAGACATCGGATGACTCAGCATTGCCTGTGATGGAGTTCGAGTAACACCATTCTGAGAACCACTCTGGGATGCCTCTGCTGCAGTTCGTAAAAATTGGAAGTCGGCATACTTAATAATAATAACACAAGCAAAAATATATTTGAATTCACCAACCACCAAGAGATTCATGCCCACCGGTTGTCTTTGGATGTGAATCCTGCACAACATAAATGAAATGAATGCTTAGGCTTCAACAAAACAGAAACCTGAAATTCATTCATCTTTGCAAGTGCAAACAATTATTTCCTCAATATCGATTAGAGTAAAGAAAAATAACTGAACAAAGTCCAAGTGAACTTTCTATCAATGCGTCAAGAACTCGGGGAATATGTGTAGTACAAGTAACATCAGATCACAATTAATTAAAATTTTATTGAAAAAAATGAAGAGAATAATCATACTTTTCGCAGATCAAAATATAGATATTGCACATCAATCTCTGATGCGCATGTATGATTTACATTTTTTTTTCCACTAAGCATGAAATTTCATCTCAATGCACATCATGGCCAATAATTAGCATCATAAAATCAAGAAGCCATAGCACAAATTTTCACACGGATTTATATGTATGTGCTTCTGCAAGAAAAATAATGCTCTCCTATAATAACATCAGCATTCTATCAATCTGTTTCATTGTCTATCATTAAATAAACCTCATATGCATGTACTTCTTTCTTCAAACATCAGATACATGTCGAGGATTGCAATTTTGGGTAGCGGACCTATGGTAGTCATTGGCTGCACCGCTATGGTTCTAGTATGAATGAACATACTGACTTGTGGTATGCTGTTATGTACCATGGTACCATAAGGGAGAAGAAAAGAAGAGAAGTATAGAAGGAAGAGGAGAGGAGGCAAAGGAGAAGAGGGGAGAAGGTGGCAGAAAAAACAGAGAAGTAGAGGAGGTGGTGGTGGAGGAGCCAACGGCGACCAAGGAAAATGAGGAGATGTTAACCAAGGAAGATGAGGAGGAGACCACACCCAAGCAAGATGAAGAGGCTGCAGCCGAGGAAGATGAGGAGGTCCTCATGGCAGACAAGGTTGATGAGAGGAATACCACCAACACAAAAAACAAAGAAAACAGGCTTACTGCCTGGTCCAAACTCATTACCAGGACTGTGGGCCTGGAACAAGTGGTAAGCACCATACCGCATGTGAACCGCCGAAAATTGGGGAGTGTGCATTGTTGATTTATGCCTGGACAGATAAATATGGACAATACATCCGGTCCGAACCAGTGATTTAAAAAGGCGCTCGAGCACTCGCCTAGGCGCTCGGGCGAGGCGAAGCGAGGCCCGAGCGCCTCGCTAAACTTCCAGGCGGCGCGTTTCAAAGAGGCATCGCCTGGGCGCTTCGGGCAAGCGCCTGGGTTAAACCAGGCAATTGAACCAAGATTTTAGGTCTGGTTCGATCTCCGGTGGTTAGTTGGTTCAATTGAACCAATTAAAACCGATATTAGCTGTCGCTGCCCAACCCTAACCCTGCTCGTTGTCGCTGTCGCTCCCGCGCCCGCTGCTCGCAACCGCTGTCACCGCTCGCCGCTCCTGCTGCCACTGCCTCCTTACACTCCCGCTGCCTCCTTACTCTCCCACTCCGGCTCCCGCTACCGTTGTCGCTTCCTCTTTTCTCAGTCAGCGGTCAGCACCCCCTTACACTCTTTCTTCTTCTCCTTCTGTATATTGTTAACAATATATTGTATACTGTTAATATTGTTAGGTTTATTTGAAATTATTAATTTTAAATAATTATATTTATTAATTGTATTATATATTTTTATATTTTAGCGTCTCGCTTCGCTCGGGCAAGCGCCTAGCACCTCGGGCATTTTTGGACCTTAGCGTCTTTTGACGCCTAGCGCCTTTTAAATCACCGGTCCGAACAAAATTGCATTACTTGTATATGTCATTATGTTATTTCTTCCCTTAAAGCAAGTATCTTCTTCTCCATTTTGATCAAAACTTAAATAAAGGATGAAATGACAAATTTTGTATCCTAGAAAAAAAACCAATATGATATGACAACAATAAGTCATAATGCAAAAACTATTTGACTATTAGAAGTTGGATATATGGGTCTTCTTCTGCCATTGAACTCAGTTGGGGGCAATATCGCTACTCAAACTAAGAACAACAAAACATTTTATGGTTTTTAATAAAGTATACATAAGTATTCCTCTATCTTGGCTCATTATACTAATCAATCATTAAATTCATCTCATCCAAGTAATGCATCTATAATTTCTCTTCGAATATGATTCATCATCTTGAGTTAATTTTCCTCAATTTATCCTTGATTGGACCTACACCTCAATGTTCACAGATGTAAAATTTTCTACTCTTTTTCTATTAACTCCACACATCTCAACATTCTTATTTTTGCATTTGTAGATATAATCTCCTAAGATCTAACTTGAACCATAAAGCACAAATCCTGTTCCACCAATTACCTTTATCGAGGATAGTATATCTAGTCAAACTAAGACATCAAATCATTTTTCATGGTTTTTAATAAAGTTTTCTTAGGTATTTCTACCTCTCACAAACTCACAACACTACTCATAATTATTTCACCTCCTCTAACTGTGTCTGTCCATCTGCACCATTTTAAATATTTTTTCATCAATGTATCCCCAATTGAACCTATAATTAATTGTTTATAAATGTAAATGTTTCTTATTCTATTCTAGTATTTTCACAACCATCTCAACATCCTCATCTTCCCATCACTAATTTTTGTACATGCAATTTACCAACTGCCCAACATTCCGAACCATAAATTACAGCTGCCTATGCACATTCAAATATCATAGAAGACAACAGACATGTGGCATGACACAACATTAACTTACCTCGTTCTCCATTCAAAATATCAACCAAAATAACACAGACAACAGAAAATATAACCAAAGATATGATGGAAAGTCCTTTTATGTTCTCCTAGTGTCACTTGAAGTCCTAAAATGCAGACTAACTTCTTATAGAAACCAAAAACTACTTCATGTCATAGTAGAAGCGCTTAGTGACTATGAGTAAGCAAATCAATTTAGGCACGATAGGGAAGAATGAGAAGATACAATGAGGCATTTGCAAAAAGGGTAAAAAATGACATCCATAGCACCAAGAGATTCCTATTACCGTGATATTAGATGACAACTAAAGAAAGAAAGCCCACAAAAGGAAAGGAAAGAGATGCTCACATTCTGAGAATTGGCATCACTCCCTTCACTTGAACTCTCACTTCCACTTTCACCACTACAAAAAATCAGTTCTTTTAGAAAAGGGATGACATATATTTTGCAAACAGTGTCGTCCTAAATGTAGTAAATAAAATGATGACAATCAAACCTATTTTTGATATACCTCTGAGAGAAGGCTCCATTGGCTGGTTGCCCTGATAATTTACCTGGCTCGCTGTTGTTCTTCCCTGTAATCATATTTAAACTACCTAAACTTCCTTTGGATCTTTTCAGGGGACTTCTTTCCTTACCTACAGATGACTTACCATCAATGTCCACTCCAGGAGCAGTTCCCTAGAGATATAATACATCATAATCAATTTGATTATTTCAAATATATAATAAGGTTTGTTTGGTGCAGCAAATAACTCACAGAAGCCTCAATGTTGCTGCTCGGAGAAGCCATAGCATAAGGGCTAAAAGGATGTGCCCCCTGTTCAATATTTGCAGAATGATAAGAAGCAAAAAAATTGCATCTAGGAAAAGAGAATTTGCATGAGATAGATTACAGCTAGGTTTGATTTAAAAAAACATACAGGAGGAATAGATGGATGAGAATATAACCCTCCAGGAGGATACATTACGTACGGAGGTGGCGGAGTTCCATATGGTGGCATAAGGTGCTGCAAACAAAAGGTTGGATATGAAAGTTTGCTCACATGTTGAATAATATAGATGTCACAATGAAATGTATTGACCTAATGGCCACTTCATGAAGATGGTTAGTAATGTTACAAGCAGTGGAAAATTTTGTGAAGAAGTTCCAGCATAAAAACGACATCTAAAATCCACAAATAAATGCTTTAGCAAATATAGGACATGTGCAGTCCACCACAAATTTCACTTTAGACATTTCTTGTAGGGAGAGAATGATCCAGTATATTACTGTTCTTCTCTGCTTTCTTCATCGTTTCAAACTTTCAACACTGGTATTGTTTCGCTTGTGAATAGCCAAATCTAACCATTCTACAACATATGCAATTTTCAAAATAATATGTGATGAATATTTAGCAGTGCTTAGTGTATAATTTACCTGTTGACAAGACACTAAAACAATTTCACAGACTTTATGACCATCTAGTTCACGTGATGTTAACATAACAATGTATTCAAATGACTACCATCATAACTGCTATTAAAATGGACTAAAAAGGAAAGTTTTCTACTATAATTTTTTTCTCAATGTTTCACTGATTTCTTCTTTTAAAATGTCCAAACAACAATAGATGCATCGAGAACCTGCCTGTCCTGGAGAAAGACAAACATTTGAACAAATCCCAAAAACACAATCCTTTAAATAAATCAATAATAAAAAGCACCTGAGGTCCCCACATGTAAGGATGAGGCTGGGGACTCGATCCCACCGGAGAATGGAAGAAACCATGTGGTGGAATCGGTGAATATGCCTAATAGAGTGAGAAACAAGGACTTGATAAGTTCCCCAAAGCATATAAATAATCAACTAGCAAGAACATTTATGACGAAAAGATGAAAGAGTTCGTCCATAGAAATACAGCAACACCTGAAAGGTCGACCAGTCTGGGTAAACAGTCACAGCAGGGGTGGAGCTAGTGGCAGGAGTTTGTTCCTAAAACAAGAACACTCGAGAAAAAAAGCTGTTTTTTCCAGCAAACAACAGCCCAAACAGACAAAATAGAAATTTTAGAGTCTTAGACTACAAGGATGACATCTGAGTACCTGAGCTGTGGATGCCTTTGGAGCCTTGGCAGATGCATCAGCCTCACTGCTGCCCATAATCCAATGACCCCTCCAACAACTACTCCCAATTAATCCTCCAAATTGAGGATTTCTGAAACACACACTCAATCAGGAAGAAACAAAGGATGGGATCACCCCAATTCCACCGTCAATCGAACTCCCAAGCCCTAGTCTGCACAAACTCAAGAAGCACAAAAACATGGCAATGAAAAGGAAGAATAACTGCATAAATTGTAATCAAAGAGCTCTTTAGCTCAGCAGGGGCCCAAATATATCACATGGGGTCAAAATCTCAATTAGGAAGAGACAAATGAATACCTTGTTTCAGGACGATCTTTCTAGTGATGTGAAACTGGGAAGTGAGATCCAAAAGATAATCTGCGAGAGATTTGCTTGTTCTAGGGACCAAATTGGATGAAATCCATGAAAAATCAACAAAGCGAGGAAACAGGGAGATGAAGAAAAAGGGGGAAGTAGACAGTAAGAAATAAAATAAGCAGGAAGTGAAATGAATCCACAACCAAAGGAAATGATAGATGAAGTTCTTAAGGAAACAATTTTGGAGACAACAAAGGAGTGCTGACCACGTTGGTAAAATCTAAATGATAATGTTTACTGCATCAGTTTTTACCCTGTAAAACAAATACTAATTTGTATGACATATCATAATATCATATTCAAACTATGCGGATCACACAAAACACAAATTGATTCCTACAAAGTACACCATAAAGAGCTGATACTTTATTTGAGGGTTGCACAGATGTCATCTTTACTGTGGATTAGGACTTCCAATATACTGAGAGAATTCGAGTTATTGTTTAACCTCTCCTCATTTAAAGAGTCTAAAGAAATAGCCTAGTGTTGTTTTAGTACTAGAATCAAGGATAACTAAATGTGAAGTTGAAGAACTTTAGTGACACAGAACTGAAGTATCAGGCTGTTCCTAGATTTAGACTTCTCTGCCGATTTTAGAATATATGGTCACTAAAATTATCTTTACTTGACTGCATCCAAAAGTAAAAATGGATAGACAAATACCTCAGGCAAGAATGGCAGTTGATTTGGAGAGAAGAAACAGTAGAGAAACCCACTAGTGAAACACGCAATGGTCGAGATTTTTTTTACTTAATGAATTTCAATTTTTGACAATCAAGGGCTGCGATAAGACAATAAAAATATTATTCTTACACAAATTTAGGCTCAGAGTATAGATCATAACAGAGAGAACTTATTCTTAGGTATGAGAACGTAACACAGATCCACCATGACAAGATACATATCTTAGCCATAATATTCAAAAGAATTTGAAGGAAAATGGCTAAGGCAAACAAGCAGACAAAAATTTCTTAATACTTGGAGAATTAGCCAATCAAAACTCCAAATAACATTGTTTATTGCCAAATGATTCTTTTGGAATAGTTCTGCGTGCTTCATTCTCGGTCAAGAAAGCACAAACCTTCCCCAACAGATAACCAAATCCAAGTTCTTTTTGAAGTTAGATTGTGTTACTCAACTCCAATCGACGACTATTTACCTCAGAAAGATTTCTGCCAGTGTTTTCAGATACATTGCAGTCCGCATGGAAGAGTTAAAACTTCCACGGGAAAATGTCTAGCAGATTACCACTCAACCCTAGAAATGTAACTTCTCTGAATTCCCAGTTACATCAAATTTCAAAACCAGAACAACAAAAGAGACAAAGATGCGGAGAAAAAGGAGTCCCTTTACGCTTCTTCCGTCTTCAATCTAATATTTGAAAAAACTGAACGAAAGATGATTATAGAGATATAGAGACACAGATCAGGATTACACGACAAGGGCAAAACTAAGCAGGACCACCACCCAGACCTAAAGATGCACCTTTTTAAAATCCCTAGTGTATCAAGCGCCAATAACACCCAAACCACAGCAGAAGATATGTGGAGAAATATGAGTTTCTCCACGGTTCTTCCGTCTTCGACCTAAGCTTTGAGATCTAAATAGAACATGATTATAGAGGGATCGAGATACAGATCAGGATATAGAAGAAGAAGAAGAAGAGAGACGAACCTGAGAGAGATAGGGAGGAGGCACTGTGAGGAGTTCAGCCCCGTCTTCTCTGTGCGGACGCCACGGGAGAGAGAGAGAGAGAGAGAGAGAGACGGGTGTACTCACAACTAGGGCAATTGCTTCGTGACCTGGGTTCGCACGTACCGGAACCGGGAGCTGGACCCGGACCGATCCCGAACCACGTATTAGTATTTTTTTTTTGGTTTTACATATTTATCCTTTCGCAATTTCCTAAATGGCATATTTGCCCCTACAAACTTTAATATTACATGCATATCCCTCTTGTCCTCTAAATGTTTACATCTTTCATGTCTAATAAACTCAAATCAGTATTAGCGATCATTATTCTCTTTAAATATTAAATACATAGAATATCATTTATTACTTTCATTAATTATATGTTTCCTCATGTATCTTCAAGTTTTTGAATTTTACAACAATGTGTGTGCTTAACTTAGATTTAGAGGATAGATAGAAATATCAAGGAGTATTTATAGATACATGTAATTTGTTTTTTTTTTCTTTACATATCTATGTTTTTTAAAATGTTAAAATAATCCATTTATGGTTACAATTTTTGATATAGCATATGCATACTCAAAATATTAATATCCGTCAAATAGAATCCTCCTACCAATATCAATCTAAGAAACTTGTATTGCTAACAATTAAGTATAGTTAGTATTATCTAATTTAGCTTAAAATATGTAAAATACCTCAAATGCATCTCATGTTATATAATTTAATAATTTACTTAAATAGAATAAAAATTATTTAAATTTTTAAATAATAATAATTAACTGATGGAGATTAATCATACTTATATATATATGTAATATTTATATGTTAGAAAATATTTATATAATTAAAAATAATATAATTTATCGAAAAAAAACTCATATCCATGGACTTTTACAAGATGGCACCTCATATTTGATTTTTACTAAGGGATTTTTTATTTTGACTAAAATATTTTTAATAAAATCATAAAATGATAGTTATTAT
The DNA here is from genome assembly GCF_036884655.1 of Musa acuminata AAA Group. NCBI lineage: Eukaryota > Viridiplantae > Streptophyta > Magnoliopsida > Zingiberales > Musaceae > Musa > Musa acuminata. Next base: position 9,042,531 of record NC_088330.1, read on the forward strand.
CATTTCACTAGATTTGACTTCATTTTTTAGATCCTAAATTTATATACAAATAAAACTAAACATATTATTACATCTCATCCTAGTAGTTCCAAAGAAGTTTAAAGAGTACACTAAGTTATAATCATATTATTAAGCTTGAATTTTATTTGATCATAAATTCAATCCAAAAATATTATATTTCAAAATTTAATCATCTTAAATTTATAAAAAAATAAAAAAAATTAAATATATTATTATCTCACTCTAGTAATTCTAAAAAAGTTTAGAATGATTTGATAAAAATTTAACGAGCTACAACTCAAAAATATCTATTTAAAAATTTATTCATCCTAAAATCATAATTAAAAAAATAAATATTTTAAAATTATGTATTAGTAGTTACGAAGAAATTTAGATTGGTTTGATAAAAATACCTTAGTTACATTTGAGTGTAGCTTGTGTTATATTTGAGTGTTACACTAGTTCATAAATTCAATAAATTCAATGAAGTTCGACTCCACCTAATTCAAATCTATTGATTTGACTTGAATCGTAATAATCAGAATTGATTAAATCGGCTCATGGATCTATAGCCGAAAACAACACACTTTAAGGGTATTAATATTTAAAAAAAAAAGATACCTTTTTGGTAAAAACTAATTACGGGAGCCTAACACTAAAAGTTTTTTTTTTATAAATTACTCTTAAATACATATAATATTAAATATCGATAACGAAATTTCATATTAATGATTTGGGTGATGTTCCTAAATAACTGTTCTTTTTAGGTTTTAGTTTTTAGTTCTTTCTTTTTTTATAAAATTTTATATTAAATCTTAAATAAAAAAAGTATTTTCGTAGAAGGTGCCATAGTTTTTAGTTCTTTCTGTTTTTATAAAATTGTATATTAAATCTTAAAATTAAAAAAAAAATACAAAAAACTCATAAGGTGTAAGGTCTTGATAGCCGGGTATGTCACCAAACCAAGTACAAGTTAAACTCTCACATGTATATGACCAACTAGAGAATAAGCATCCCTGTTACATTCTCTATATAGAAAATGAAAGCTTACAAAAAGGTATGATACGATCACTTAACAGTTGAGTGCCTTCACTGCCTAGAGACAATCCGATCGCACTCAAAAGTTCTTGAGGCCCTTACTGCAAGCAAAAAGAAGGGCCTCCGAGATTGCAATGCTTTCGGCTTGCAACACCCAGCTAAACTTCTTGGAGAAGTAGCCTGCAGTAATTAATTAGTCTTTGCTCTTTTATCTCTTATAATAATATATCTCACACCTAAAAAGTTGATGAGTATCACTGGAAAAATCATAGTTAACAATAGTTCCTGCTGCATCCATTGTTTCCCATCTTCCTAAGTGTGTGAACATCAATCATGTCCTCAGCTACTAAAGTCATCATCTTAGCCTTGCAGTTGCAAAAATGGCAGTCATTTATTTCAATGGTTCTAAAGAATCCATAAGGAGCAGATAATAACAACAAGAAACTGTTTTCTCTTCCAACAGGCAAAGCAATCAAAATTGAACTTAGTATGCTTTGTTCCAAATTTCAGAACTCAAAGAGCAAAGCAACACTCAGAGAGGAAGTGGTTTAGCTGAGTCACTGTAGTTCTGACAAACTGAACATGAGAGCATAGCCGAGGGACCAAATCTAGAGAACCATTTAGATATGTAGGAAGTCTTCCCCACACTAGTTTTCATACAAAATTTTTTCGATCTTTGGAACTACCTTAACCTGTCATATTGCCTTCTGACTAACCCTAGTATTCCCAGGTTGGTCTCCACTTAGCAACTATTTTTTGTTCTTGATGCTTTCTGACACCCTAATTAGTCTCACATCGAAAATGAGTAAAGACTAAGTTTGATTTATAAGAGTCTGATTAATATATTATATTAATTTAATTTAAGTATTTTGATTAGTAATTTGGATCAAATGAAGTTATAGGTGAGTTAGCCCATGGTGATTTAGCTTAGTGTAATAAGGTATCTAGTGTGATATATTTCAACAGACTGAAGCCAATTTGGTGACTCCTTAGAACTGTAAGTGGTACATCTTTTTCTTACCGAGTTTCTTTTGCAGCATGGATGGTATATATGAGGGCCTTGGGACTTGCTCTGGGTCTTGGATTTCATGAGGTTCAGAGTTATTACATCATTGCTGGGACCTTTTGGCTTGTCATTACTGTTGGGAATGGTTGGATTGGGTTTAGTTGTGACATTTTATGCATTTTAGCACTAACTTCTGTTTTTTTTGGTTTGTCCTTCTATTGTTTCTTCAGGGGTTTAGAAAGGTTGATCCTGAGAGGCCAAAAGCATTTGCTGAAGATCATCAGTAGGAGGAAAGCAACCCATGCACACAACCATCAGCAGAAGCCTCAAACACAGAGTAGTATCGAGGTGGGGGAAATTTGGGCTAGAGGAGGAGATTGAGAGGATCAAGAGAGGCAAGAATGTACTCATGCAGGAACCGGTCAGGCTAAGGCAGCAGCAGCAGGCCACTGATCAGCAGTTGAACACCTTGGGTCAGTGCTTTCAACGTAGGGAACAGCACCGGCAACAGATGATGTCATTTTGGCAAAAGCCATGCAGAGCCCTGGTTTCTTAGGTCAGTTGGTACAGAAAAATGACACCGATCGGTGCATAGTTGGAGTGAACAAAAAATGGAGATTGCCTAGGCAAGAAAATAACCTGGATGTTGAAAGTGCCTTGCAGATTCTTAATTCTGACACTGTCTCCTAGGCTGGAATCTTTTGGCAGTTCTCAGAACTTGTTGATTGAGAATTACTCTTCACCTTTGGAAGCTTTTGATAGTAGTTCTTTAAACCGGATATCAGGAGTTACTCTTATCTGAAGTGTCTCCTACTTCAGGCATTTCATCTATGCTCACAAGCTCTGGGCATTCAACAATGCCTTCATCTTCTGTGTCATCTGAGATGCACTAAGATGCCTAATGGATTAAATCATAGCTTTGTCGAGCCAAACATGGAAAGGATTCCTGTGAACCCTATTCCAGAGATCATGGACAAATTTGCAAATAACTCCCATTAACTCTTAGCAGATGCACCGCCTCAATCAAATCCTGCAGTTGACAGCGTCTTCCACCCGAGTCAACTTGTGACACGGGCCTTGAAGCCGAAGGGACGAGTCAGGTCATTGTTCAAACTCATGGAATAAGTAGAAGAACAACATTGTAATCGATCTTTTGACTTTGGCTGATGAACTAACTGACTCCCGTTTACTACACACCTCTCAACTCAAGTCAGCTAAGAGTGAAGCTCAATAGGATCTTCTTTCCTCACTCGTTCCTCCAAGCCCAGTCTCCTCTCTGTTGTCTGCTAATATCCTTGCCACATCAACATTATTTTCTGTGTAATTTTTACGAGTACAATTTGGTTAGCCCTGTGTGATTTACCTAACTAGACATCTACTCGGATTTAATTCAGGTTGAGTGCCAACACCAAATAATAGGGATTACAAAACACTCCATCTCAAGTTTCCAAAGTTTTGATGATTGTTTGCAGCTTTAGATGAGTGTATAGATTGACTTTACCATTTTGTAATACTACGCAAGAAATTATGTAAAGAAACCCCCCCCACAAAAGGAAAAAAAATTATGTAAAGATAAGGGAAGAATGATCATGTTGTAGTAGAAAATATTTGTGAAAGATAAAAACTGACAAGGCATTATTGCTAAATCATGACTTTGTTTTTGTCCTTTAGATTTCTTTATCACAGGAGTCACCGTGTCAAAAGACAACGGAAAAAGCCAAAAAGAACAGTAGAATATAAATAATTCATGAATAAAAAAGACAAAAAAATTTATGCATTCGAATGTGTTTAGGGCTCAAAGTTCATGTAATGCCAACATCAGGTCAACGCGACACCAGGCGTTGACCTGCATGAGAAAGCATTCCACCGTCGCAGCCATTACCCCTCTACTCCGTTGACAATGACGTGGCCGGCCGCCAAGTCGGACCGGCACAGCGGGCAGGTGGCGTGGCCGGCGAGCCAGGGGTCGATGCAAACCGGGTGGAACCCGTGGCGGCACGGCGGCAGCACCCGGAGAGCGTTGTCGACGCCGAACTCGGTCAGGCACACGGCGCATTCCCGCCCCACCATCCCCTCCCCGGCGCCCCTCGCTTCGGGGCACGTCACCACCGGGAACGACGCCAGCACGGCCGGGTCGAGCCCCCCGGTCACAACCTTCTTCGCCCGCCGCTCCTCCTCGTCGTCGTCGTCGGAGGGCGAGACAAAGGCGAAGTTGACGAGCGAGGCGATGACGAGGAAGCAAAGGACTAAGGAGAAGATTTCGGGAACGGCGCAGTCGATGCAGGCTAGCTCTGTACCGTGAGGAACGGGCGGCGCCGCCGGGGGTGGCGGGCTGCTGCCGGAGACGCAGTCACCGCCGGTGGCGTAGTAGAAAACGTCGTCCATTGGGCGGGCGGATCCTCTCCAACCGCGACTTAAATTCGTCCAAGCGACTCCCACAACGGAACCGCTCCGCTGAAGTGGGCCCAGCCAAAACCCTCTATATATATTCGCTAGGAAGCTCCCTTTCCTGATACTATAATTGGACAGGATCCTAACCCACTTCTCCCGTAGTGTCTCCGTTGGGTTCCGCCATCAGGTGTCGCTCCTATTCCCATCTCCGGCGGTTGTCTACCGGATCTCACCTGGCAATCATAAAGGAAGCAGCATGGGACCCTCTATGGGGCCTGCTGGTTATTACCAGGACGTGTCAAGGGCATGGATAGGTAGTAGTTGACAACCATCCTGCACGGTTTCTTGCAAGGGAAGGAGATGCAAGTGTTATCGATGCTTGCCATCTGTACTCCCCTTCAATCTAAGCCTTCGGCTTATACTTATAATATGCCCCTGCAAGGTAATTTCCATCGCCTAAGTCATCTTTGTTGGTCCAAAAGAGTTGTTTGAGGAGTTGAGAAGGGATGGTAAAAATCTAACACATGCTTTTCTCCAACAATAATTAGTTTACAACAAATGGGTACGTCCAATGGAGCTATCCGGCAAATATTGAATATGAGATACTGATGAATTCAGTGACATGACAGCAGGGAAGCAGTTGAAGATGAACATAAGGAGGTATGTATGTGAATCGACACAAAAGCTTACTGTGGTTAGATGGATTTTAATTGGAAGCTTCATATAATACCAACTTACAGATATGCATGAAGTCACTTTCAGGTGTCAGTGAATGGCAGATGGAACAAACTAAAGTCGAAGATAATTAGCTTCCATTATTCTCACATTCACAGAGCTCATTGAGAAAGAAATGCAAAGAATGGAAGCATATCCACTGAGCATTGATGCAAAGAGGTACAGAATTCTTCGGTGGCTTGTGCTTTTCCTTCACATGTATCGATCAAAAAAGGTATTCCTTCCACTAGAGATTGCATCCCCTGATCAGAACAACATCCCTTATCCTCAAAGAACATGAATATACTAAGCTTTGTTCTCAAGCACTACTTTGAGGAAAAAAGGTAGCTTCTTGATCCACAGTGGTAAGCAGACGCTTCTCGAGAAATATCAATCTTTAGTTCTTGACGCAATCTCAGTAGGAAGCTGTAAAGGAATAAGATCCCGTTCAAGTTTAAGCGATCAAAGGTGAGATTCGATTCTCCTTGTCTGACACGAGTGAAGCTTTCTTGCTCTATAAATGGAACAAGCAGCCCCGGAAAGCTCACCGACGGCTATCCATTAGAGCCTCTGATCATGCCATCCATCATCCCGAGCTTGTTCGGTCGCAGGACGAACAAGCTAAGCGCGCAGGAGCCCCTTTCCGGCGACATCTGGGAGCCTCTCGGAGGCTTCTCGTTCGCTACCACCACACTGGCGGGGTCTCCGCACGAGACGGCGGACATGGACTGGAAGGAGACTCCCGATGCGCATGTCTTCATCACTGACCTCCCGGGGGTAAGGAAGGAGGAGGTGAACGTGGAGGTGGAGGAGGAGAAGGTGCTCAAGATAAGCGGGCGGCGGATCAAGGAGAGCGAGGAGAAGGGGAACAAGTGGCACCGCGTCGAGCGCAGCGTCCACAAGTTCTGCCGGACTGTGAGGTTGCCGCACGACACCAACACGGATGGCATGAAGGCGAAGCTGGAGAACGGGGTGCTCACTGTGACTCTGCCCAAGGAGCAAGACAGGAAGGCCCCAGTAAGGTTCCTTCAGATTGAAGGCTAAGAAATCTCTTGAAATATGCATGCATGCATTGAAGTGATGATATATGTTGGTGTGCTGCCTGATATCGGAAACCCTAGTTGGCAGGTTGGACAATAGTGAATGCAAGTATGAGATGGAGATAATATATCTTAAATAAGCTCTTTGTAGTTTTCTGAGCACTCAAAGTGAGCAACAAGTAACTAATGTACAGTGTCAGATCTCCCACTCTGTTTGATCTATAGATGCAAATTAACATCATCTGTTTCTAAAGCAGAGATTACTTCATACATCCTATACCAAACAACTCACTCCAATAGCAATTTTGGAAGCACTTGTTGAGATTATTTACAAGTACACAAATTTATTAGACAATTTGTTATTTATTATGCATTTCAAGAGCAATTTTAGCAATTAAGAAGAATTATATCCATATACTATGATAATACTTATTATCGTTTGACAATAAAGATCAGAATCCAAATCATGGAAGAACATAAGAAATCATATAGGAATAACCTTATCTAAATTCTCAAAATAATGATGAAGATGCTACAATTGCTAAGCCAACTGATATATGATGATGATGATGATATTTATGTTACAACGAGCTTGTAAATTTGTAAAAATTAAGCTATATATATATATATAAATGAAAAAAGGGAAATAAATACGAGATGATGGCCAATCAGTGATCGTACTACGTGTTGGGCCCCCACCAACATGGGGAGCTCGTGCGTGTGAGGCAATCCATAAGCCGACGGTCGGGGCCACCTTCTAGCCTAGCTAAATATTCTTTTGTGTCTATCGACACCCAAACCACGTTTACCCACAATGACAACTCACTTATATGTGGGGCCCGCAGAGGTATGGACGCGCCACTTTCTCTACGGGTCTATTCTTTGGTCGAAATTTCACGTGTTACTAGATGCTCAATTATTTTCTGCTTCCTTAGCCTTTCGAACATTATCATCCTTTACGTCGGTTCGGAAACTTACCCAGAAAATCACCCGACTGATGATTGCAGAGAAAAATGGGTCCCGCGGGACCGGCAAGTGATGGTGAGGACGGTATCGCTCATGAGGACAGAATAAAAGTACTGCTTAGCTTTAATTTTTCTTTTTATTGGTTCCTTCGTCCGGTAGAGAAGAAACTCGAGAAGAGGGACGGCCGTTCAGGAATCTCGTCGACGGCTTTAGGCAGCTCTTGACGGAACCCTAGATCCGGGAACCGGAAACTCCCAACGCTGATGCGGATTCCTCCGCCAGCAATGCTAGTTTTCCTCCCATCATAGTACGTAATCTGTGTCCGGGTTCTCTATTCGGCTTCTTCGTCGCCGGATGATCTCGATGCTTTTTTCTTTATCTTGTTAGCGTCTGGTTTATTTGACTGGGGTGAATAGTTTCTTCAACGAAAGATGCGATTTCTTAATCTGATTATGCACAAAGAAAGCAGGAGCGATTCGATCTTTTTTCGTAGGGGATGGTTTATTTGCTTTGGGCAATTGGTTTACGCCACAAGAAAAAAATTTATTTTTTGACTTTTTCATGTGTCTTGAATGAAAAGGATGCTGACTTCGTTATGTGTTAGATCTGGTTGGACAAAGTATAGTCTGCAGGTTATGATATCCTTTGTTGGGATGTATATATGTTTTTTTTTTGGCTTTTGTTCGTGCTTCTATGATATGAACAAATCCCTGTTTCTATGAAATGAACAAATTTTGAACCTTCTTCACACTCAGTTCTACCGGACTAAATTTGACTGTTCTACGTACAATCAAGTTGAGATATTACTAGTGATCTGAGCTCAAAGGTCATTTAGTATGGCACGTCGTTGCTAGATCAGATGATTAATCTGCCATATTAGCCATTATATGATCTAAGTTGACTAGCATTTTCTCTATCTACATAAAATTAAAGGGTTCTCATGAACTTGAATTTTTGACATGAAGAGTGCAAGAGAATGTTTGATCCTCGTTTTGCACAGAATGTGGGTTTGAGATAATTAAATTTATACTGTTTTCCCTGGTTAATTTTTCTTGCTTCCATAGCATTATCAAGTAAGAAAATACGATTAGTAGAATCCATTGTTAGCAGTGATTCAAAATTATCTAGTTGATACTAGAGACTTCAATCTCCATAACATTGGTGTCAAATCAGTCTTCAAAGATATCTAAATAGTGGTAAAGGATCCATGTCACTTACCAAGAAATTAGCAATGAGAGCATGGTGTTGATGTCATATCTGCTATATTTATATTTGTTTTGTTCAATATTATCTGGTAACAAATTGAGTATGGAGAGAACTGATAATGTACTATTGCCATGTGCAAGTAGGGTTGGTGCTCTTTCTTATGTTGCTGAGACATGGTGATAAAACACACAGTACTGGACTATTGTCCTCATCCAACTACCTTTGGAAGTGTTAAAATTTTGAATTCGATTGATATTGGTTGGATATTTTCTCTCTTCTTATTTTGTTAACTTTACTATGAGACACAATAATGCTGCTCATGAGATTCCTAAGTGGAAAGTCAAACAAACCCTTTTATTTTTTACCTAAAAACTTGTTATTGAAGCACCAATGGACTTGTTTGTTCAACGATTTTTACCAGTTGCCATGTACCAGTGTACCATGGTATTGTCTGTTTCATATGCTATGTTGAGCGTGTTAACACAAACTTGGCAATGTCTTTGGCTTGTCCGTCAATGGATACATGCCAACCAATATACCTGCAGAACACTGATGCACAAAGTAAGATCCTTGTTGAACGATAATACTTGTCAAAACTTCTTTAAATGTATTGTGCTCTAAGAGCTCACTAAATTTCTTGTGTTGTAAAATTCATGTTAATGGAGGGCTTGTAAAAGTTATTTTAGGTTGCATTCCTAACTAAGATGAACTTCTTATGACTTTATGACCTCCCAATAAACTTTGGGTTTTAAACTGGGAAGCTTCGCTATTAGGAACAAGTCGGCATTAAGAGGGGGAGTGAATTAGTGCAGCGGTAAAATCACCAGTTTAAAAATCTTCGTACAATAAAACCGATCGGAAAGATGTTAACTTGAAAGCATACGGAAGAGTGTAGTGAATATAAAGCAAGTAAAGAAGAGCAGTTTGCAGGAAATGTAAATTACAAGAATTAAATGCAAACCGAGTTATAGTGGTTCGGTCGTCGTGACCTACATTCACTCTACTGATTCGTCTTCCGTTGAGGCCACCGGTATCCACTAACGGTCTTCCTTCAGTAGGTGAAGACCAACCATTTAACCAGAGATGAGAGGGATATTTATAGGCCTCAAGTGGATTCAAACTTCGAGCCTAAAAGAGTCTCATCCCGGGTTTCTCGAGTCCTAGCAGTACCACCGCTTGTGCTGGGCGGTACCACCGCCTGACACCCTGTCATTGGGCGGTACCATCGCCTTACACAGTCTCGGAGATTGTGCCACGACGGTTTCACTTGTTTGATCAATGTTTGATCCTTTCACTTGGCCCAACATAGCTCAAACTTGGGTCACTGAATGGGCCTTTCTCTTGGCCCAAAACAACCATATTTTGGGCTCAGTTGGCTCCTAATTGAGTTGGCTTAATTACATTCTAAACCGACTCAATTAGATTCTAAACTGACTCGATCTAGACATAATCGATTACAAGCGAATCCTTGTTGTCCGGCATGTCATTGGTTCATCCGACGCTTCGTCCGATCCTTCGTCGCTTCGTCCTCTCCTTCGGTGTATTGCCCAATCAGCACATTGTCTTCTCGCAACATCAGATCTTCTTGGTGCAATGTCCGATCTTCTTGGCCCGATGCCCGAATTCACAGCTCGAAGTCTTCTGCCGATACATCAACCGTTCCTCCAGCCCGACGTCCAATCTTCAGACATGTTTGCTCCGGCCCAACGTTTGATTCCTCCTGCTTTAATCAATTTTCCTTTTCTGATCGACGTTAGCCCTGTGTCACTTAAACGCACATTAAATTACAAACACTATCAATTGGTTTCATCGTCAAAATCCGAGATTCAACATTCGCAAGGTGCCAGTGGTAGACCATGTGTGCATAATCTGCATGCCAGGTGGGGTACCCACAATTGCAACTTTATTGGAGCAGTATAGTCAAGCTTCGAGTCGACTTATCAATAAATGCAAGAGCAGTTATTCTCTTGACAAAGAATCCATGAATCTCCAATCTTTGGTGGAAGAAGTTATGGGTTTCAGGGAAGGATCCTGACCCTTTTCCTTGTCTTGAAGTCCCTAGCTTGTGGGACCCTGAAAATGGAGCTCCAGTCTCCGCCCTTTGGCAGCCTATCACACTTGTGTGGTTCTCAATATGTAGCCTTGTGTGAGGCTACATAGTATGCGTCCAACCTTCAACTTGCTTTCTGGCCAGCTGGATGTTGTGCAGATCAAGTGGTTTGAATCTAAACTAATATATTCAGTCACATTAGATGTTTAAAAAGCTGAAAAAGTCGTAAATGTAATACATGCCTTTTTATACAATCCTGTGCTCCATTATTGAATCAGGATACCTTTTTGTTTCATAGTTGGCCTCTTTGTGCCTTTGATATTGGGTTTGACATTGTTAAGATTTTTATTGCAGTTGTTCTCATAAACTGGGGAAAAGGGTTTAATATGAGAAGTTTTCATGTTACTGAAAAGCCTGAACTGTAGAGTCTCAAAGTGTTAGAAGTTTCTTTAACGGAAGAAACTTACTGGGTATGTCTCTGGTTTTTGTTTGACTTAGAGGCTTTTGAGGAGGTCATGATCATCATATAAAGAGGAATTGTCCGGTTAGTACTGTAGAGGAATCTTCCGTTGGTGATCGCAAGAAAGTGGTTTGCAGATGACCTGTTTCTCATCTTTTTTTGTTCTCTTCCTCGTCTTCATTGCCTGCATGCCTGTGCAGGCACACTGCTGTCCTGTACTGTGTTGCTGATATGTACTGTTTTGAGGTTGGTTGGCCTGGATCATGCTGCACAATGGGTGTTATTTTCTATCTTCTTTATTTCCTTTCACTTTGCCACACTTCTCTTTGTCTTTTCTTGTTTCTGATTTCTAGTTAATAGTTTGACACTGTGGACCTAAATCTGCAAGTTACTAGTAATTATCTGGTGGCTTGATGAATTATACAATTCATAATGGAAACTGATAATATATGGTGTGAACATGTTGAATTATCATATATTTTGTTCCATCCTCGCAGGTTTCAGATGGTTGATTCTTGTATCTACTGAACTTGCCAGAAGTTATAACTAATTCAAAAAACAATGGCGGGTTTATCACGCAGCTTGTTGACTTGCCTGCACTCTGGACAGCTTGCTCTATTGGCAATTCTGGTCTCTGGTGGAATAGTATTGCAAATTTTGGTTAGTACAATCTCCACATTGGTCTTCTTTATTTTTTTCTTGTAAAACATCACCCCTATCTTTTCTTTTGTCTACTGTGATGTTTCAGGCATGTGCTTTGTACAATAACTGGTGGCCTATGCTAACAGGTAATGGAGAAATTGATTTGTGATCAAAATTCCTTTTTCTAAGATGAATGTTTGTCTTCATAAGTTTCTCAATTCTTCTCCTTCAGCGTTGATGTATGTAATTCTTCCGATGCCATTGTTATTCTTTACGGGATCCAACAGCAGCTCACTCATGTCCAGTGAGGGAAATGGGTTAGCATTTCCTGTATTTAATTAAGACTGAATTATTGTTTCCCTAGATCTATTAACAAACTCATGGCCTACCTATTGACAGATGGGTAAACTTCACAAAATTCTTGACCGGTGCTTCAGTCATTGGAAGCATTGCGATACCTTCCATCTTGAAGCATGCAAATCTCATCGGATGGGGGGCGCTGGCAATGGAGCTCTCTTCTTTTGTGGTTTTCGGTGTGGCCATCCTATGGTTCCTCCAGATGAGCAATCACGATGACTACAGTTATTTCTAATGCTTGATTAATGTGCGTGTGATTTTTATATTCTAATGTTTTGATTATCGAGTTATGGGAGTGGATTTCTTCCCTCTTATCTGAATTCAGGCAAATTACTGCTTGTGCATTTATGCTACTCGATCACATTTGTTCAAAGTTGCATGTAATGAGTGGCTACAACGCCTTGTGATTTTGCAATTATGTGAACTTGATCGTGTAACCAAAAGACTCAGATTTTGGAGATACTATCACAAGAAATGCATACAAATGTTGAGGACCGATTTGTTTCCTTTACCCAAAGAAATAAAAACTATGCATCATGAAAAGGACACTGTTTGTGCAATATGCTGGATAAGGAGTCAGGTTAAAAGTGATCATTAAGTGAACCAAAGACTGCTTATGCTGTGATCATGTGAATACTAGTATTCTTATCATGGATTTGACGTGTCAGATAAATAAAAAATATGGATAGTCAATTTAACATGTCACATTGTGTGTCTTAACTAAAGTTTTACTGACTGGCTTATAATTTTGGTGCATTTCATCAAGTCAAAAGCATGGACTTGATAAAAAAATCATGCAACATGTGGGTTTTTAGTATTATATATTTGTTACTGTAAATTCTTGTTATTTTTAAGGGATGCACCTGCTGTCCTTTTTTATTGAGAGAAGTCGGGGATTAATTTGATGGGTGATTATGTAAAATCATCAATTATTATATCAAATGTAATAAAGTTATAAATTGGGTTATTCAATGTTATGTAAAATCATCAATTATTATATCAAATGTAATAAACTTATAAATTGGGTTATTCAATGTAATGTTCGTATATCTTTCGATTTTATTTATATTTATAGTAGGTTATAAATTGGGTGGGTAGCCCAAGTTTAATTGATTTTTACGGTCCTTTCAAGCTTTGGACCAAGCTTACAAACGTAGTAGGTTGTGTGTAGTTGTCCGACAGAGATAAAACTATCTAAAACTAGATCATCAAACTAATTATTATCATTTTGAGTTTTTCTAGCTCCACAAAGTGTAGTGTCGTGAAGTGTTAGTCTAACCGTTGTGTCGAAATGATCGGTAGATCGACATGTCTGTACATCGTGTCAAAACCCTTTATCAATATTAAACCCCATATCAGTATTAAATCACCTTTGGTAGTAGAGAATTGACATTCTGCTGTTCGTAATCTTGACCCTAACAAATGTAAAGTTTCCCCTGCGCTGCTCTCTGAAATGGCACATCATTTGTGTACAGTTTCCCCATATCATTTTGATCTTCCTCTTATCTTGTGCCACTTCCAACATCACTCGATGCACCACTCCTTAGAAACTAATCATCCAACTGCACAACCGTAAATGAGTAAATGAATAATTATCTACATCAAGTACAAGAATTGAACTACCATTCCTAGTCTTACAAAATTTACTGACTCTATCAGCTGGACTTTTTCCCCTTGTCACAACTCGGCAAGAATGCTTTGAGAATGAAATCATAGTTAGTGATTGCATTTAGAAAAGCCAATCAAACTGCTAAGCAATGAATTGCGTGTTCAGTATTTATTACAAGGAATGCAGTAGTGCAGCTGCATTCTGCAATGAGGATGAAGTAACTCTAGTGATAGGACATAATCTCTTTTCAATTCTCCGAGCATGTCTTGTTAAACAGAAACAACACGTGAGGGGTAGTTAGTCTTAATGACCGGTATACATGCCTAATTAAGCTGATCATGCTACGAAAAAATCTGGACTCTGCCGCACAACAATACCTGCAAAAAGTAACTGATAGTTAGAATCTGAATGGAAGTGACATGTACAATAAATATATGCCTGTCAAGAACAGAATTATTTGAAAATAATATTATTGCTGCCGAATGCGTGAATACTGAGATAATAAAACATTCTCATCTTTAGATAGAGCAAGGTTATTTTTATAATATGAGATGTCTAGTGCTAGGAAGATAGTAGAGAACTAGAGATCATAGCATGCCCAAAATAGCCAATATAGTGAACCTAAACATAGAAGCAACTTGGATAACCCGAATAAACTTTGAGCTGTGTTGGAACAGGTGAATGCTTATCAGTAAGAAAATATTGAAACTAAAACTAAGCTTGATAACGTTTAGTAGCCTAAGAGCATGTGAAGACAGAATATTTTTCTTCTACATCTGCTGTTAGCATTGCTAGACAATTTATCAACCTCTTTGGATAAGGATCTATATCATGACTTATAATCTGCAATTACTAAACCAAACACTTGTAACTTTCTGGAGGTATCAACAAACAGATGACCCTAAAGTATTGTAAATCTCATATACTGATACACACAGCATTTGCTGATGATCTTGACATGTTGGAAACATGACGGTCCAATCCCATTACCTTTGAGATGCTAAATGGTAAATAAAACACATTATTGTATCATCGAATGTTTTCACTATAGAAGCATTTAGAGCCCGTGGAGAATAACATTATTTTGTTTTAGAGGAATTTACATGCTCAACTAGGGGACCATCAACCCAAAATAGTCATTAATAATTCAATATTCATGTCAATACAACATGTATCCTTTCAGTTTGTATGCAGGGTCTCCATTCCTTAAACATGCCATTGGACTTGTTCCTCCCCAAGCAAGATGAAGATGTTTGAAAATTTCGTTATATTCCATCATGTGATAACCTTGATTTCACCCTGTCCCTCAACGAGGAATGCTTGGTTAAGAGAACGATACAGCAATTGACTAATCCAGACAACAGTTGTAGTCAATATCTACATTCACACTAGCAACATTTTGAACAGAGACGTCAACGATTAGAAAACAATAGTCTGAATCCATCTTTCTGTCAAATGGTATCCGGCAAGAGCCATTGTTTTTTAACTACTTATGATATCCTTCAACTAGGATGTGACTAAGGATAGTGATTGTTACTTTATTAGAAAGCAAGAAACAAACAATTAACTAGAAATCAGAAACAAGAAGAGGCAAAGAAGGGCACCAAAGTGAGAGGAGAGAAAGTAGATAGAAAATAACACCTACTATGCAGCATGATCCATGCCAACCAGCCTCAAACCAGTGCATATCAGCAACACAGTAAGAACAGCAGTGTTCCTGCACAATTTGTGACTAGGAAAGTGATTTTTCAACTACAATTCCTGCACGGAATGGTATTGACTGGCAAGACCCATTGTTCTTCAACCACCATTGTACCTTATCCTTTAACTAGAATGTGACTAAGGATAGTTGTTGTTACTTTATTAGAAAGAGAAAAATCAAACTATTAACTAGAAATCAGAAACAAGAGAAGGTAAAGAAGGGACAAACGTGAGAGGAAAGAACGTAGGTAGAAAATAACACCTACTATGCAGCATGATCCAGACCAACTAGCCTCAAACCAGTACATATCAGCAACACAGTACAGAAGAGCAGTGTTCCTGCTTAGTTTGCGACTAAGGATAGTGATTTTTTGACTACCATTCCTGCACAGAATGGTATGAGTGACAAGACTTGTTCTTCAACTACCATTATACCTTATCCATTAACTAGGATGTGACTAAAGATAGTGATTGTTACTTTATTAGAAAGCAAAGAATCAAACTATTAACTAAAAGTCAGAAACAAGAGAAAGCAAGGGTACCAAAATGAGAGGAAAAAAAGTAGATAGAAAATAACACCTACTATGCAGCATGATCCAGACCGACCAGCCTCAGACCAGTGCTGAACAGTGGTGTTCCTGCACAGTATGTAACTGAGGATAGTGATTTTCAACTACCATTCCTGCACAGGATGGTATGACTGGCAAGATACATTGTTTTTCAACTACCATTGTACCTTATCCTTTAACCAATATGTGACGAAGGACAATGATTGTTACCTTATTAGAAAGTAGAAAATCCAATCTAAAAGTTTGTGCCTTACCCCGATAAAGACTTCTTGGTAAAAGAAATTACTGACAGTGTATAAAAATGTAAAATAATTGTGTCCAAGGAACTAAAATGGTCTATACACCATAGCACGATTGATATTTTTAATGAAGTCAACAATGTTATCCAAAAAAGTAGCATCCTAGAATAATGTTACCTTGTATATAATGTAGTTTATTATCGTCAGAAACTGCTCTATTCAACCTGCAAATGCATGCCAACAAAAAACAAAGCATCAATGTATGTCTGACTTCATAAACGGGCACATAAGCTGGCTTATGCAGCTTCAGGCATACCCCAGGTTTCAGAAGTGTTCATCAACTTCTCATCACATGCAAATGAATTGACTCTAAAATAATAAAATTGTGTAGTGTGCACACCATTCAACTTATATTTTGCTGAAGCAATTTGCTAATAAAATATTGTGCTCGTACATCTAGATGAATCTTGAAAACATCCATCATATAAATGAAGATCTTACTTTGGTATGGAAAGGGGCAAAAATAGCCTTTACAGATTCAAAAACCTCATCAATAGGCTTCAGAGCATCAACCTGTAATGTATCCAGACAACAATTAGTAATTTCTCAATTTTCTCATGAAGCCTTACTGCACATCCACATTGGTTTATGGGAAAGTAAAAAAAGTTAATTCATAATTATCAACATCAGATGTTATCTAAAAGTATAGTTAGTAGATTCTCTTGATACTTTACTCATCTCTCTCTCTCTCTCTCTCAGAGATGTGTGTGTATTTGGGGGGGGGGGGGGGGGGTGCGGTGCAGTGGGTGTGGGCAGAAAAGGAGGGGGGCACAGCTTGAAGGCACAGAATTTCTTATCCTCTGCAAATAGGTGGACTAGGTTAGAACAAGCCTAGAAGAAAATTACAAGATCATAAGATAGTACCGCCCTAGCACTGGATTTCTTATCTACACCCTGTAGGAAACCGAGAATACTCAGACTAGCAATAATCAACTAACTCAAAAAGTAAAAATTACTTACAGTGCCACCACTAATATCAGAGAAGTTGGTACTTTGAGTAAAAAATCAAACAACTCTGAACTTTTATTGTAGAATGAAGAAAACATGGTAAAATCTAGCATTGACAAATTTTTTGAAGGACTGCTGGTAGATACCTTTCGAACCTTGCCCTTCATGTCATAATACTCAACTACAGGTAAACTGGATTCCACAAACACTCTAAAACGCTTCCTTATGGTTTCGATGTTGTCATCATCTCTTCCCTGGACCATACAGAAGTATTAGTGGTTCACAAATTAAGTGGGTGTGAAAATCAAATTCGAAAAACAGATGACAGAACCTGATTTCGACTTAAAAGTCTCCGTTCCATCTCTTCCTCAGGGCAATCAAAAAATAGGACAAATTCTGGCTCAATTTTTGTCTGTAATAACAAACAATTTTACTGTGGATGTAAACCAATATTGAGCTATAGCTAATCATGAAGCTACCAGCATATTGCTAACTTACAACATTCTCAAAAGCAGCACGATTCTCTTCATTTCGAGGAAAGCCATCAATAAGAAATTTGTCATTTCCGCTTTCAAGCATAGTCTTCTGTAAAAGGTTAATTGTAACCTCAGAGGGGACAATTTTGCCTTCCTTTATCATGTTAGAGATCATGGTGCTGGACAAAAAGCATTAAAAGAAAAAAAATGAGAATTTCCAACTGCATAAGATGCCAAAGAACTTCAGCTTAATTTACATATCCATATGGAGCATACCAACCAGTTGTAAAGAAATCAAGTTTTAAAAGAGAGGATAAGTAATGGACTACCAAGCAAATCTGTGCTCTGGAGAGGTTTGTTCAGTTTAACAGAGGAACAGAGGATGACCATTGGAAGGCCAAACTAAGACATCTGACCTGGAGGTTCAAACTATTTATGTCACGATACTGCCAATGCCTTCATCCTAAGCCAAACTATTTCTGAGTATTTTCTCTCTCACTCAATTTCTCCTTTGGTTGCCTTCCCTTCTCCCTCTGTGGCTAACTTCTCTTCTTGAAACACACTCTTGGTAGTCTTCTTTCCTTTGCCTGAATTTTTCCTCGACTCAGGTCAGAGTTTGGTTCAAATGCCATAGAGAGAGAAAGTCACTAGCCACTTCATAACAGGTCTGCAAAATGGTTCTTCAACCCAGCAATATGGTGGTCTCCATAACTAATTGATTCCTTGTCACTACATACTGCATGCTTCCTTCTCTTGTCAACTCTCAGTTTCTTCTTCTATTCTTCCCTTATTTCTCCTCTCACCTTTTCGAAGTTCTTCAAACTTATAGAAAATGTGTCATTTACATTTCTCACAGCTTTCAACTGCATATCCACCTTTATTAACTTCAGGCAACTTAATGTTCAATCATTTCAAGTGACTTCCCAGTCAATTTCATGGCACTCTAGACTGCTAATGTAGCAGAGTGGTAAGATCCTAAAGTATGAAGTCAGGACAATCTGTCCCACCTAATTCTACCCTTGTCAAAGTTGAAGCCTGATAATAGAATTATAGGAGCTATAAGCTTGCATAGTACATAAATATTAGATACTAAAACCAAAGAAAGACATTGCTCAATACCCATTTTCTGAACCGGACTTAATTTCGGCACGCAGAAGATCACCAGCACTAAGATGGGTAAAACCAAAGTTTTCAACAATTCTTGTGCACTGTGTGCCTTTTCCACTGCCAGGCCCACCTGTTACAAAAAAAAAAGAGAAAATGAAACAACAAGAGAAACGAGAGAGACATCAACCAACCAACAAAAGCAGAGGCAAGAAAGTAACACAATATGAAATTTGGTCATTTACTACATCTGTGAAAATCACTTGTCATCTAGTAAAAAATTTATTGCATAAATCACACTGACACATACAGAACTGCATGCCATCTTTTCACAGAAGAACAAAAAGGAATGTGAAAGTAGAAAACTGGATTAGTGTCAAGTATTCCTAACACATGAATATGTCTCTTGTTATTTAGCATTAGATTGCCATTTGAATTTCTGTAAAAATGGGAACTAGGATACAAGCAGTAGTACCATTCAGAAGGAATGATGGATTGTAAGTTCAATAACAAAGATTTACCAAACAAAATGCACATAATTTTCACTGACTGACGATGACAGCATTAGAAACTTGCCAGAATTATGCACAATTACAAAGACAATAATTGGACAAAGCGACGAATTTCTTGGAGAATTTAAAATTGGTCAAAGAATTCAAATCATTTTTTTTTTTCAAGCAAGAAAGTCTTACCTAACACAAAAACAACAATGATCTTGTTGTCACCTGGGAAGCTCCCATTAACATCCTGCATTCAAACAGCTAAGTATTGTCCTTGATATCACCTTAAAGAAAGTGAACTTCTACGAAAAAAAATAAGGAAAGAAATTCCACAGAGAAAACATAGATAAAGTGATTATTCAAACTTTATATACCATATTCGGCAAGAGCATTATGAATATAAGGGAAAAATGCTAACAGAAGGTCTATTTCAAAGGGTACTGATAATGCCAACAGAGGAACACAAGAGAAGTCCCAGTGGAATAAATAAGTAGAGCTTCGATGACCAGCAAGATAATCTCTTTCAAATAAAATAACTCAGAAAGGAGTATACCTTGGTTGAATCTACCATGGTGCCCATGAACGCAATTTAACTTTCAAGTTGTGACGTCTGCAAGGGCAGTCGTTCAAATTGTTTCAGCATATATCAAGTGCATGCCAACCAAGATACATAAACACAGCAGTATATTGGAAAGGTTTTTCCAAAATGAGATCACGTTGGAAACTTCAGGACCACGAAACTCTACTAATCAATACAAAGAGAGGTAGCAAATTGCAATCAAAGGAAGTCATCAGCTTCAAATGAATGAGCAGTTTTATTGATCTTAGCAGAATACGAGTTATGCCATGTCAAGTCAAATGCATCTCTATAACGGGTCTAATCCACGTATATCCGTTACTCCACACAACACAAACAGAACAGAAGTAAACTGCAACGCACAGAGAGGCAGATCCAAAAACCAGAAAGAACGGTCATTCATTCGACAACACTAATTCCACCATCTACCTCAAGAAACGAAGCTAAACCCTTGTTCCATCTAACACCTAAATCCCACCAGAGAATAAACAAGAACCGGAGAAGATCTATGCTTCAACTGAACGCAAGAACGCGTACCAAGAAAAGAAATCGTAGAAACCTACAGATCCGTACACCAAACTCGCCAGATCAAAGCATATTAAACCATATGATCTGATGCTCCGCGACGGAATCGAAGCATGAGGAAAAGCAGGAGGGAATCGCATCAACGCATCAGATCCGGTGAGGGAGGCAGGGAGGGGAGGTGAGAAGAGAACGAGATCCGATACCTGAGACCGACAGCTTCGATTCCGACGCCTCTCCCTTCTCCTCCACGCTTCTATTCTCTCGGTTGCAAGGAAACGAGCCTTGGAGGAGGGAAATCGGGATCACGGGCTTATTTATAGGCAGAGAGGGTGGCCAAGGAAGCCACGAGACGAGCCAAAAAAGCTTCTTAGTATCAAGGTTCGGAAACGATCAACGGCGCTTCGATCTCGATCGAACGGTCAGTATTACCTGATGAGGAGACCATACTCAAAAGTTGCCCCTCGCTCGTCCGCAGCCCAACCGGGTCCCACCATGGGGCCCGTGTTGTTCGTCCTCAGAGGCTATGAACCGGTCAAACCAAATAACCGAAAAATCTGTATATATATATATAATATAATATAAATATAATATATATCGAGGGACACTTGTCTTCGCTAATTTTATAAGGAAGAAACAATGATCCATTATCATGATGTGGTATCTTTATTTTCTTTCAATTATTGATCATATTATTCTTTTGTTTCACTAATTGATACATTGTTCTTGATCATATTTATTAAGAAGCCTAAAAAAATTGATGCTGTGATCGATGTACTTTATTGTGGCTTTAATGATTATTTTCATGAATTAACGTAGGTTTTAGAACATCACACTCCACAAGATTAAAGGAAGTCTCGAAAGTTTAATGAAGCTTGCTAAACGAACTGCATCAATATTGCTAGAAAACATGAACTCTTACTCTCTTACACCCTTAAATAAACAGAAAAAAGAAAAGAAAAAGAGGGGCAGATCAAACACGTGAATGACTGAAGTAGAGGATCACTCGATGGAGACGATGATGCCATGGGCAATGCTCGCCAACCTGCTGAAGTCTTTGTCCATGGACGCCAAAGGAAACGATCCCTTGGATTCCTTGAACGCCTCCTCGCACTTGTCCGCCGCGTCCATGGCGCCGTCGAGCTGCGCCATCGCCTTCTGGTAGAGCCGGGCGGAGAGGTTGTCGAGGGCGTCCCTCAAGCGGTCGGCCGCGTCAGTGTACACGTCCAGGCAGGTGTTGAAGCAGGACTTCACGGTGGCGTCGTTCTCCAGGTCCATCAGCTCCTCGATCTTGGACTCGGTGGCTGTCGCGTGGGAGATGGCCAGCTTCGCCGCGGTGGCCGCCAGCTCGTGCAGGTCGGTGGGCTTGACCAGCGACGTCGCGGCGCCGAGGGACGAGACGCAGAAGTCGTAGCCGACGGCCGGCTGGGTGTCGACGACGGCCTTGCAGGCGTCCTCGACGGTGGCGGGGCTGCCGCACGTCTGCTGCTGGACGGCGGCGGGGAAGGCATACGGGGCGGAGAGGAAGATGGCGAGGTAGAGGTAGAGAAGTGGCTTCATGGCGGGGCTCATGGGGGGGGGCGGCGCACAGAGAGCAGAAGGCTGCTTATGAACACTGTGGTGGAGACCTCTTCTTTCGGGGAAGGCGTGCAGGTGTTCTACGGGGAGAGAGGCATTGAACAGTTCATATACACAAATAGCGAGTCTAGTGTTCACATACTGAGTGTGGGAGTATCTTTTTTACATTTAAATATATGTTTAGATATTCTCACTAATTATTAGCATGGTAAAGAAAGAGGAGAATAAAAGCATATGCAAAATATGATTTAGTGACCAAATTTATATATTCTAATGTTATATGTATAAGATTTTGGGTATATGCTTTACACTTTTATTATGCTTATAACAAAGAAGAAAGAAATATGAGAATTGAAGAAAACAATGAACATGGAAAGGAATTTGGATCTCAAGGCAATAATATTTACTTGAATTTGTATACATTATTTGACACCAAGAAAAGGTACACGAATTGGAGAATGAAATATTGGTACAAGTTCTTGAGATCATTTGCGGAGTTCAGCTAAGGAAAACAAACTTGGGATGTGGCCTATGTAGGCTTTGGATGCCAAAGAAATTTATGGCATTGCGACTCATTTATGTATTCATGCATTTCACATGGGACACAAAGATGACAGGAAGATAATTTAGATTCATGGAAATATAAATGCAGCTAAGAAATAGTGCAAATTAGACATATGCTGGTAGTTAAAAGCATGTTCTCTTATCATGTCTTGAGTTGAATCATTAGTACTTATGTTCAGTCAATAATTAGAGATCAAGCAATGGAGCTATAAGAAGAGTGCAATGACAGTTAAAGATGAAAGATGTGCTACATATCAGTGTTTTCAAATTAGATTCAAGGGAAATAGATGAAGCTGACCGAGGAAAAAGAGACATGAAATATTCTGCCATGCAAACAGTATAAACTTCTCAAGGATCACACTTACTGAGTAGTCACTTAAAGCACTGTTTTTGAGGAGTTATCAATATGAATCTACTTCAGGTGAAGATTTGAAGAGCTCCGACGACTACCAAATTAACCTTCACCAGCTTTAGGAGGCTTCAAATTGGAGATTAATGTCAACCACATATTCCAACAGCAAATAGAGAACATATCCTAGTGCACTACTGGATCTGGGTTGAATTTCAGTGATTCCCTCCAAATGAGTTCTTTGATATCTTCTTCAGTATGTGATGGATGTTCAAAATCGAAACTGAATGGAGTCGAGCAAACAGGTTCATCATTAATTTCATGAAGAGAAGCCAAGTATGGGTGGTGCAGAGCTTGATCAACTGCCACAAAAAAATAAACATGATTGTTTTCTTGAAAAAATAAGATGACAGCAGCTGCCTAAAGCTGTATCAAGAAACATTAGAAGACTTGATATACCAGTAATTCGCTTGTTCGGATCAAAAACAAGCATTTTTTCTAGCAAATCAGTGGCTTCGTTAGACATGGTGTGAAACCTAGCATGAAATTGTTGCTTCGGGTATTGAGGAAGTTGTCTCATGTATCTTCGGGCATTGTCACTTCGGAGAAATCCGAGGCTTGAGTCATCGGGTGAACCTATTAGCTTCCCACAGTGAAGAATTAAATGAAATGTCAGTTTATTGGCTACAAGAAGAAATCTTTTAACTGCAAAAGAAAGTGAATTTTCTCAAATCATTGATTTATGTTAGGCCAAAAAGTATAGATATTTAAACAATTAAAGTGATTGAAGTACAAACAATGGTTTTTATACATTATACAGTTGTGTCAGCAATAAATTCAATTGCACCACCAGTATCACCAAAAATTTCAACTGTGGTTGAATGAATGAGTATACGTTTATGTGCATCAGCATAGTTGCTAGTCAGGTAGCTATTATGGATATTGGATATTCTTTACATAAAAAACAGACCAAGGAGTGCTATTTCATACAAGGTTCGTCGTATCGTACCGTACCGATGTTTCGATCCTGGCTCGGTACGGTACGATACCGGTATACCGAGCGGTACATTAGGGTGTATCGAGCGGTACACCCTGGTGTACCGAACAATTTTATATTTTTTATATACTGTAACAGTATAGCACTGTAGCACTGTAATGGTACTGGGCAGTCTGCGTACCAATAACCTATCAGACCGGTACGTACCACCCGTACCGGACGGTATGCTTTTGGCAGACCTTGATTTCATATATCAGTGCCACAGTGGACCAGTATGTAACAGTATGGCACAGGCTGGTGCTGTACGAGTTAATTATGATTGTCAAGGGTGTCATGAGCACTCCCTCACATCAGAAGGGAGATCTTGTATTGATGTCCGAAAAGACTGGTAGGTTTGTCATACCTTGGTAACAATCCATATACTGGCATGCTGCATTGGTAGAGATTTCACCATACATATGTTGCAAATGATTGGCATGTTAGGTGCACAGGTTCAACAGAACGAGGCATATGCACCTGAGAGTTGTAATTTTGGTTGCTAATAATGGTTTTTGACCTTACTCTTAAATGTTACAATGCCCCTTCTATGACTATGACATAAGTTTTAGCCACAGAAAATAGATAATAATCAAAATGTAGCTCAATCATGAACAACACGATCAAACATTTTATCAGAAAGTTGAGGTAGAAATTGGAATGTCACCACTCACTACATTTTGCATTCTACAAGTTATATTAAGTACATGAAATGTGCAAACAACAGACACTGTTGTACATGGAGAATTGCCAAGAAACAAGACCACAGAAGTAAAGGACTAATGAGTTACAACTAATAATAGAACACACAAAGTAATGTTTAGTGATCACTTAATCATCATTAAAGTAGTTTATATGAAGTCAAGACACTGTTGTACATCAGATAGACTACTTTGTATGGCGCATTAACAAGATGTTAACAATGATTAAAACATAGCAAGGATAAAAGATAAATACCAAAAAGAATCATGATTTTTAACAGTGTAAAGCATTAGATGTAATAAGATTTAAGTTGTCTGACATTAACAATACAATTATAACAGGTAATTTCATATGCAAGTAATCATAGTATAATATATATTTGATCATGGAATGCACTTAAACTTGTACCTCAGTTATCAGCCTTAACTGATGGACATAGTCTTTACCAGGAAATAATGGTTCCTTGGTAACAATTTCGCCAAATATGCATCCTACTGACCAGATGTCAATAGCAGCAGTGTACTCCGAACAATTAAGGAGCAGTTCCGGTGCTCGATACCAACGTGGGACAACATATTCAGTCATGAAATCTGTCTCAGAAGTCGTCCTTGCCAATCCAAAATCTCCAATCTTAAGGTCACAATTTGCGTTTATCAGCAAATTGCTGGGCTTAAGATCACGATGCAGGACATTGGCTGAGTGCACATATTTCAGCCCTCGAAGTAATTGATACAGAAAGAACTGCCAAGAATAATTGAATATCATGCAAGCCAGAATTCAAAGATATTAGGTAAACAAATCCTTGTGATACACCAAACTATCATGCAGCAAGACAAAAAAACTAAGGTGCCTTTGGTATTGCAGAAAATCTACTTAACAGCAACAACTGAAAAGATAAATAACTGAAGCCTATATTAGCAACTTATATTCAATATGGCAATCCGCATTTGGATGAGAAAAAAAAAACAGAGCCTAACATCTGGAGCCTAGAACCCTAAATTTGCAACAAGATCTGCTAAGAACTAATATGTCAATAATCAAGAAAGATTGACCATGTGAATAACTGAATTTGAAAGGCTGATATTTTAGTTAGAAATAAGTAGCTGAACATACAGTAAAAAGCTTTTCGGAATGCAGTAGAAAGAAGAAGATTATAAACGTTCATGTGACATCTTCCAAAACTGCAGATGGACATTTAACATGATATATATTGTAGTTTCCAATTTATTATTATCTTCACCAATAGTTTTGGAGCATTCAAGAGAACCAAAAGAAGTTTGTATCTTTCAATTTCACAAATATTTAGCATCCCATTATTGGTCAAAATGCCTTGTTTTTGCTTGACCTTTTCAAACAGTCTTCTATGAGCAAGAACAGAAGACATTTGAAACAACAAAGCAGCTTTAGAGAACATATATGAAACACATCATTTTGGTGTGGAGGTTACCATCTGATATGCACTTGATCCATAGTTCATATGGGAAGTTGTGTGATTTAGCTAAAATTTACAATAAAAGGTTAGTCTCAACCTACATGATCAAATCATTACTTTAATTTTCATATTCTTTTCATAATAACATCTGAATATAACTAAGTTTATTGAGCTTGTGCAATTCTTTATTCAGTAATTGTTTTGATGTTACTACAACAATTTCTTTTTCCTTTTATGTGGGCTTCATTTGACACTCCAGTTAACTTAGAAGTTCTTGAGATCTGTACTTTGCACAGATCTTAAAGTTTTGCAATAATCACATATAAACTTTTGAAAGTAAAGCGCTCAATGAGCAAATGGAGAAAATTCACAAAAGAATGAGATCACAAGTAATGGAGAGTGAAAATTTACACATAAGTGTCCAAATGTAGAAGTTAGAGCATTCAAAAACACAATACATAATCTTTAAAAAATCTATGTTTAAATACTCGCTTGAAGATATATCAACAAGCAAACAAGTCATTCTTCAAATTCATAAATGATCTTTAGAGCTTCACAATAAAACTCATGTAGGTTTGATAATATTATATAAAACTCATGAAGGACTTCATTCATCTTCCAGGTGGGTTGTAATCCACAGAAATTGCTAGCATCAAACCTGGCAATGGTTGTCTGTCAATGGCTGGTTGGAGTGTATTATGTGATGAAGATCAGTATCCATTAACTCGTAAACAATGTAGACATCATTGAAATTTTCCCTGTTTGGAGGGCGTATGATGTCCTTTATTGCAATAACCTGTACTGGAGAATAGTTATCACAGTGTGCAAGTACTACAAAGGTAAGGGTGAATGTTTAAAGCTTCAACAATTAGATATATATGTTGGCTCAAAACAATTAAGTACATATGTTCTGAAAAGATGAAGAACCTCGTAAGGAATAATTAACTCCATATTAAAATAACTTAACTAAAACCTTATCAAACCATGAAAATGAACCATAGATCAAATCCAAATTTTGCAAAGTGTAAGAGTAATTAACCAAACTAAAGTAGCACTGTTGTTGAAACAAAACATTAGGGATCAAATGTTCCTTTCTTGAATATTTCCTTTGTGAAAGCTGCCAGATTAAATATACGAAAATCAATAAAAATAAATATTCCACACAATTTCTTTTTTAGTGATTAATCAAAATTTCAATAACTGAATTTATATTGATAAAGCATGAATATTACATATAGCCCAAAGTCAAAATACAAAAAGAACTTTGAGACTCAACATACAGTAGATGGTACCTCTGACTACCAACTAAAGCCACCAATCAGGAGTAATCAAAAGTAGCTAAGTTCCAACTGAGAACATAGTAATAAGCTTCAAGCAGAAAGACTTCATAGTTTACAATGATGCACGCTTAAGGTTAACATGCCATCTGCACTAGAGCTTCAAATAGATAGACTCCAAAGCTTTACAATGACATGGCTCAAAGTTCAACCTGTTACATTGAACAGATTCCAATTATTGAAGATGATTGTCTTCTTCCTGATTCATATTAGACTTCCTACCAAACTTCACTTCCACCACATTAATGACTTAAGAACATGCCTCATCTACTTCTCCAGTTGGAGAAACAAGCATTTCTTTCAGAGCAGATCAGATAAACCATGACAGCCAGAGCACATCGGTGTATCCCCTTGCTTTAATGCCTTTACTTTGATGTTTCTTTTAAACAAGAGAATTTCCTAAACCAAGATCACAGCTCGAAGGTTCTATGCTACATCCCCATATTTTTAATATTTTAGTCACTGTGATTTGGAAAATGGAACATCCTGTGGGACTTAAAGTTTCATAAACGAACCAAACCAAATTTTGTATTCAAAGGCTTCATTGGTGGCAATTCATTAGGACTTGAACAAAGGATAGTATGACACAAAAATAGTGGAGCTTTATAGTACCTACAACAAACATCATAACCAAACTCATCAGCACAAGATTTATGTTAATGATAATGATACCTGTTTAAGTGCTTAAGAAACATCTGGCCAGAAATTATTCCTAAGAGATCAAGATCACATAAGAAACATCAAGTCAAAGGCTGCTTCTAATGACTTTCCCTTGGGTGGGGAAGTAAAGCATTTCAATATTGGACAATGATTATGAAGGACAGGGTTATCCAACATCAGATCTTCAGAAGACCTGTTTTACTTGCAAATTAATTGAATGATAACAACAACTAGAAACAACCTAAGAGAAGCTGATAGAAGTAGGAGTAATGTCTGTTTCACACCAAACTTACATTCTCATGATTCATGTGACAAAGAAGCTTTATTTCTCTTAAAGTCCTTTTGGCATCAATTATATTATCAAATGCATTGCTGATCTTCTTTATTGCAACCACTTCATGGGTCCGAGAATTCACTGCAGCACTAAAGTAAAGGTAGAGAAGTAACACCTTATTAATCTTGATATTCCCAAAAATTGATTAGAAGAATTAAGCTAACAAACTTTGCAGCAAAGAAGATAAAATTATCCTGTGCTAATAAAGTGAAGAGAGAAAACAAAACTATTTCATGATTGCATCCTGACTCTCAAAGTTGAACGACGAAGGTAGTTATGCAAAAGACATCATCATGGAGAATGAAGAAACCCTTTTCTTTGAAAAGGCATCCATAATATCTTTTTTTTCCCATCTTTTCAATATCTTAGGAAAAGATACTGATATGCTATTGAGTTAGCAAGAAAACAACATTAAACATTTCTGCAATAACTTCGGAAAAGCACAAAGATAATCAGCCCGACTTCCTATGCGTAATTAAAAATGAAAAGAATCAGAACCAAAATCAACTATAAACAAAAATCAATTAAATGCACCAAAGCTAAATCACTAGCTGGATGACAGAGATGACATGCAACCACCATTGGAGTAATGGTTAGGATACTAAAAGGCGTACCCCCGTAATTTAGGTTATCCCATATCAGTGCTGACAAGGATTCATGCGGAGGAGAACGTTTAAACAATCACCTTATAGCTAATCATCCTTTTTCTTTCAAATATTTTCTTTGAAGGATAAAATTTCAAAGCGTCCATCTCTATTCTACAAGCAATTCTGCTTCAAGATCTCTTTGGCTCTGTCTGAGCCATGATACCAACTCGGAACTCAATATCACTCCGTGAAAAGTCACTCCGATGGAATCCTTACCTTCCTTTTTTCTTGTATAACTCCAACTCAAACGTAGAGCAAACGCGAAGGGAAGGAAGACCCAACCGGAACTCGACAACATCTTCATCACAAGCTTATCAACCGGAACTAAAAACAACTCGGAAACCATAAAAGCGGGAGCTTTCTGGCTCACCAGACGATGCCGCTAGCGCCGCGGCCGATGCGGCGAAGCGGGGGGACGTACTTGGCGGTGACCTCGAAGAGGTTCCCGTACACATTGTACCTCACGTATCGCCCGCCGTGCGTCTGGACGCCCTTGATGTGACCATCCCCGCCGGTGGCGGCGGACCCGGACTCCATCATTCCGTGGACCTCCTCCTCTTCTTCCTCGGAAAAGATATTAAAAGAGGGAGAACAGGTAAGGGATGGGGGGAGGGGAACGTTGGAACTTGTGGAGGAGAGGAGGATGAGGGAAAGGAGGGAGGGAGGGAAGGGGATGCCCGTGAAACGGGAGTTGAGGAGCACTTTCTACTCCGCTTCGGTGACGGCCATTTCTTTTGGACGCTTCCCGTCGCCATCGATCGCTCTTCCCCGAGATCAGTTCCGAAGCACCGAAGGAGGGAGAGTACTTTCTACGGCTGTATTGTTGAGTACTTTTACATGTATACCCTCAAACACTATTAAAATATCATATTTACTCCTTTGAAAGAGAATATTCCATTAGCATTCCTCATAAAGAATTAAATTAATTATTTATTAAGCATAATTGATTATGATAAGTTTGAATAAAATAAAGATAAATAATATAATAAATGCATTTGGAAGAAATATGCATTTGAAGCATAATTTACTTTTATCTTAAAATCCGAGGATTTTATTATTATATTTATAATATATTTTTTAATCTTTATAAATATGTGAAGGTTGACCTTGATACAACAATAAGATTATTTTTTTATAACCTAAAAAAATAAAAATTCGAATTAAGAAAATAATATTTTTAAATATTTAAAAATAAAACTAGATATATTGATTCTCCTTTGATGAGCCGTGAGAGCCTCATATATTACATATGTCTTTTTATTTCTTTAATATGTCCATCCTAATATATATTTTGTGTCATCTCTTGTTTATCATAGACAAATTAAGAGCCTTAACAAATCATATTATCATAGATATGTCATCCTTTGGAGGATGCACTCGTCAGTTATTATCATCAATGACCCTGACCCTCTAGCAGGATAAAAGATACCTTAACTTATCATTGTCTTCATGCTATCGACCGCTCATATATAAAACCCGAGCCCCCATGCTAAACAGGGGTAGGCAGACTCTACATCAACTCTTTTGAGCCATATTAGACTCTCTTAAATTACTTATTTGAACGTCGAATAGATCGGATCGAGACATCCTCTCGATATCGATCACTTGTACAAGACCCAAACGTGACCAAGAAGCATCTTGGAGTGACATTAAGCATCTTTGAAAGGTCAAGTCGTACCTCGAAATGATTTCAAACTTTCCCCAACTGATAAGTCGCACCTTAGGATGACCATGAGTTAGCCATTGTGAACTAGCCCTTGGGAGTCCACCTACCTTCTTGGCTGCTCGCTTAAGCTGCCTCCACTGCTTCGATGCAAGCCCTCAGGATGAATTTGTACCTTCGAGATCAAAGCATAACTCTTATTATGTGGAGTGAAGCGATCTTCGAAGATATGTCCAAAATGGTTTGCTAATGACTCTGAAA
Source organism: Musa acuminata AAA Group (assembly GCF_036884655.1). Classification (NCBI taxonomy): domain Eukaryota; kingdom Viridiplantae; phylum Streptophyta; class Magnoliopsida; order Zingiberales; family Musaceae; genus Musa; species Musa acuminata. The sequence continues at coordinate 9,073,266 of NC_088330.1, forward strand.
TGTATGTATAGAAGTTGATAACATACTTAATCAAATCATGAAAACATACTTATAAGAGATCTTTATCATAGGGATCTTATGAACAAGTTCATGCACTGTGTACCCATACAGAATTACATTAATTATTTACTCTTTTGAACTGGAATATTCCATTAACATTCCTCGTACATAATTAAATCAATGATTTACTAAGCATAATTAATTCTGATTAGTTTGAATAAAATAAATATAAATAATATAAAATACACTTGGAAGAAATATGCATTTGAAGCATAATTTACTTTTATATTAAAATCCAAGGATTTCATTATTATATTTATAAACATATATTTTTTTAATATTTATAAATATGTGAGAAGGTAAAATGGTAAGATTGTTTTTTTGTAACATAAGAAATCAAGATATATTTTTTCTTTTGATAATTTTAAAGATAATTTTAAAGATAAAATTATCATATTAACGAACAAGAGCTTCATATACCCTCTTTCATTCTTCAATAATGCCTATCGTAATATACATTTTCTTCTGAAGATTATGAAGAGAGTATGAAACAGGAAACTATTTTTTTGAAGAGGTGAATTTTTACGAGGTTGTTTGACAATTTGAAGTGTTCATGCAGTACTGTCTGATCTTGTTTGGCACATTATCAATTTCTGCACATTTTGGAGCAATCAAAGGACTTGCCAATCATTTCAGACATGTCTCTAGAGATCCCTTCACTCCAAGAAAAAAAGACGATGACAATCATCCTCACCTCCTCGGGTGGAGAGAAGGGAGCTCCGATCATCGTCTTTAGTTGACAATCATGGTGCACACACGATGGTATGCTCCATTTCTTTCCATGTGAAGGTCGAGAAGATAGGTCTTATGCAGAAGGTCCTAACTATCCATTTCTTTTCCATGTGAAAGTGGAGAAGGTAGATCTCATGCCCAAAGTCTAAAGGCGATGATTGGAGTGCTCTTGCTCTCCACCTGAGGCGAGAATGATTGTCATGGTCTTTCTTTGTTACGTGGAGTGAAGGGATCTTCGAGGACATGTATGAAATAGTTGACCAATCACTCCGAAATGCATAGAACTTGATAATGCACCAAACAAAATCAAATCACAAAAACGTATTTGTAAGATATCTTCTATGATCAAGTTCATGCACTGTGTAACTATTGAAAATCTTAAATGATTATTTAGGACAGTGCATGAACTACTCAATAAGTATTTAGGAATCTCAATAAAAGGACTTCTTCACAAGATTAACTCATACACCTCACACAGATTATTTATTGATGAAATTATCGCGCTAAGTAATTATTTGATTATGACAAAACATGATTTTTCACTAAATTTGATCACTAAATCTTTCAAATTTAATGAATATTCGACTGATCTAGTGTTTCTCATTTTAATAAAAAAAAGTGTGATTATCGGCTATGATTTTGCAATTTATTGACCTATTTATGTGACGCTTCAACCACCAAAAAGATTTATTATGTCACTTAATCCATCATCAATTTATGGCTTTCGCATTTAGGAAACAAATTTTTTTTTAATGTTTTAGATGGGGTTCGGATATTTCATAAGCTTAATTAGCGAGAAATTTTGCGCAAAAATTTTAGCATGAGTTCTTTTTCTTTTCCACATAGTTCTGATTTTTCATATAGGAAAATAGTTTATTTTTATTTTGTACTAATTGGTTCTTCTCCTATTTTTTTTTTCTCTTAGATAATATTTTTTTAAAAAAGGAAGACATTATTTTAAAAAGAAAGATATTTTTGTGCTAAGAAAAATATGCTAGAGATTTAATAAAAATATTTTATATGATAGCTTATAAGCCAATAAATGATAAACCTACGTAAGATAATATAGCTGAAAAATCAGATATAAAATAATATAAAGATTTAATTGAGAGATTAATTTATCTCATACATTCAAAACCAAATATAATGTTTGTAATTTGTTTGTTACAAGAGTTATTAAACTGAGAACTCTCAATTATAACATCCACTATAAATGAAATATTTTAAATTATAATCTTATATAGATAGTGACATACTGAACTGGTGTTCCATTCAGTATATGTTAATCTTGACCAATTTGACTCACTCATCATGTAAGATTTCTTATATACTTTCCGTTACTAAATATATGAATCATGAGATCCGAATACCCTAATTTTTAGTTTGTGAATGATAAAGTGCAGAGTTAAAGTGCATAATAAATTAATGATTAATTATTTGTGAATGATCGATGATAGCCTGAACCAATGTCTGTCGTACCGAAGCGTACCGGCCCGTTGGGTACTCGGTACGCGGACCGTCCTATACTGTTATAGACTGCTACAGTATCGATATACCAGGGTGTACCGCTCGGTACGCCCTGATGTACCGTCTGGTACACTGGTACCGTATCGTATCGAGCCTGGGTCGAAACTTCGATACAGTACGGTATGATGGACCTTGGCCTGAACGCAAAATGAAGTACTGTTCTCATGAAAGTCGAGGTAGAGAAACAAAAAGGTCACTAGGCTTTTTGCATCGTCGAAATGATTCATCCTATGGCATGAAAGCTAGAGTAGTTGTACTAAGAACATGAAATGTGCAAACGTAGCATGAGAAATGCATTAAACGGAGTGTTGCCAAGGAAGAAACCTGCCGAAGTAGATGAATAATGAGTCATATGACACACACACACGAGAAAGCCTCACCTCCTTTCATGGAGCGAGCGGAGCTTCGATCATCTTCTTCGCATCTGTTACTGCACTACTTGCATCTCTGATAGATACAATGGTGATGGGAGCTCCGCTCACTCCTTGATTGTGTGAGTTGCTCATTGTTCGTTCACTTCTGCGGCTTGTTTCTTGGCAATCCTCCGTTTAATAGATTTGTCATGCTGCTGTATGTTGTTTGCGCGTTTCATAGTCTTAATACAACTAATCAAGTCGTCATGCCATATGATGAACTCCTTCCAAGAATGCCAAACCGAGTGACCTTCTCTTCTTCTGTTGTCTACCTCAACCTTCATCATGAGAACAGCACCCAATTTGACTATCTTCTGCAACAGCGTCGACAAATCTTGCATTCGATGCCATGACACGGCGGAGCCTTACGTCTTCACCATCGAAGGAAAGAAGATGGAGAAGATGAGCTACTTGACTTGTGCAAAGATGATGATCGGAACTCCAAGTCAAGTAGCTCCGATCAATTACCAACCGGGGGTCTTGCGGCAGATCTTACGCGGAAGATCCAAAGGGGAGCGACTCGGAGCTCCCTTCTCTCCACCGGAGGAGGTGAGGATGATGTCATCCTTCTTTCTTGTGTGGAGCGAATGGAACTCCAAAACACATACATGAGATCAGACCAAGAGAATATATTTATAAGAGATCTTCACCGCAGGGATCTTTGTCAAGTTCATGCACTGTATCATTAAAAACCCTAAAAGATTATTTAGGACAGTGCATGAACTCTTTGCGCAGTAATTATTTAGGATTTTTTTTTTCCCACGGTTCATGAACTCGTTCACAAGATCAAATCATACACTTCACGTAATGCATGTCACTAAAAGATTTGTTTTGTTGTCACTCAATCCATCATCGACTTGTCGCTTTAGATATTTCATAAGCTTAATTAGACAGAAATCATTACGTGAAAACGTCAACTCGCTTGACTTTTCGATTGCTACGGGCGAGTCAACCTCCCGTGCTTTGGCTCACAGGTGGAGATGTAGTCGAGGAAGGCAGCGAGGTCGGTGTCCTTGTACAGCCTCGGATGGTCCCTCGTCGACCAGCTCCGGCGACGGGCGGACCACGCTCTCGAGGGAGAGGCTGTGGAGAGACGCCACCGACAGCCGAGGGTTGGAGGTGCGGCTCACTCTCGTACCTCCCGTTGCTAAATATCTGAATCGTGAGAGATCCAAACACCATGATTATTACTTGATTAACAACCAATCTCGTCCATGTTAAGACTAGATCTCTGTTTCAGAGCTGACCTACAGGTGATCGCCGACGTCGACGACGAAGGAACTCGAGGAGGGTCGACGGTGATCCATTCGCCCCTGTGCAGCACCTGCAGGCCCTCAACCTCAAACCTCAATGAGGAAGCCGTAGTCGGAATGGGGTGACTGATAAAAATTAAACGAAGAATATAGAAAGATAGAAATTGTAGAAGAAACTATGAAATGTATAAGATGTAATTGTCTAGTTCATTTTGATAGTAAGCTCTTAATAGCTATTTATACACACTCAGCAGGGAGGTTATACACATTCAGTATGGAGGATTTTTCTCGACCGATGAGATGAAAAAAGTTTACGGACGAGAGGCTTTGTGAGTGAGTCTGCTAGTTGATCAGCTGTATGTACGTGAGAAACACGGAGTTGATGTCTGATAACTTGATCTCGCACGAAGTGGAAGTCAATGGCTATGTGTTTCATGTGGGAATGGAACACTGGATTAGCACATAAGTAGGTAGCTCCAATATTATCACAATATATTGTATGAATAACTGTGGAGTTGATATTGAGTTCCTAGAATAGTGACCCAATTGAGTTCAACAGCGGCGGTGGCGATGGCACGGTATTCAGCTTCAATTATAGATCATGTAACTCCAATTGATTGAGGTAGCTCCAAGGAAGACAATATATCCTGACGTAGATATTCTATCATCAAAGTTTCCAACGCAATCAGCATCAGCAAAAGCATGGAGATGGAGTAAAGTATTTTTGCGAAGAAAAATATCATGATTAAAAGTTCCTTTAAGATACCGTAAAATTCATTTGACCGCAGACCAATGCGTAGTATATGGTCGATGCATGAATTGCGATAATTTATTGATGGCAAATAAAATATATGGACGGGTGAGAGCCAAGTACTGTAAGGAGCCAAGGACTTGTCGATATTGAGTCGAATCTGTAGCAGGACTTCCATCATGTAATTTAAGTGATTCACTAGTAGAGAGAGGAGTTGTAATATCTTTCGCATCCTGCATATTTGTCTTTGATAATAAATCTTGAATATACTTTCTTTGTGATAGGAAGAGATTTGAAGATGTAAATATTGCTTCCACTCCCAAAAAGTAGTTTAAAGTTCCTAGATCTTTGAGGAAGAATCGATCGGCCAAGTGCTTTAAAAATGCCTGAGTCTTCAAAAGATCATTTTCTGTGATAATAATATCATCCATATATACTAAAAGATATATTATGCTTCTATTGTGTTGGCAAATAAATAACGAGGTATCAGACTTGGAATTGATGAAGCCAATTGAGGTAAAAAACGAGCCAAGCTCGTTATACCAAGCCTTTGGAGCTTGACGAAGTCCATAAATAGCTTTTTGAAGTTTGCAGACATGTCTCGGATATTGAGGATGAATGAAACCAGGAGGTTGCTGCATAAAGACATCTTCAGTAAGTGTCCCATGTAAAAAGGCATTGTTAACATCCAATTATCGTATGTGACAGTCCTTTGAGATGCCAAACTCAGGATAAGACGGATTATTATGGGTTTAACAATGGGGCTAAATGTCTCTGTGAAGTCGACACCAGGTCGTTGATAAAACCCTTTGACGATTAGACGTGCTTTATATTTGGCAACGGATCCGTCTGGATTCCGCTTAATTCGAAAGATCCATTTACACCCGATGATATTTTGTGTGTGATACCATGATAAAAATTAAACGAAGAATATAAAAAGATAAAAATTGTAGAAGAAACTATAAAATGTATAAGATGTAATTGTCTAGTTCATTTTGATAGTGAGTTCTTGATAACTATTTATACACACTCAACAGGAATGTTATACATTCAGCGTGAAGAATTTTTCTCAACTGCTTAAAGATTTCCTCAACTACCGTAAGAAAATCTTATCTGCTTATCAGTGGGATCTAGAAGTTCCCGTGCCCACGGTAAGACTCTCAGGACGACCCCATGATGACCAAGAACAAGGACCAGATGTGCCTGGAGTCTGAGATCGCTTCATCCCTGTACAGAACACACGTTGTGAGTAGTATAAGGTGGCCTTCTGCTGCTCATCACAAAGTCAACATACGTCAACAACACACGGCCGAGAATTGACCAAGTCAAGAAACGTGACGATAACCCATGGCTTTTGTTGTGGGAAACAACTTTGAGCCGTGGCCTTGGGGCCGACGCGGCTCGGTTCGGGTCCGGACGTCGGGGATCTCTCCGGGGCGTGCCTCGAGCCCGCGGGGTTAGTCCGGTGCGATGGTCCGGTCGGGAAGGGGTCGCCGTGTCCTCCGGGCGGGAACTCCTCATCCGCGCATCCGGCGGGGACCCTCGGCTTCGCACCTGCACAAAGGTCGGGCTGGGGCACTCAGCCCGACCCCTCCGACGATCAAGTTAGCAGAAGATGTGGAGAGGGTTTCAAAAGAAGAGGTGTTTGTATGTGTCTCTCCGTCCCCTCCCCCCGCTCGTTCAGAGTGCGAGGGTATTTATAGGGAGGCTTACTGTTTCCTGATGTGCCCGCTTGCAGGGGGCAGGCTGGTTGCGTCTGACATTGGTTTGGCATGGCATGAAGAGCCGAGCCTGAGTAGGTGTTAATGTGCCTCGACTTGTGTTCCGGTCCATTTGACCGGGTGCCGTCGCGTCGTCCGAGGCGTGAGGCGTCATCTGACGTCAGCCGGGTCTTATCATAATTACTATCCATATCATATTCCCCTCCGGAAAGAAGATATGCGTCGGACGTTGTAACGGGAGTCCGAGGCATGGCTTTAGCTTTCAGACGGGCTAGCCGTGAAGGCACGGTCTCGGGGAGTATGGAACCGAGGAGCACGACGTAGGTGGGCTGGCCACGCAGGTGTGTCTCGGGGAGCATGGAGCCGAGGAGCACGACGTAGGCGGGCTGGCCGCGCAGGTGTGTCTCGGGGAGCATGGAGCCGAGGAGCACGATGTAGGCGGGCAGGCCGCGCAGGTGTGGTCTCAGGGAGCATGGAGCTGAGGAGCACGACGTAGGCAGGCTGGCAACGCAGGTGTGTCTCGGGGAGCATGGAGCCGAGGAGCACGACGCAGGCGGGCTGGCCTCGCAGGTATGGTCTCGGGAACATGGGGCCGAGGAGCACGACGCAGGCGGACTGGCCGCGTAGGTGTGTCTCGGGGAGCATAGAGCCGAGGAGCACGACGCAGGCGGGCAAGCCGCGCAGGTGTGGTCTCGGGGAGCATGGAGCCGAGGAGCACGACGCAGGCGGGCTGGCCGCGCAGGTGTGGTCTCAGGAGCATGGAGCCGAGGAGCACGACGCAAGCGGGCTGGCCGCGCAGGTGTGGTCTCGGGAACATGGGGCCGAGGAGCATGACGCAGGCGAGCTGGCCACGCAGGTGTGGTCTCGGGGAGTATGGGGCCGAGGAGCATGACGCAGGCGGGCTGGCCGCGCAGGTGTGGTCTCGGGGAGCATGGGGCCGAGGAGCACGACGCAAGCGGGCAGGCCGCGCAGGTGTGTCTCGGGGAGCATGGAGCCGAGGAGCACGACGCAGGATGGCTGGCAGCGCAGGTGTGTCTCGGGGAGCATGGAGCCGAGGAGCACGACGCAGGCGGGCTGGCCGCGCAGGTGTAGTCTCGGGGAGCATGGGGCTGAGGAGCACGACACAGGCGGGCAGGTCGCGTAGGTGTGTCTCGGGGAGTATAATGCCGAGGAGCACGACGCAGGCGGGTTGGCCGCGCAGGTGTGTCTCGGGGAACATGGAGCCGAGGAGCACAACGCAGGCGGGCTGGCCACGCAGGTGTGGTCTTGGGCATCATGCGGTCGAGGATCACGACGTAGGCAGGCTACGACCGAGGGACATAGCCCAGGCGGGCAGGCCGCGCTGAGGTGGACTCGGGCCGACTACGGCCGAGAAGCTCGGTGCAGGCAGGCTGTGGCCGAGGGACACGGCTCAGGTGGGCAGGCCACGCTGAGGTGGACTCGGCGATCTGTGGCCGAGGAGCTCGGCGCAGGCAGGCTGCGGCCGAGGGACACGGCTCAGGCGGGCAGGCCGCGCTGAGGTGGACTCGGGCCGACTATGGCCGAGGAGGTCGGCGCAGGCGGGCTGCGGCTGAGGGACACGGCTCAGGCGGCAAGCCGCGCTGAGGTGGACTCGGCGGTCTGTGGCCGAGGGGCTCGGCGCAGGCAGGCTGCGGCCGAGGGACACGGCTCAGGCGAGTAGGCCGCGTTGAGGTGGACTCGGCGGTCTGTGGCCGAGGGGCTCGACGTAGGTAGGCTGCGGTCGAGGGACATGGCTCAGGCGGGCAGGCCGCGCTGAGGTGGACTCGGGCCGAGGTGCTCGGCGCAGGTAGGTTGCGGCCGAGGGACACGGCTCAGGCGGGCAGGCCGCGCTGAGGTGGACTCGGCGGTCTGTGGCCGAGGGGCTCGGCGCAGGCAGGCTGCGGCCGAGGGACACGGCTCAGGTGGGCAGGCCGCGCTGAGGTGGACTCGGTGCTGAATACGGCCGAGGTGGACTCGGGCCGACTACGGCCGAGGAGCTCGGCGCAGGCTGCGGCCGAGGGACACGGCTCAGGCGGGCAGGCCACGCTGAGGTGGACTCGACGGTCTGTGGCTGAGGAGCTCAACGCAGGCGGGTTGGCCGCACAGGAATGATCTCGGAAAGCATGGAGCCGAGGAGCACGACGCAGGCGGGCTGGCCGCGCAGGTGTGTCTCGGGAACATGGAGCCAAGGAGCACGACGCAGGCGGGCTGGCCGCGCAGGTGTGTCTCGGGGAGCATGGGGCCGAGGAGCACGACGCAGGCGGGCAAGCCGCACAGGTGTGGTCTCGGGCATCATGCGGCCGAGGATCACGACGCAGGCGGGCAGACCGCGCAGGCGTGGTCTCAAGGGTTATGCGGCCGAGTAGCACGACGCAGCGGGCAGACCGCGTAGGCGTGGTTTCGGGCATTATGCGGCCAAGTAGCACGACATAGGTGTTGGGAAATCATAGGGGGGGGGCGACATCATATGCGCAGCGGAAGAACAAGAAAACAAAATTCCCCGATTCCCAAAAGATGTTCATCGTCGTGCGAAGATTGGTGCGCAAAATCCGCAAAAAACACAAAACTGCGTATAGAGATTGTGTTACCTAGGGAGATCGTATATCCCTGTTTCCTTGCAGATCCTCAGGAGAGGGTGAAGGAGGTCAAGCGTCCTCCTCTATAGCGGTGATCCACACAGCAGGGTTACGGCGACGCTCCTCAAAACTCCAGGCCTACTCTGAGGTGGAGAGGGAGAGGAGAATAGGAAGGGCAAGCAAAGACTCTAGCCTATGAGGCTGTGAATCCCTCCTATTTATAGAGATCTCGTGTCAAAACCCTAATGGGTCCTTTCCCTAGTGGGTATTGGATCTGCATCCAATAAGACAAGGGCTCTGTCGGATATCTCATATCCGAACCTCTACTCATCGCAATGCCTACCATATGTGTGTGACCCTCTAGGCCTAATATCGAGCTGGCCGTGAGTCATACCTGTCAGAACTCCTTCTAACTAAGTGAATTATTATCTCTGTAATAATTCACTCGACTCATCGACTACGGAAGTACTAGGCCACTACGCCGTAGTCCCCAGACGATACAGGGGAATCCAATCCATTGGACCTGTCTGTCCTCAGTTACCATGTACCTATAGTCCCTCATCCATCTAATATCCCAGAGACCGTATATCGAGCATGGTGCTGTCAGACCCATACGGTTTCTACTCGAGTCTCGCTCTAATCGGATTCTCCCGGAGAACTCTTTCTCTCTCAACCCGAATGACCCTGGCCAGGGATTTGTCTGAGCAAGAACACATGGGATATTCCTCTCATGATACCGAGAGTGGATGATCCTCTATCGACACTCAATAGCCCTCGTAAGGTCGACTACCACTCCCAATGACCAGCTGTACTAGATCTGGGAACAGCCAAACCTATAAGTCTGGTATCAAAGAGTGGAGCACTCATACAGGACATCCTTGGTGTCTCAAGTCTAAGAACCAGATACACCACTAGGACTACGGAATCGTTGTCTGACAATAAGGCATCATCAACCATCCAGCATTCCGTAAGCGGATCAATCAGTGAACTCATTCTCCAATGAGCACCTGTACTGTATCCCTAGTGTCCCTACACGAGCAGCTATGAGACCAGCTGCATCCATCATATGGACGGGTATACAGCACACCAGTCTATCCGGTTATCACGATGTCCCTCTCGAGTAACCTATGACCGAGATTATTTAGGATATGTGTTTAAAGGTGAATCGATCTCATTATCGTGATCTCATCATGATCCGATTCCCATTGCACAAATCCAAGGACATCACAATACATATGCATTTATGCAATAGTTATAAAGTGATATACGCCAAAATATAATAAGCAAAAAGATTCTGTATCAAGTCACACGTGCCATCACTCACGTGATTGGCTTGCTGGGCACTTATGACTAGCAATCTCCCACTTGACCTAAAGCCAATCACCTATGTGTCTGATCCCCATCAGACCCCTGTGACGCTCAAAGACAATCTGAGACAATGGCTTTGTTAGTGGATCTGCAATGTTATCTTCGGATGGAACTCTTTCCACTGCTACATCTCCTCGGGTCACGATCTCTCTGATAAGGTGGAACCTCCTCAGAACATGCTTAGATTTCTGATGAGACCTAGGTTCCTTCGCTTGAGCAATTGCCCCGTTGTTGTCGCAATATAGGGAAATCGGCTCCTCACTATCCGGCACGACTCCCAAATCTGTGATGAACTTCTTCAACCAGACTCCCTCCTTTGCTGCATCTGATGTAGCAATGTACTCCGCCTCTGTGGTCGAGTCAGCAGTGGTATCTTGCTTGGAACTCTTCCAGCACACTGCTCCTCCATTCAAGGTGTACACATACCCTGAATTCGACTTGCTATCATCGACATCAGACTGAAAACTTGAGTCAGTGTAGCCTTCAACCTTAAGGCTATTACCTCCATATACTAGTAAAAGATCCTTAGTCCTTCTCAAGTACTTAAGGATACACTTTACTGCTTTCCAGTGCTCCAAGCCTGGATCCGCCTGATACCTGCTCGTGACACTCAGAGCATGCGCTATATCAGGCCTAGTACATAGCATGACATACATGATAGACCCTATTGCTGAGGCATAAGGTATCATATCCATGTTCGCCCTTTCTTCTGGAGTCTTTGGGGACATACTCGTAGAAAGCGATATCCCATGTCTCATCGGTATGAGACCTCTTTTGGAATTTTCCATGCCAAACCTTTTGACAATAGTTTCTATGTACCTGGACTGGGACAAGCCAAGCATCCTTTTGGATCTATCTCTATAGATTCTAATCCCCAAGATATAAGATGCTTCTCCTAAGTCCTTCATGGAGAAGTGTCTAGATAACCAAGCCTTTATTGTGGATAGCATTCCTATGTCATTCCCAATGATGAGGATGTCATCCACATATAACACCAAAAAGCTAAAAGCGCTCCCACTTACCTTTCTGTATACACAAGGCTCATCTTCGTTCTTAACGAAGTCATAAGATCTGATTGCATCATCAAATCTTATGTTCCAACTTCGGGAAGCTTGCTTTAGTCCATAAATGGATCTAAGCAACCTACACACCTTATCTGGGCAGTTCTTGGACACGAATCCCTCAGGTTGCATCATATACACCTCCTCCTCCAGGTTCCCGTTGAGGAATGCGGTTTTCACATCCATCTGTCAGATCTCATAATCATAGTGTGCTGCAATAGCCAATAGAATTCTGATGGATTTTAGCATTGCTACGGGTGAGAAAGTTTCGTCGTAGTCAACACCTTGCCTTTGACGATACCCCTTAGCCACTAGCCTTGCTTTATAGGTCTCTACCTTTCCATCTACTCCGATCTTTTTCTTAAAGATCCACTTGCAACCGATGGGTACAATACCTTCGGGTGCATCAACTAGGTTCCAAACCTTATTGGAGTACATAGAATCCATCTCAGAATTCATGGCTTCTTTCCACTTCCCGGAGTCTATACTCATAATAGCCTCCTCGTAGGTCTGAGGATCAATATCCTCTACATCCTCTGCTCTAATATGTCCCACATATCTCTCAGGAGGATAGGATACTCTATCAGACCTGTGTAAAGTTGAAACTTGTGTATTAGATACCTGAACAGACTCGGGCTGTAGAGTGGTGCTTGAGCTTGGTTCTCCAACCTCGCTCAATTCTATCATTCTCCCACTGTCTCCGTCAAGAATGTGTTCCTTCTCAAGGAACACTGCTCTCTTAGCTACAAAGACCTTTTGGTCCTCGAGATGATAGAAGTAATACCCACAAGTTTCCTTGGGGTATCCCACAAATTTACATCGCCCTGTCCTGGATTCTAACTTATCGGGGTTGTGTCTTTTAACATGGGCAGAGCAGCCCCAAATCTTAACTACTTTAAGATCAGGCTTCTTCCCTTTCCATATCTCATATGGTGTAGACACCACCGACTTAGTTGGAACTCTGTTCAGAAGGTAAGTTGCGGTTTCTAGGGCATATCCCCAGAATGAGATGGGTAGGTCAGCGAAACTCATCATGGACCGTACCATATCTAATAATGTACGATTTCTCCTTTCAGAGACACCATTGAGCTGAGGTGTATAAGGAGGTGTCCATTGGGATAATATCCCATGGTCCTTGAGGAAGTGAGTAAACTCTGTACTTAAGTACTCACCTCCTCGATCTGATCGAAGAGTTTTGATACTCTTTCCAGTCTGGTTCTCCACCTCATTCTTATACTCTCTGAATTTCTCAAAGGCCTCGGACTTGTACTTCATTAAGTACACATATCCATACCTTGAGAAATCATCAGTAAATGTAAATGTAATGAAGTAGGAGTAACCTCCAATGGCATGAGTTGACATGGGTCCACATACATCACTATGTATGAGTTCCAACAACTCAGTGGCTCTCTCTCCAGTTCCACTAAATGGAGAGTTGGTCAGTTTTCCACGAATGCAAGGCTCACAAGTTGCATATGACACATAGTCGAATGGATCTAGATATCCATCATTTAGCAACTTTTGAATCCTTCTTTCATGGATGTGACCTAGCCTACAATGCCACAGGTATGCACTGTTCAACTCATCTCGTTTCCTTTTGGACATATTTATATTCATAATATGTGGAGTGGTGTCTAACATAAATAAACCATTATGCAATGTTCCTTTCGTGATGATCTTATCATCTAATAATATCGAACAACCATTGTTCTCAAAAACAAATTTATATCCACTAACTGTTAAACATGAAATGGAGATAATGTTTTTGATAATAGAAGGAACAAAATAACATGCATCTAATGCAATAAAAGCTCCACTAGGCAGATGTAGGGCGACCTCGCCAACAGCTAATACAGCAACTTTTGCTCCATTACCCATCTTGAGGTCCATCTCGCCTCTCTCTAGTCTCCTAGGCCTTGCCAGAACCTGCAACGAATTACATATATGATAAGCACTACCGGTATCTAATACCCATGTGTTATCATAAGAGTCTGACAAATGGAGACTGATCATGAATGTACCTGAAGCTTCATCAAGCTTTTGTTTCGCCCTTTCTGCAAGGTACTCTTTGCAGTTTCTCTTCCAGTGCCCATCTTTACCACAGTGGAAGCACTGGCCTTTGTCCTTTGTTGGGTCTTTCTTAGCAACCTTTGCTTTACCTTGTTTGCCCTTGCCCTTTCCCTTCTTAAGGGACCTTTCTGCTTTCCTTTTCTTTCTGGTCTCACCAGTGTAGAGAACTGGCTTCTCTTTCTTAATAGTACTCTCTGCCTCCCTCAACATATTGAGGAGCTCTGGGAGAGTCACCTCAAGCTTGTTCATATTAAAGTTCATTATGAACTGTGAAAAGGAATCTGGTAGGGACTGAAGCACAATGTCCACACACAAGTTATCCTCTAGGACCATTCCTAGACCTGTGAGTTTCTCTATCCACTCAATCATCTTTAGGACATGGTTCTGAACCGGTGTCCCCTCAGTCATCCTAGCGCGGAAAAGGCTCTTGGATATCTCATATCGTTGAGTCCTTCCCTGTTCCTCAAACAATTTACGGACATGTAGGAGAATGGATCTGGCATCCATCTTTTCATGTTGTCTCTGTAACTCTAGAGTCATAGAGCCCAACATATAGCACTGAGCAAGAGTGGAGTCATCAATGTACTTCACGTAGCGAGCGATCTCATCCTCGCTTGCCCCTTCTTCGGGCGTAGGCATCACTGTATCAAGGACGTACACGATTTTCTCCGCTGTGAGAACAATTCTCAAGTTACGGAGCCAATCCGTATAATTTGGACCAGTGAGGCGGTTGACATCAAGTATGCCACGTAAGGGATTTGAAAGCGACATTTTCTGAAAATAAAGATGTAGCAAAAATGAATAACATGCAGATTTTGCAAGAAATAAACTATCAAGATATGGACTTCTATCTTAATATGCTCCCACTATTTTACTAACGAGTCACGCGACACCCTCAGCACGTGAAACGGAAGTCTCCGGTAGACTTCTAGTGGGGATCAGGATCCAATCAGCGTCTTAGTGTAACCTCGAGGGACTCGACCAATCACACTAAGCCTAAAAGGTAGACAACTCTTGCCGATCACAACTCCTTGTGATTCCCGTCCTGTTCGGCCTCCGAATCACCATGGCCTCGAGGGACTCGACCAACCATGATGCTCGGTTAAGTCAACACCTTCGTTACAAGATGAGTCTAATTTGATGATATACCCTCGAGGGACTCGACCAAGCATATCATGCCCTCAGGTCACCGGTGACATCTCTATGTCGTAAGCAAGATAGCGAATCGCGATATAGGTGAGTCTCGAGGGACTCGACCAACTCAACCTACACCGGGATTCGGTTCCTACTCATAACGATGGAAGGCCACGTGGGTCAATCTAATTGCCTCACGTTTACCGACTTAATATTATCGAGAGATGTTTCTATGATTTGGTCTCCTAATATGACATGTCACACATGTACATATTTAATATATATCTACATCGCATGCAAATATATATACATATCTAGTATGTGTATAAGCAATCACACCAGATGATCATGGACCACAACCTAATATGATTAGGCCCGAGCCAGTAGGCCTAATCACTCACATCAAGATCTATGTGTGCAACGGTGCATCTCCATGCCTTGTGATCGTCCATCTCGTCCTCGTTGGTTCCGTCGACATCTTGATGCATCTTCATGCATCACGATCGTCCGTCTCGTGGGTCCCGCTATGGCTTCCACGCTCCCGCTGCGCCTCCTCATGTGATTACAACTTAATCATAGGCACGCAGGCCCGACAATAAACGAGAAATATAATGGAGGTTCGCATACCTCAATAATAATAATCACAAGTACACACATCACACGGTCCATGATCATCCGTCCACTCATCATACATCACATGTATAAATAATCGTCATCATGTTGGACTACTAGATAATAATAAAAATAATAATCAACTAAACCTTTTAATTAATTAATATTTTCTGAAATCAGGGATATATAGGGAATTTCTCAATTCCTAAGGGTATTTTCGTAATTTGGACAAAAGACAGAAACTGGAATTTCTCAAATTCCGAGGGGGCAAAACTGTCTTTTGCGCAGAAAACCCTAATACCCTTTCCCCTTTTCGCTGCTGCGCCGCCGCCGCCGCCACCCTGCTGGCGGCGGCCTGTGCGGCGAGGGCGAGGGCACTGCCCTCGCCTGCAGGTGGCACGCCCGCTGGGGTCGCTGTCGCTGCAGGTGGGCGCCCCCGCGGGCGCCGCCGCCTTCGCGGGCGGTTCTGCCCGCGAGTCAGCGCCCGCAGGTGGTGCTGTCTCGCTGGCGGCCGCCCCTGCGGGGTTTTTGCCCGTGGGAGCAGCGGCCACAAGCGCCGCTGCCCTGCGGTGCCTCAGCCCGCGCTGCTGCCCCGCGGCGCCTCTGCCCGCGGGCTCAGTGGCCGCAGGCGCTTCTACCGAGCGGGCTCCCAGCCCCGCCGGCCGCAAGCCTGCTGCAAGCAGACCGTCGGCCGGCTGCTGCAGGCACAGCGCTTGCGCATGCGCCGGCGCTGTGCTGCCTGGCTGCGGCTGCGGCTGGCTGCAGGCATGCAGATCGAGGGCAGCAACTGTTGCTGCCCTTCTTTGCTTTTGCGTCAACGATTTTGACGTCAATATTCTTCCTAAACACAACACACGCAGTTCAAAAACCAATCATTCGCACGAACAACCTGGCTCTGATACCACTGTTGGGAAATCATAGGGGGGGGCGACATCATATGCGCAGCGGAAGAACAAGAAAACAAAATTCCCCGATTCTCAAAAGATGTTCATCGTCGTGCGAAGATTGGTGCGCAAAATCCGCAAAAAACACAAAACTGCGTATAGAGATTGTGTTACCTAGGGAGATCGTATATCCCTGTTTCCTTGCAGATCCTCAGGAGAGGGTGAAGGAGGTCAAGCGTCCTCCTCTCTAGCGGTGATCCACACAGTAGGGTTACGGCGACGCTCCTCAAAACTCCAGGCCTACTCTGAGGTGGAGAGGGAGAGGAGAATAGGAAGAGCAAGCAAAGACTCTAGCCTATGAGGCTGTGAATCCCTCCTATTTATAGAGATCCCGTGTCAAAACCCTAATGGGTCCTTTCCCTAGTGGGTATTGGATCTGCATCCAATAAGACAAGGGCTCCGTCGGATATCTCATATCCGAACCTCTACTCATCGCAATGCCTACCATATGTGTGTGACCCTCTAGGCCTAATATCGAGCTGGCCGTGAGTCATACCTGTCAGAACTCCTTCTAACTAAGTGAATTATTATCTCTGTAATAATTCACTCGACTCATCGACTACGGAAGTACTAGGCCACTACGCCGTAGTCCCCAGACGATACAGGGGAATCCAATCCATTGGACCTGTCTGTCCTCAGTTACCATGTACCTATAGTCCCTCATCCATCTAATATCCCAGAGACCGTATATCGAGCATGGTGCTGTCAGACCCATACGGTTTCTACTCGAGTCTCGCTCTAATCGGATTCTCCCGGAGAACTCTTTCTCTCTCAACCCGAATGACCCTGGCCAGGGATTTGTCTGAGCAAGAACACATGGGATATTCCTCTCATGATACCGAGAGTGGATGATCCTCTATCGACACTCAATAGCCCTCGTAAGGTCGACTACCACTCCCAATGACCAGCTGTACTAGATCTGGGAACAGCCAAACCTATAAGTCTGGTATCAAAGAGTGGAGCACTCATACAGGACATCCTTGGTGTCTCAAGTCTAAGAACCAGATACACCACTAGGACTACGGAATCGTTGTCTGACAATAAGGCATCATCAACCATCCAGCATTCCGTAAGCGGATCAATCAGTGAACTCATTCTCCAATGAGCACCTGTACTGTATCCCTAGTGTCCCTACACGAGCAGCTATGAGACCAGCTGCATCCATCATATGGACGGGTATACAGCACACCAATCTATCCGGTTATCACGATGTCCCTCTCGAGTAACCTATGACCGGGATTATTTAGGATATGTGTTTAAAGGTGAATCGATCTCATTATCGTGATCTCATCACGATCCGATTCCCATTGCACAAATCCAAGGACATCACAATACATATGCATTTATGCAATAGTTATAAAGTGATATACGCCAAAATATAATAAGCAAAAAGATTCTGTATCAAGTCACACGTGCCATCACTCACGTGATTGGCTTGCTGGGCACTTATGACTAGCAATAGGCGGGCAGGCCGCGCAGGTGTGGTTTCGAGCACCATGCGACCGAGGAGCACGACGCAGGCGGGCTGGCCGTGCAGGTGTGTCCTAGGGAGCATGGAGCCGAGGAGCACGACATAGGCGAGCTGCGGCCGAGGGACACGGCTTAGGCGGGCAGGCCGCGTTGAGGTGGACTCGGGCCAACTACGGCCGAGGAGCTCAGCGTAGGCAGGCTGCAGCCGAGGGACACGTCTCAGGCATGGTCTCGAGGGTTATGCGGCCGAGTAGCACGACGTAGGCGGGCAGACCGCGCAGGCGTGGTTTCGGGCATTATGCGGCCAAGTAGCACGACATAGGCGGGCAGGCCGCGCAGGTGTGGTTTCGGGCACCATGCGGCCGAGGAGCCGAGGAGCACGACGTAGGCAGGCTGGCCGTGCAGGTGTCCCAGGGAGCATGGAGCCGAGGAGCACGACGTAGGCGAGCTGCGGTCGAGGGACACGACTTAGGCGGGCAGGCCGCGTTGAGGTGGACTCGGGCCGACTACGGCCGAGGAGCTCGGCGCAGGCAGGCTGCATCCGAGGGACACGTCTCAGGCGAGCAAGCCGCCATGAGGTGGGCTCGTTTGGGCCGCTCGGGTGATCACCCGATATTCCGGGCCCTCCTTCTAGTGGTAGAGTCGGCATTCGTATCAAATCTGTTGTGGGAAACAACTTTGAGCTGTGGCCTTAGGGTCGACGCGACTCGGTTCTGGTCCGGACGTCGGGGATCTCTCCAGGGCGTGCCTCGAGCTCGCGGGGTCGGTCTGGTGCGATGATCCGGTCGGGACGGGGTCGCCATGTCCTCCGGGCGGGAACTCCTCGTCCGCGCGTCCGGCGGGGACCCTCGGCTTCGCACTTGCACAAAGGTCGGGCCGGGGCGCTCGGCCCGACCCCTCCGACGATCAAGTTAGCAGAAGATGTGGAGGGGGTTTCAAAAGAAGAGGTGTTTGTATGTGTCTCTCAATGATATGGATAGTAATTATGATAAGACCCGGCTGACGTCAGATGACGCCTCACGCCTCGGACGACGCGACGGCACCCGATCAAACGGACCGGAACACAGGCCGAGGCGCATTAACACCTACTCAGGCTTGGCTCTTCACGCCATGCCAAACCAAAGTCAGACGCAACCAGCCTGCCCCCTGCAAGCGGGCACATCAGGAAACAGTAAGCCTCCCTATAAATACCTTCGCACTCTGAACGAGCGAGGGGGAGGGGACGGAAAGACACATATAAACACCTCTTCTTCTGAAACCCCCTCCATATCTTCTGCTAACTTGATCGTCGGAGAGGTTGTGCAGGTCCGAAGCCGAGGGTCCCCGCCGGACGTGCGGACGAGGAGTTCCCGCCCAGAGGACACGGCGAACCCGTCCCGACCGAACCATCGCACCGGACCGATCTCGCGGGCTCAAGGCACGCCCCGGAGAAATCCCTGACGTCCGGACCCGAACCGAGTCGCGTCGGCCCTGAGGCTACGACTCAAAGTTGTTTCCCACAACAGATTTGATACGAATGCCGACTCTACCGGATAAGATAACTTACTTTAATTAGAACGTAGTAATCTTTAAATAGAATGCTTTCCTAAGAAAAAAAAATCAATTTAATTTTGTGAATTATGTTAAATGGAACCTCATATAATTTAGGCATTTCCACTAATAATATAAATAATTTTGGAGTTTTGGAGGAATATATATGCCAAACTTAGTTGGGGGGAATATATATATGTCAACAATTGTGTCTTTTAATCCGATTGAACCGGTTCGAGTTGCAATCTTCTGGCTCGATCCGGCTCAGAATTAACCACACGAACCAATTAGCGCGTTCCGATTTCCATCCAAACGCCACGCGCTCCGGTCGTCGCACCGCAGCAACCAAAATAACTCGTAAACTGCAAGTAATACGCGGACGACGGACGACGGACACCGACTCGGTAACGTCCGCCGTTTCCCTTCAGTTTCCTTCTCCCTCCCTTCCTCTCCCGGGTAGGTCTCCTCTAACCACAAATCTACGTCTCCGGCGCCGGTCAACCTCTGATCGCTCTAAGATTTGGGGAAATCCTTTACGTGGATTTCGATCCTTCTGGCCCTGATTCGTCTTTCTGAAAGGTATCGTCATCGTCGCCTTCTTTCTTAGATAAATCGATCGCGCTCTACAATTTGGGGAAAATTATTTTGGATTTCAATTCCTTCTTTCGTGGATTGATCATTCGCGATCCCGACCCACAATTTCGGGGAATTCTTGCCGTGGATTTCGATTCTTCTGTCCGTAATTCTTCGTTCTGAAAGGTATAGTCATCATCGCCTTCTTTCTTGGATTGATCGGTCGGTTTGGTTTAGTTTTAGGGTTTGACTGTGGTTTCTGTAATTTATAGCGACGCCTTAATTGCGCTTCCGTATGGTTTTCCTTCGTTGTCTTATTATGATTATTGGTTGTCTGCTGAAGATGCTGCGACGTATGATTGTTAGGTTGCTTATTTTCTCCATTCTCAATGTTATTTTATGTATTAATTGATGGTTTGATTTGTGTGATCGTTTTAGGTGATTTTTTGTTTTCAGTGATAGAAACGATAAATTGCTCTCCATGTTTTTCTTTTATTGATAGATACCAGCACCTGCCACGATGAGTTGGATGCTTCCATTTTTTGGGTAAGTCCCAATCGTCAGATCAGACGCTTGCAGCAGTATCTTTTTTACTTGGGCAAACATGAATCTTTGAAGTAGAAGCTGACAGCTTAACATTTACTGAAACACATTCTTTTACTGATCTGATAGTAGTCGTAGTATATATGTTTGTTGGTTATGTACTCAGCCATACTTGTAGTCCTTTTGTATATTAAATGGAATACCAAGTTACATATCAGTTCTATATATCAGTTGTGATGTCATAATACTCACATTTTACTCAGATTATACATTAACACATCATAAATCAAGCCTAAACTGCAAAGAATTATTAGACCGAAATAAT
This sequence comes from Musa acuminata AAA Group, assembly GCF_036884655.1. Lineage (NCBI taxonomy): Eukaryota > Viridiplantae > Streptophyta > Magnoliopsida > Zingiberales > Musaceae > Musa > Musa acuminata. The sequence goes on from NC_088330.1 coordinate 9,093,929, forward strand.
GGATTGCTGTTTGATTTTCAACTATTTGAATTTCCTTGAGAAATTAGCTCTTTCTCTTGTACCACCAATCTAGCAATCAATTAATCCTTTTAATGACAGTCCCTTTGGTCATCCTGCTGAGACATGTACGGATTTGACCTGGGCCTTCTCTTGTATGCTTGGATTGTTTGTCGAGGGATAAACCGATAAACATGTTGGAGGACCCACATATGAGGGTCCTAGGAATAATCATCGAAACTTTAACATATTAAAACAACAATAAGATGAGTTAGTTTGAAAGGGAGGGAGAGTTGGAATCTTCTTGACCTGCTTTGGAGGAATCACAATCTTCATGTTTCGGCCCATAAAATGCTATACAAGTATTTAGTTTGAAATGTTAGAACCATGGATTCATGTGCTAGCATAGAGCACATGCCGAGTCAATGTTAGTTGAGTTGACAAGTAGCTAGGCCAATTTTTTGGCCGTTAAGGCAAAACTGATTGACAAGAGAAGGTACATACTATGTCAGATATCTGCATGCCTCCATTAAGTTAAAGTTAACTTTCCGTTTACAAAGTATGCATAGATACACATTGTAGTACAACAAACATTGCATTGGAACTTAATCTTATAGTTACTTCTTTGGTGTTTGTTCCCTTAATTTTCTGTTTTATATAATTAATGTAAATTATATTCATATAGGATGCTGCCTTACTTCATTAATTAGGTGAATATGTTATGCAAAATTGCAAATTTAATCATATGCATATCTGTTTCTTGAAGTTCCCTTTTCTTTTTGCTTACAGGGGCAACCAACAGCAACAAGCCCATTCAAATTTGCAAGAAATACCAACACAATCTTGGTATCCTTCATCAGTTGTTAGTTCATCTTCACGCCCCACTACTCCGGCCAGTTCCTCTGGTGTTGATACCTATCATGCGCAACCTTCTCCTGCAGAAGCAGCTGGAGTAATTGCTTGTTTGAAAGAGAAAAGGTACTTCTTCTTTTTGCAGGTTGCTCAACTACTTCTTAAGTATTTATTGTGCTTAATTAATACACAAAAATTATCTGGTTGCATGGACATACTTCATATCTGGATGTCTTTGTTCTGTGTCTCCTTTAGACCAGCTGTATTATGTCATCTTTTTTGCTGATGAGATAGTATAAATTCTTTGTATACCGATGGCTCTTCACACGACTCTAGTGGAATACAATGTGAAATAAGAATGGTATAGGCTTATTCAATGCATTGAATAAATGATATAGATTTGCATTATTCAAATTGAATGGAGTACATTGTGAAATATGAAAGGAATACATTGACTACTAAATGCATTATTCAAATTGATTACACCAAAAGGATGATATAGATTTGCTCCTACATATGGATGGATGTATGAAATCCTTGATCATTCCGTTGATGACTCATAATTTTTATTACATAGATTTGATGCTATATTAAAAAATATTGATACTATTGAGATCTTGAAGTGTCAAACATGAACTTTTTGATATAGTTAGTCCACTCCAATTAACGGCCAGAAATAAGAAAGCTGAGTTAGTCATTCCGATTAAGAGAGTCTGAATTCTTTAATAATTTTAGCAGTGACACATAATGCTGACTATTTAGATTAGATCTATAAAAGGTATAACAATATTGTGATACAAATGAAATCCTAAAATAACAAATATAAAATAGTTAGAAATTTCTGCATCCACCTCGGCCAGCTTAGCATCTGCCTCCTGTCGCTGCCACCTCTTCCTTGCATTGCTGCTGCCACCACCTCGTTTCATATGTATCATCTCCTCCTCTTCTCCTTCTCGTTTGCCTCTTCTCCTGCCTTTTTCTCCTCTTCTTAGTCTCCTTTGCTTTTCTTTCCACCTTTTCCTCGTCTTCTTCCTCCAAGTTCCTCTGTAATTTAGACGAATTGACCTGGATCGGGTATTAGTACATTGGTACATTCTACTCTAGTACCTTAGTGGTCCAGCCACAAAGCGATATTGCCACCAGACCAAGATTTTAGACTTTGGCTGGAGCTACGTCAGCACCTCATTTCTAGTTGGGTTCAATCCAAAGGATTTGTCAATGGACTGAACATAACTTGAGAACTTGATTCACTATACAACATCATGTGATTACATTCATTACAATCGGTAAGTAATCACTTAGCTTCAGGAATGGATTGTGAATATTGCAGTGCTTGCTTAATGTTTCATTGAATCATTGTAACGATCAAATATGCTTTGCAACTTTGATTTATTTAAGTTCTAGCTTATTTTAAGTAGTTGTTCAAATATAAATGTACTCAAACAAATGAATATCATCTAAACATTTAAAAATACTTGAGAGGTCATCACAACAGTTGTGGCACCCCAATAACCTCACATTGGAAGTAGATGTTGTTTTGGTTTGATATTTAAGAATAGAGGGGTGACCTACAAGTAATTTTGGCTTCAATACTTTTTTTTGTTGTGTGCTTAAGGGTTTGCTGTATCCCAATTATTAGACTAGTATGTCTATCAGGTTGGCCAATGAATAATGATATTATGTGTCTGTCTTAGTTATAATTTTCAATATTTAATTTATCAAATCATTTAGCTGACTGTATATACGTCTTTGTTCATTTTGATTACAATTCTTTATTCTTTCTTTCTTTTTTTGAAAATGCAGTGTTGATGAATTGAGAAAGCTGTTAAATGACAAGGAAGCATATAATGCTTTTTTTAATTCACTTGAGCAAGTTAAAATTCAGAACAATGTAAGTCTGCAAGTTATGTTAGTGTTTTTAAGTATTTATGCAATTTTACTCTCTTTGTTTGCTATATTCAGTTCTTTATGTTAAAATGCTCCTTGTACAATATTGGGCAGGTAACCTATATTTTGATGATAGCCTCGTAGGAATTTGGAAGCTTCTATTTAATTGCTGTATGTCTTACTAAAAGTTGATAGTACTTACCTACTTGGCAATCCCTGGTATTGTCAAATATCCTACTATAAAGTGCTCACATGCTTACTGAAATTTTATTTTTGAAGTTGTGCTTCACTGATAACCTCTCTTGTCCCTTTGTCATTTGAGTGGGACTCATAATGGTTTAGCTCTCAATTCGGTTAAGCACTTAAGTGTTGTGCTTAAGTTTCCCAGTTCAACTACTCAGGACTGATCCTGAATTTCATCCTCCATCATATATGTTTATGATGGTTACATCACTTTGTAAACAAGTCTGGTTGAGCTATAGAGTTAAGTTCCACTGATCTAATTGCTGCTTGAGCTGGCCTGCCTCTCGATTAGTAACATAGCTGTAGATTACATATTAGACTCAGCTTGATGTAAGCTATACACTAGCTGCTTGTTTCATTTTCTCCACTACAATTTTTATCCTGGGCTGATTTAGGTCACTCCTCTTCATCCTCTCTATGCTTTTGTCCTTGTTATACTTGTTAAGTCTGGGGTTAGTTCAAAAATGAATTGGGCTTTATCTTTCAGGTCAATGAGGCCATAAACCACATTCTAACCTGGTACCCTTTGAAATGCCATTGATAATTGTAAATCTGTAATATCCACATGGTTCTAATCTCCTTTTTGTAAGGTTTTGTGGATGGTTCGGAAGAGTACTTAGCCCTTGTGCTTTGCAGATCAGCAAAGAATTGTTAAATTAAAGAACTATTTGGTGCACAATGATAATGGTTGTCTTCTTCCACCTTCTGCTGAGCACTTCTTTGAATCCAAGATTGGACCTGATGGTTTTGGAGGCCTCAGTTATCTATTAGGCACATGATTTGTGAAGCACACACACTTCTAAACACTTGTCATTGTCTGTGTTGGACAACGGCACTTATTGGACACTTCCCAAGAGTCCAAGACATTTCTAATATTTTGAAAAATAGGACGTGTCATATTTATGTTATAAGCCACTTACATGGCATGTCAACTATAGATAGTATGTATGTTCCTTGGATTTTGTAACTTAATATGATTTCAATATCTTTACTATTTTGGATATGAATTAGCAAATTCTGTGCACTTTATAGCTATTGAATCTTGTGCCTATGTATGTCATGTATCATGTGTATCAACGTAGTTGCATCACATGAATCTCCTGTGTCTATATGATCTTAAGAATGACCAACCAATGCATTAGGTTCTCACTGATGTGAGGCTTGGAGAGGGTTAACATACAAATTCTTACCCTTGCAAACAATGAAGAGATTTCAGTATCTCGAACCCTAGTGACCCTTACCTAGATCACCATGGAATCATATTATCATGGCATAAAGGCTCACCCTCCGTAGTACACGATCTTATGTTTTTACAGAACATGGTTGATACTTGCACTACTATAAATGGGAAGTTGGGTGAGTTGATGCCAAAGCTCAGAGTCAGAACCAAGATCTAGAAAGATTTATTTGTTGTCACATTTTTTGGATTTATTAGAACTCTTATGGGCCTCTTTAGTTATACATAGGAGGAAATCACTACCATTTTCCATGTTAGATTGTTGGGTTTAATTTTGTTGTACGCAATGTATTCATTTTCAATGTTAATTGATATTCAATCATTTTCATCAGCTACGTGATGAACTTCGGAAGGAAACCGTGCAACTTGCTAGTAAGTTTTTTTTTTTTTGGGTGTGCTCTACATATTTTATACTTGAGCTATTTCACCAAAATGGCAACTCTATCTACCTTCTGCAGAGGAGAATTTGGAGAAGGAACCTCAAATCTTGGAGCTAAGAAACCAGGTAACCCTTTGATGCTCTACTTCTCCATGTTAAGTGGTTTACAAATGTTGTAGTAACATTCTGACCAACAATTCTGCATAATGGTAGCAAGAACCTGGTCCTGGTAGACCCAGACCATGGGATGATGCTTTTTTTAAAGTGTTTGATTTGAAGTGAAAATAACATTTTTATGTAAGTACTGTCAACAACTTGTTATAATTCTTAGTCACCAATCTCCGCACAGTGAAAATTCTGCAAAAAAAACAAAATGAAAGTCTGCAATGTAAGACTATAACCTCTTGTAAACTGCAATATGGGATGTAGTGTAGTCAATACCTTTCTAGCATGGCATGTTGTAGTGTAGGTCAGCATGTCTCTTTGCCAACCAGCATATCTCAAAGATTGACCTAGCTACTTGTCAGCATCTTCAGCATATTTCAGCTGGCCCTTGCTGTTACTTAGCCTCCTTTCCATCTGTATTGCTTGATAGACTAGAATTTTTCAAGTTGATTGCTGTTTTTTTACCCTAATTTTCTTTCGCTTTTGTTGACAGTTCAGTATTTAATACTTTCCTGGTTCATCGTGGTCTGCTTGTACTAAATTCACAGTGCACAATCATTCGAACAACTGAGCTGGCTGCTGCCCAAGAAAAGTTAGCAGAACTGGAGATGCAGAAGGAAGAAGCTCTGAAGACCTATTCGCCATCAGTTCTCTTGGAAAAGTTGCATGGTAAGAATCCCCTCGTGGTCATAAGAAAGCTATGCATTTGTATCTTTTTTGCTATTTTAGCCAACATTTTCCATCATATGGATGCCCGTACAACTTAATGTTTGAGGGATGATATGGTTATCCACACGATGTGCATTTCTTTCCTTGAATCGGTATGCGCCTAATATAGTAACATTGCAGACTGCCTGATCTACATCATTTTATTTTTCTATCCATTTTTATCCACATGAATGCCACCCATGTACATATAATATGCCTACATTTATATAGCATATATTAATTATTATGCTCAAATAGATAACTTTTTTGGTTGAACTTATCCAGCCGCAATGATCGAAGTTGAAGAGGAATCTGAGATGCTACACAGGCAGCTTCTCGACAAGGAGATTGACCTTGCCACTTTTGTACAGAAATACAAGAAGCTCCGCAACACTTATCACAGACGGGCACTCATCCATCTTGCTGCAAAGACATCTGGTTTCTAAATTCAACTTGTTCTTGCTAAGATGCTGTCACGAGTACCACGGGGCATTACAGTTCCGCTGCTTTTTTTCTTTTACCTTTTTGTTTCCTGTGGCGAGCTGAGGGCCATCATCTGTCTTCATAGCACTGGCAGGTTCATTAGTACCTCACTCAGCCGAAACTATGGTTCACGCTGTGCAAACGAGTAGGGAGTAGGGTGTGTGCCAAGCTATCGTTGTTAGGCGACATATGTATGAGATGCATTCTCTTCACTTTATAGTGTTGGTCCAAAAAAAAGTCAGGTTGTTCAAATCATTAAAACGCATGTTGCTTCACATGTTCTTCAATCGGCATGGCCCTCATTTTCCATGCTTAATCGTTGGATGCCCATATGGCCCTAAAATAGGCATGTACTTTGTGCTTTGAACAGTAAGTGTTTTAATGTGAGCATTTGAGATGCAGCGTTTAAGCTCATAGTATGATATCGAGGACTCCGACATGGATTTCAGAGCTAAATTATATCTACGAAAAATAAAAGGACTAAAAAACTTAGGTCCTCGTCAATTGCATATTTACGGTCATAAAATAATGGTCAAAAGCCCGAGATAAGGCAGCTTGGTAGTGTCAATCCCGCCCATCGAAGTCAATCAATCTAAGCGTAGAAGAAAAGAGAACGCTGCCGCCAACGGTGGACGGACGTGAGAACGCCAAGTGGTTGGTCGGACAAATTAGCAACATATACTTGCCATGCTGGTGTTGACCAAATGTCCACAAGTTTATCCTACCATCTCTGCGCCTGCCGATTGCATTTAAATCAGATTAAAAAAATATTTATTTATTGGATTCTATATCAATATAAATAAATAAATAAATAATCGATATCCAAACTACTCCCCAAATAGTTAGAACTTAGCTGATTGTTGTTGTATTCGAGTCCATTATGAACCGAGTAAAATTTTAATCATTAATTTTTATCAACTAAGCTATAATCAATATTTGTATTTTCTAATATAAAACTAAAATTCATATATTCCGATCCGAAACATCATTCTGACTATTCCAAAATACATCCAACAAAAACCCGACTCTCTGTCTCACTCACTCTTCTCTTCTGTCGCAAATCTTTAAACCACACGTGGGAGTCTACAAACCTTCTCCCTCCGGTGGGGAGGATCCGCTGCAAATTTTTGCTTTACAATCCGACTCTACGCTTAAATACGAACGGTCCAACCGTCATCCCACTAATACAATAGTTGGAGCGGATCCCAAGCCTTTGTTTAGATGCCTCGGGTTTAAACCTCCACGACACCTCGGAGCCGCCTTCCTTCGCCTCTCTACTCATGGAGGAGGGAGGAGAGCCGCAGGAGGGCGAGACGAAGTACCGTGGCGTACGGCGCCGGCCGTGGGGGAAGTACGGGGCCGAAATCCGCGACTCCACCCGGCACGGCGCCCGCGTCTGGCTCGGCACGTTCAACACCGCCGAGGAAGCCGCCCGAGCCTACGACAAGGCCGCCTACGAGATGAGGGGCGCCGTCGCCGTCCTCAACTTCCCCAGCGAGGCCCATTCCCGCGGCACCTCCTCCTCCTCATCATCATCTTCTTCGTCCTCCACGAGGGGAGCTCGTTCGAGCGCGGAGAAGCAAGTGATCGAGCTCGAGTATTTGGATAACAAGGTGCTGGAGGACCTTCTGGAGTCCGGCGAGAAGAGCGACAAGAAGTGAAGGCTTTGGAGTTAGCTGCGCTGTAACCGTCGAGCGTTTTTGGGATGTGAACGCCTGAGAAGAAGTGAACTTTCTTCGTACTGCCTCATTTTTGGTGTGTGTTGTTTAGATTTCATGAAGCGTGTGCAGTAAACGAATGTTTGTGTACAGAGGAGGAAGTCTTGGCTTTTGCGGACTACAGGAGAAAGTACAGTTAGAGAAGAAACTTAAAGAGAATTTGAAGGTCGTATGTTTGTTCGACAGAGACGTGTGCTAACAAGTATTTCGTTGTGATGGACTCCACTGAAGATAGATATCAAATGTGAACAGTTACTACTCGAGGAGTTTGGCTGATGTGTACAAGTCGTCATTACTTTGTAACATTTGGGTCCAAAAGTGTACTTCCTCTTCAGCAGCACCTGAATATATAATTTTTTACTTCGATTAAAGTTCATTTTAATCCTGTAATTTTAACCATAAATCTTTTAAATCGTTATCATTTATTCATATCTAAAATAACCTTTATGTTTTAAAAAATATATCATATAAATTCTTCCATCATGTCTAAATTAACAAATATTAGAATAGTACTATGATAATTTATAATAAATTATTAATATAATGATACTTATAATTTAAGTTTAAAAAATGAGTTAAGATCTATTTTAGTCCTTGTGATTTTGGTCATCAACCTCTTAAGTCTTTATGATTTGCTCGTGTCTAGAATAACCCATATATTTTTAAAAATATAGTATATAAGTCCCTCCCGATAAGTCTGAGTTAATAGATGTTAGAGTCTTCTTATGTGGCATACTAACTCACAATAAATTATTAATATAATGATACATATAATTTAAGTATAGAAAAACTAAGACCACCATTAATAGTGGGAGGAGGTATTATTGTGGAAGTGACTACCAACAATAGTACTGAGCTGTTGCTACCTAGTAGGGTGTCATAGGCATGCAACCTCTTCCGCACTGATGATGAGCTCAAGAGTTTTCGATCTTGCCTCAAGTGGATATACATCAACAAATTCGATGCTAGGCATGCAATAGTCTCCTGGTCCCTCTTCCTCCTTCTAGGCATTTTCGTCCCCATCGCCTCTTACTTCATCCTCTTTTGCGCCCCCACTCGTTGCTTCTATGACATGGTGTTAAAGCTAGCCCTAGAAAATTTACCAAAGGGTAATTTTGGTAACCCAACAAAGACAATAAAGCGAAAAGATAAAAGCGATAAGAACACTAGATTTACGTGGTTCGGTCAATTAACCTTGACCTACATCCACGGACGAAAGAGGAGCAAATCACTACTATAAAAGAAACTATTACAAATGCCTTAGGAAGATGTTCCTAGGCCATAAAACACCCGAAAATACTAAACAAGAAAAAACCCAAAGTATAAGCCCAGACTATTTAACTGAGTGTGGACTTAAACCCAAAGCAAACACTTAGGTTTTTCTTGTGGTGCTTCTGACTTCAAAGCCCAGACCCTTATTTATAGTTCCAATACGAGACAACAAGTTTGATTTTCCCGATGTGAGACTATGAGACTTGCCAAACTAACAAATCTCCAACTTGGCATGTCCCAATAAAACTTGCTCCACCTTTTTTCATAAAAGCCCTAACGGGCAATTACCAATAATGAACACCAACCAAGTCCAAGCATTGCTTGAACTTGTAAACCGGAAGAGGCTTCGTAAGCATATCAGTTGGATTGTCATTCGTATGAATTTTCTGAACAAGAACCTTTCCCTCGGCAATAGTATCCCATTTGCATCCAACAATTTTTTTATCCGAAGGCGGCTTCACAAGATCCCAAGTTCTATTCTGATGGAGAGATTCAATTTCTTCATTCATCACAATTAACCACTTAGCGGAATTATCACAAGAAACTGCATCTGCGTAGGAAGTAGGCTCATCAACTTCACTTGTTTCTTCTACAATAGACAAAGCATATGCAACCAAATTTGCATATCTTTGTGGTGGTCGAATATCTCTCCGTGGTCTATCCTTGGCTATGGAATATTGCTCTTCCTTTGGATCATCTGCGTCAGTAGACTCGGGACCACCTACTGGCATTCTTTGAGTAGAAGAGTTCGACTTAAAAGAATTAGAACTACCAATCTCAAGCTCCACCTGCTTCTGCGCACTATCATTTGTACAACTAGTAGAATCCTCTTTGGAAGATAACATAAACAATTCATCAAAAGTAACATCTCTACTAATTATAAATTTTGGAGATTTTGGATCAGAACACCATAATCTGTATCCTTTCACCCCAGAAGCATACCTAAGGAAAATATACTTTTTCGCTCAAGGCTCTAATTTTCCTTCATTTACATGCATGTATGCTGGACACCAAAAAAATTTTAAATCAGAGTAATCAACAGGAGTACCTAACCAAACTTCCTCCAGAGTTTTAAAGTTAAGTGCTACAGAAGGAGTGCGGTTGACAACGTAACAGGCCATATTAATTGCCTTTGCCCAAAAGTCCTTTATCAACCCTGTATTTGAGATCATACACCTTGCTCTCTCCAAGAGTGTTCTGTTCATACGTTCGACCACACCATTTTGCTGAGGCGTCATCCTAACAGTGTGATGCCGAATAATTCCTTCATTTTTGTAAAATTCATTAAAGTCACCTTCACAAAATTTCATGCCATTATCTGTTCAAAGCCGCTTAATCTGTTTACCTGTTTGTTTCTCAATCAAAGCCTTCCATTGTTTAAAGGTTAGAAAAACATCATTTTTATGCTTCAGAAAATAAACCCAAACTTTCCTGGAATAATCATCAATGAAAGTCAACATATACCTGGCACCACCCTTAGATTGAACATGAGCTGGACCCCAAAGGTCTGAATGAATATAGTCAAGAGTACCTTTTGTTTTGTGAACTGCCGGAGAATTGAGACTAACTCTTTTCTGCTTTCCAAAAATGCAGTGTTCACAAAAATCTAGTGGCCCAGTACTCTGTCCGCAAAGTAGACCCCTTTTGCTCAACATGTTCAAACCTTTTTCGCTCATATGACCCAAACACATATGTCATAATTTGGTGATATCAGAATCAAACAATGATGATGACGAGACTACAACTGAGCCTATGACAATAGTTCCCTACAAAATATATAAGCTACCAGATCTGTAAGCTTTCATAACAACAAGAGCACTTCTAGAAACTTTCATAACTCCACCTTTAGTTGTGTATTTACACCCAAGGGCCTCTAGGGTGCCTAAAGAGATGAGATTCTTTTTTAAATCAGGAACATGTCTAGTGAGCGTCCTCACAATACCATAATGCATTTTAATTCGAATTGTTCCTCTACCAACAACATCATATGCTGCATTATTGCCCATCAAAACAATTTTACCATTATTAGATTCATATGTAGAAAACAAATCTCTATTAGGAGACATGTGATCAGTAGCAGAGAAAATATTTCCAACATTCTCATTAGTTGCTACACTAGCTTCAGCGGATTTAGTAGTTTTCTCAACAATTTTTTTCTTTTGCTTTAATTTATTTTTCAATTTAAAGCAATCAACCTTAATGTGCCCTATTTTATGACAATATTTGCATTCCAAATTTCTATGTCTGGATTTAGATCTATATTTAGCTCTACTACTATCAAATTCTCTTTTATTTATTCTCCCTCTAACAACCATACCTTCAGCTTGATTCTCTCTACTTTCCCCAGTGATATCTCTATCTATCTGCTCCTTAGATTTTAGTACAGATTTAATTTCTTGATATGAAATTGTTTCTTTTCCATAAATCATAGTTTCACAGAAATGCTTAAAAGATTGGGGAAGAGAACACAAAAGTAACAAGGCCTTATCCTTATCATCAATTTTTGCATCTATATTCTCCAAATCTATGATCAAGGAATCAAATTTATCAAGATGTGAGAGTATAGATGTACCTTCAGTCATCCGAAGCATATACAAACTCTGCTTTAAATAGAGACGATTCTCTATTTTCCTCTTCATATATAAGGCTTTAAGCTTGTCCCACATGCTCTCCCATAAAACCTCGTCAGAGCAGGAAATTTAGAATAATGTTGGATCGGGCCTTCTTATCCATACCCGCAAAATCTTCCTTTGACGTACCATCTGGAATGTTCTCAGCTCCCTGAAGTGCCAATTCAACTCCGTCTTGAATCAGAATGGCCTCTATCTTGAGTTGTCACATGCCGAAGTTGACATTTCTGTTGAATTTCTCGACAACGATATTTGTTATTGTCATTGTTGCCAAAAGATCCCAGAACCAGGCTCTGATACCAGTTTGTTAGAACTAGTCCCAGGAAATTTACCAAAGGGTAATTTTGGCAACCCAACAAAGACAATAAAGCGAAAAGATAAAAGCGACAAGAACACCAGATTTATATGGTTCGGTTAATTAACCTTGACCTACATCTACGGATGAAAGAGGAGCAAATCACTACTATAAAAGAGACTATTACAAATGCCTTAGGAAGATGTTCCTAGGCCATAAAACACCCGAAAATACTAAACAAGAAAAAACCCAATGTATAAGCCCAAACTATTTAACTGAGTGTGGACTTAAACCCAAAGCAAACACTTAGGTTTTTCTTGTGGTGCCATTTGTGGTGCAACTTGTGGTGCTTCTGACTTCAAAGCCCAAACCCTTATTTATAGTTCCAATACGAGACAACAAGTCTGATTTTCCCGATGTGGGACTATAGGACTTGCCAAACTAACACATGGTAGTCCAACTCTCCCTCACCTCCGCCTCCGGCCTCTCATACTTCTACATCTTCATGAGGAAGGTGGTTTGTAAGGTATGGTGGTGCTCGTCGGGATTGGAGCAGGTGTCGTTCATAGTGGCGAGTAGCATCGTGACAAGCAACGTGATGGCATGTACCCTGGAGTTAGCGAGTGGCATCCGGTAGATCCAGCTCACCAGCTACAGGGCGCATGTCACCACGGTGCTGCCCGCCACCATGAACGACACTCATTCTAATCTCGACGAGTACCACCATATCTTGTAAGCTATCTCCCCCGCAAAGCATAGCATCATGAAGACGAAGAGCAAGTGGAAGAAACAGTTGAGCTGGTTCATGTAGCCCTCTGAGACCCGCTCGCTCTCCTCGACCAGCTTATCGAGGAAGAGGAAGCGGCGAATGAAGGCGGAGAGACAAAGGTAGGAGAGGCCGAAGGCAGATGTGAGAGAGAGTTTGACTACCATGTCGTAGACGTGACAAGTGACGACACAAGAGAGGACGAAGTGGGAAGCGATGAGGATTAATATGCCCAGAAGGAGGAAGAGGGACTAGGAGACCATTGTGTGTTTAACGTCAGACTAGTCGACGCGCATCCAACTAAGGCAAGATCGGAAACTCTTGAGCTCGTCGTCAACACGGGAGAGCTGTGTGTGTATGACACCCTGTTAGGCAATGACAGCTCGGTGCTACTGATGATGGTTGCTTTCACGATAACGCCTCCTCTTGCCAATGATGGAAGTCTCAATTTTTTAAAAAACTTAAATTATACGTATCATTATATTAATAGTTTATTATGAGTCAACGTGTAACATGTCATATAAGTAGGATCTAATGTCTATTAACTCAAACTTGATAGGAGTAGTTTATATGCTATGTTTTTTAAAATATATGAGTTATTCTAAACACGGGCTAAAATAAATCTTCACTGATTTTTTAAACTTAAATTATATATATTATTATATTAATAATTTATCATGAATCAACATAATTCTAACGTCTATTAACTCAAACTTGCAGGAAAAAAATTATATACCATATTTTTAGAAATATAAAAGTTATTTTATATACAAATAAATCATAAGGACATAAGATATTCATGACAAAAATAATAAAGGTTGAAATAAACCTTAACCCTTTTTTTTTTCTTTGCATGATGTGATTATTGCTATATTGTGGCGTGTGTGTTGAAGTCATTGAGGTTATTCGTCTAAGTTTCGTTGTACCACTCAAAATAGAAATAGTCTAATATTTATACGAGAGAGAAAACTATACATGGATACACAACCAAGGTCAATTTAGAGAGAGAACGCACCCTGCACAATGGTTTATTGAGCAACAAGAACTTATGAATCGAAAGTATCAACGAACTTAATTGATAAAGAATAATGTATTACGAGATACTGAGTTCGAATCCAGTCTTCTGTTAAAAAAGATCAAACAAAACTCACTAGCTCTGCTGCAGGTGAATCTCCATTTCACCATGCAGTAGCTTTGATGTACTTGCAATCTCAGTCCCCTTTGGTGAACCAATATAGGCTGCAGCAGATGCATCTCTCTTCCACCACCCACAGTAGTTCTCATGTACTACTTCCAACCTGAGTCCCTCTTGGTGAAGACTGCAGCAGGTGCATCTCTTGTTCACCACACAATACTTCTCATGTACTGCTTCCATTCAGTCTCTTTTGGTGATCATCTCCCACTCACCACAGTAGTTACTTACTTTAATCTCATTTCCCTTTTGAGAGACAATCAGTTACAACAATTTTTCATGAAAATGTCAGTTTAATTCATTTGGAAACAGCAGTATATTGGTGCTCATTGTGTAGTTGTACAATATATGCTCTGATACCAAAAAGATTTAAGAGAATCAACAATATATAAAATACAACAAAAATAACCCATAGAAGATTTACATGGTGCTATATCCTCTACCTACATCAGGCCTTAGATGGTTCATTACTAACAGCATAGTTCAACCCTAATGGAAATTAAGAATCCAAACTCCATGAAAAGTATACCCCTTGTATTAGTAAAGCCAGCAAACTCCAAGGCAGACAACCAACATTCACAAAGGTACTTAGATTGAAATTTTGAAATTTAACAGAGTAATTGAGAGGTTCTTTAAATGAAATAAGAATGTGGAATGAGTGCAACAAATCCAGTTGCACCCAACAATAGATGTCACTTGCACAGCTTTTAGGCTCTGATCTTCCATTGGTGTTTGGATATCAGAATGGAAATTAGTTCTTTACCTGTAGTTAGAGCTTTGCAGATCCAAAAGGTTTCAAGTTGTGGCATATCATTTTGGTGACATGACAGCAATAACTCCTTGATAAATGTAAATCCAAGTGTGTTAAGAATCATAATGGTTCAGGTAGTTTGCAGATTTAGGCTGGGTATTTATTCATAGTACTGAACTAGCTACATCTATGAATTTACAGGATGCATTTTCTTTATACAATATAGTTCAAATTTGTCTTCAATATATATAAGAAATCGATAAATTGACATCCAGCAATCCAATAAAAGCATAGGAACAATGGATCTGCAACATAATATTTTCAATGTCAAAATTAGAAGCTAAATCACTACTAGGCAAGTATTTGCAGTGAAACAAACATGATAAGTTATTAATCAGAACAGAATGGAGGTGACAATGAAGAACCATCAGTCAGTATTGACTGAAAAAGGGGCTTCTAAATGTTTCTTATTTAAACCCTGATATTGTTTAGGCAAGTATTTGCAGTCAGTATTCGGTTAAAAAGGCTGGTAAATGTTTCTTGTATAAATCCTGATATTCAAGATGCAGAGATCAAACTGAGAGGCAGCTCAATAGACAAAGGGTATGAATGCCTTCCTTGACTTGGGGTATTCATCCCCAAACTTCTGCCGGTACCACTGAAGGTGCGCCTTTGCTCGAGGCCCCAGATTGGAGCAGGTGTATAGGAAGAAGCCCAGGGCTGCTGGCGACCACGCCATAATTGCCCAACCGAGCCACTCCATCATCTCACCCATGTAGTTGGGGCAGCTCACCAACTCAAACCACCCTCCCCTGGGTATCTTGTATCCTCCCCCCTCTGACTTCAACCTCAGCAATACTGAATCTGAAGATATGTTCACGGCCATGCCCCAAAAAAACAGCAACATCCCTGCTGCCACCCGCAAGCAAATCCACCACCATCCATTAGAGAAGGTGGTGGGATAGTCAGTGTAATGAGATATGGAGCGGGACTGGAGGTAGGCGTTAAGGAGGTTGAAGGCAAATGCGACGAGGGCAATGTAGAGGGGAAAGTCTTTAGGCTTCATCTTTTTCGACTTGGAGAAGTGGAGGCGGAGGGGGTAGATGACGGTGCGGTTTGTGTAGTGGAGGAGATAGAGGGTGAGGATAATGAGGGGAATAGGGTGGGAGCAATAATGGCCACGGGGGTAGAGGATGAGCGTGAGCCAGAGGGTAGGGCTCTCCATAAGGAACCAGGCGAGTGCTGCAGGCAAAGGAGGCCCCCATCCAGGCTGGGCATGCCTCCCATAGGGCGCGACTAGGAACTGGAGGGATGCAATAGTGAGCGGGCATATGACATACAGAGACACTAGAGCTGCCCAGAAGAGTTTAGAATCGTCAAATTGGTCCATCCTTTCTTCTTCTTAGGACTAAAAAGGATCTCTTCACCTACAAAGAACCAACAGAGGCAGAAATGCATGAAAAAGCAATACAAATGTCAGTAAATCTCAAAGGCTAAGATCACATTTGCTACATGTATACTAAAGTTAAGCAGCAAGTGAAAAAGAAAGAGTTCCACCATAAAATCATTTAGAGACAAGAAACAAGAGTCAAATGTATGTTAGGCCAAATGCAGATAGGAACAGAATGCAATTCCAGCTATTAAAAAAAATATCTGGTTTCTAGTGGCAAGTTTCAAAACATATATCTATATCTATATCTATCTATCTATCTATCTATCTATATAGATGAAAATTAACTCAATTCTGGTTGCACGAAACTAAACCAAAAGCATATCCAACCTAATCTTACCAAATCATCACCAACTGAGTTTGAGAGCAGCACAATCCAATAATCCAATTATTTGGATCCAAACAATTTTATCATGTTATTTACACCATAACAGACAATCAAGCTCATTAAAACATTACTCTACCAGTGGCTTCCTTAAGGACAAACTCAAGAAATTACCAAGCAGTTCATCGAACTTCAGCTCTTACCATATTTTAGCTTTGAACCTCATCACATTATTTTTAGGTCCATATTCATGACATCATAATGCTAAACTTAGTTTGATAAAATTATAAAGTCATGCAAGGGAAAAAGGTGCCTCAAAGAATACAACATATTGGTTGCAAAATCAATTTTGTCTAGGCATATTGTTTATCTACATAGAAGCAAAATAGCAAGAAAGCATTTGCATGCCCAAAAAGTGCACCAATATATTTTTCATCAACAAAGTTACAAGTCCTTTAACGTATTAAGATTACAACGATATTCGATTGTAGGAATTGTACGACAAACAAATTTGCAAAAATATATACTAGGAATAATTTTCACCAAGCATATTTACATTCATTCATGATCAAACCAGTGTTGTCAAAGGTGGTAGGTGCAAAAAGTGCTTGCCCAAACAAACATAGGTGAAAAATATCATTAAGGAGAAATACAATTATTAGAATAAAAAGTAGTCAATACATAAGTTTCATAACGTTTCCTATTCAAAATGTCACTACTAAACCACCGACTTAATTCATTTAACCATCTATAACACATTAATGTGCCCCATTGTCCATATATAACAACCAAAATGACAAAACTAAAGAATGTTAACATCAAAATTCCAAGAATTTCATCAAGAAAATCAACGATTATCAAGGTCCACTTCTTGCCGATAATTCATCTGAGGCAATCCAAAACAACCCAAACTACCAGCAATGTCAAATTCAGCCCTTTAAACAATTCATAAATTAATATTAACAAAAGATAACCCTTCTTAGCAAGAAGAAGAGGGGAAAGCTTGGGGGAGGGAGGTGTCGGTAAGTGAGAGAAGGGTGGAGGGTGTGAAGATGCAGAGAGAAGGAAGGGACCTGCGGAGAGCTCGGTGACGGCGCGGCTCTCTTGGTAGAGCAAGCTGAGGAGGAGCGCAGAGGAGAGAGAGAGAGAGAGAGAAGGGAGGAGGGGGTGTGGTGGGTGTTGTTCGACGAAAGAAGCAGAGGGGAGGAGGAGAGAAGACAGGGGGTGTTGTTCGACGAAGAAGGCGGAAATTGCCTCTCGACCAAAGAAATAGAGGAGGGTGGTGATGTTCGACGAAAGAAGCATAGGAGGGCCTGCCGTTGGACGATATAAGCAGAGGCGGGAAAGGAGAAGAGAAGGGAGGATGGTCGCGGCGGGACTGTGTAAGAAACAGAGAGGAGAGGAGCTCGTGGCAGCAACTCTGTTTGGTGGAATAGAGAACGGTGGCCATCGGAGGGAGAAGGGAAGAAGCAGAGAGATTTGGTCAGCCAAGAGAAAGAGGGACAGCGACTCCGTTTGGTCAGCCCGAGCCCATGCTTCTATCTGGTTCAACAACCACTTCGATCCACGCCGTAGGATCGCAAGATCGTACGATCCAGATCTGGATTTTTAAGATCGGTCTCGTCGTGGTCTCTCTCCATCTCTGCCATCTTCTTCGCTCCTCTCAGATAAAGAAGAACGCGTTCATCCGACCACAATCTTGGAGCTTGGCTTGCTGATCAAGGTGCGTAGTGCGTTGGTTTTACCCGAAGAAACAACTACTACACACGAGTTTCGAGCATGCATTCAAGCAAATAGGTTCCGTGCTCAATCACGCCAAAACAAAGACGGATGCCACTCCCAAAAAGCAGAAGAAGAAAGCAAGCAAGCGAAAAAGGGGCTTTCGGCTCCAGCCAGATGAAAACCCTCAAGAAATCATGAAAACATACATCAGAAAGCAAAGGAGAGAGACGGAGGGAGAGAGTTACCTAGAGGCCGGAGAGGAAATGGCGACGGCTCCGAAGCAGACGGCGAACGAGGGGAAGGGCGAAGAGAGGCCGGAGAGGAAGTGGCGACGGCCCGGAAGCAGCCGGCGAACGAGGAGACGGGCGAAGACGGAATTAGGGGTCGAGTGCGCTTCGACACTGATGTCTCCGTCATAGACTGGATCGATGAGGGGGGACAGATTCATTTCATAGATGTGGGCCATACATGTATGGGGCCCGGCCACGCTGTCTACGTTCACCTGTAATCTTCTTGTAAGGAAACATAAAATAAACGAGTTATATAAAGACTTAATGCATGTGATGATCTCACTAAATCTAAAAAGATATGATCATATCGAATATGGAGAGAGTCAATGTCACATACAATAATATCATTAGAGAACCTGAGGACGATCACAAATGGAGAAATTATATTTGGTGACTCGAATCCTAATCACTCTAATTATGAAGAAAATAAAGAGATAACGATTATGATTATATATCAAATTTCAGATTTATTTGAGGTTTTGAATTTGAATTATAGGTCCAAGAAAATAGTCTGCTAATTTTGATCGCCTCGATCCACTAATTTATATTAGTCCTTAATATTTAATGTATTAAATTCAATTGAATTATGTTTATTTAATTGCTAATAGATCCATTTAAAAATTATTTTTTAGTAAATAATTTTATTAGAATATTAGGTTTCAATTGATGATATCCTGTTTTGACATAATACAAGCCTAGAAGGATTTTGCTTTCAATTAGATGTTCCTTCTTAAATGAAACCTTTATTTGGAAAGTGAAATTATTGAAAAAGGGGAGATGAATCATTTTGGCTATAGTCAATTCATATTGGTTTAGTAATTGATATAGTAATGATATAACAAATCTATTTATCAAAAGTTAGAGAGCTTAAAATAATTTTTATTTTTATTTTTATGAAGACATCCGATAAAATTAGAATGATACTTAAAGATAATATTTTTATAAAGACATCCGATCTATCTATTTTTAGATTTTATAACACTGAATAATTGGTTAAGATATATTCGGATCAATAAAATATATGAGATTAAGATTTATTAGATTTTGATTAATTTCATCGGTTAATAAAAAAAAAATCTACTTTATATTAGATAAATCTTTATGGGAGGGACTCCTAATTATCTTTTTATAAGTCATTTGCTCTCTATTGTCTATATATAAGTAAGGCCTCATAAAATATTTTTTTATTTAAATCAATTATAAAAAAATCATAAATTTTTTTTAACTTAATCAATTATAAATGACCCATCGAATCATAATAATCAAAATTAATTGTTATTTACTCATTCTTTGATTGTTACATTTATTTTTTAAAAATATATTATATTATTAATTAATAATAAAATGTCTTTAAAAATATTATATTATTTAAAAATAAATATACTATCTTTCATTAAAAAAATTATATTATTAATGATGTTACATTTATTTAAAAAATTGTTGAACATGTATGATTATGATATCCAAATAATGGTTCTGCAAAACAAAGAGATGATAAATGAATCACAAACATATAAGAAATTGGACAAATATCAATAGGAAAAGGGCTAAGCGGAGAGGTGTTAGTGTAAACAACCTTGAGCCGTGGCCTCGGGGCCGACGCGGCTTGGTTCGGGTCGGGTTGTCGAGGGGATCTTTCAGGGGTATGCTTCGCGTCGGTCTGGGTGGATGCGTGCGGTGTCGTTGGATCCCCCTGGGGCTTGGCGGGGGCTGTCGTCTTTGTACCTAAACGAAGGTCAGGTCGGAAGCTCGGCCCGACCCCTCCGACGATCAAGTTAGCTGATGTGGAAGGGAGTTTTTCTAGTGAAGAAGCATAAGTCTTTCCCCCCCTCCCATTCGGGGTGTAAGGGTATTTATAGGTGCGTTTAATGTTACATGATGTGGCTGCTTGCAGGGGCAGGACAGTGCCCCGCGTGGCGCCTAACATGGCCACTGGGGCTGCGTGGAGGACCGGGCTGCCGTAGGGTATGGGCATGCCTCGGTCGACGCGTTCCTTAACCTCGGTCGAACGCACGGGGTCAAATGCTGGGGTTGTTGGCTGAGAGCTGATGGCGTCGGCGTGACGGATTGAGTCCAGGCAAGGCGTTAATGTGCCTTGGTCGGCGTCCCGGTCCGCGTTGACCTGGGGGTGTGAGGCGTTTGTTTAGGGCAACTGACGTCACTCAAGTCCTGTCGTCATTATTATCCTCATCATATTCCCCCCCCCGGAAAGAAGCTATGCGTCGGTCGTTGCAACGGGAGTCCGAGGCATGGCTTTAGCTTTTGAGTTGGCTGGTCGCGGAGGCGCGGTTTCGGGGAGCATGGAAGCCGAGGATCACGACGCGGGCGGGTGAACCGCGCAGGTGCGGTCTCGGGAGCTAGAGGCCGAGGAGCACAACGCAGGCGGGTGAACTGCGTGGGTGTGTCTCGGGAGCTGGAGGCCGAGGAGCACAACACTAGCAGGTGAACCGCGCAGGTGTGGTCTCGGGATATGGAGGCCGAGGAGCACGACGCAGGCGGGTAAACCGCGCAGGTGTGGTCTCGGGATCTGGAGACCGAGGAGCATGATGCTGGCGGGAGAACCGCGCAAGTGTGGTCTCGGGATCTGGAGGCCGAGGAGCACGACGCAGGCGGGTAAACCACGCAGGTGTGGTCTCGGGAGCTGGAGGCCGAGGAGCACGACGTTGGCGGGTGAACCGCGCAGGTGTGGTCTCGGGAGCTGGAGGCCGAGGAGCACGACGCTGGCGGGTGAACCGCACAGGTGTGGTCTCGGGATCTGGAGGCCGAGGAGCACGATGCAGGCGGGTGAACCGCGCAGGTGTGGTCTCGGATGGTGTAAAGCCGAAGAGCCGAGGGGCTCGGCGCAGGAGAACCGACCGCGTCGGTGTGTCTCGGGAACATAGGGGCCAAGGAGCATGACTCAGTTGGACAGTCCGCGTGGGCCTGTCTCGGGAACATGGGGCCAAGGAACACGGCGCAGGCGGGCTGGCCGAGCAGGTGTGGTCTCGGGTGGCGTAAAGCCGAAGAGCCGAGGAGCACGACACAGACGGGCAGACCGCGCAAGCGTGTTCGCGAGGGCCATGCGGCCGAGTAGCACGACGCAGGCGGGCCGACCGCGCAAGTGTGGTCGCGAGGGCCATGTGGCCGACGGGCATGGCTCGGGTCGAGAAATAACTCAGGCGGGTAGGCCGCGCTGAGGTGAACTTGACAGTGGATGGCCGAGGAGCTCGGTGCAGGCAGGCTGCGGCCGAGTGACACCGCCCAGGCGGGTAGGCCGTTCCGTTTTAAATTCGGCGGCAGGGATCTTAAAAGCTACCACATTTTATTTTGTTTCCTGAAGGGGGAGTTACTTTCACCGCACGTCTCCGGGCATCGGGATCGAGGCGTTCGGATGCCGCCGCTTCACCGGGGTTTGCCACATCAGGCCTTCATTAATGCGGAGCGCCTATGGGCGTCTTCCGATGTGACGTGATGGTTACGCACGTGCACGGGTGGGCTGCCGCCCACTCTCGAGAGGCGATGGGACGCTGGTTCTGGCGGGATATCTCCTTTAAATAGCAGACGCCTGACTTCACCTTTACCTTTCACTGCTGTGCTTCCTCCTTCGAGCTCTGCCGTTGCCTCCCCAGGCCTCTTCCTGGCCTTCTGCGCAGTTTTGCCTTCTTTCTGAGGTCAGTCGAGATGTCGCCCTCTTCTTCCCCATTTTCCTCTCCGTCTTCCTCTCCTTCTCCTGTGCTCGAGACTGGAGAGGGAGATCCCCCTGCGTCCCTCGTTGAATCGCCTGACGAGGAAACGGCACGGTCCCTCGAGGCTTTGATGTGGCCGCATGACATCAACTCTACCATGAGTGGGTCTTTGCTGGAGGGACTCCGGGAGCGTTACAGCATCCCGGAAGACCATATCCTCAGTGCCCCTGAGCCGGGGCAGCGGGCGTACGACCCAATCCTGAAAGGTTTCGCCTTGTCCCTAGATGCTCTGGAGGCGGGTTTGTGTTTCCCTCTTCATCCCCTCATTGTGTCTTGCCTATCTCTCTGGCGGGTTTCGCCATCTCAGGTAGCGCCAAACTCCTGGCGTTACCTAGTGGTATTCTTGGGGGAGTGCCACTATGCCAATATTACCCCCACCCTCAGCCTCTTTCTTTCTTGTTACCATCTTTGCAAGGGCTCGGGGGGTTATTTCTTATCGGCTCGGATGGGTTTTCGTGTCGGGGGTGCCCCTTCTAGTAACAAAGGATGGAAGGGGAGGTTTTTTTATATTAGCCATGCACAGGACTGGGGCTTCGGGGTTCGGTGGTCCGCGAGGGCGATCGACAACACCACCCCCTGTTTGGGCGAAGCAGAACGCCAAGCTCAGGGGAGGCTCAGAGAGATTCTCCCTAGGTCACAGGCCATCCGGGATATGACCGAGCAATGGTTGGTCGCGGCAGGCCTTAGCCCGATGCCTCCGGGTATGTTAGCGACATTTGGCTCGGGTGTTTGCGTGGCTGATTTCGGGTACTAACATTTTTCGTCTCTCGCAGAAATGGTGAACCTCCAGTCGCTCCTGGGGGATCAGGCGTCGCAACTCTCTCCCCCGACTCCACCGACCGAATCGCAACCCCCTCTCCCAGCTCCGGTGACCGAACCGCAGCCCGGTACGGAGGGCGCCCCATTAGAGGTCGAGGATGGGCGCCCTTCGAAGAAGGCGAAGACAACCTCATCGAAGGGGCCTGAGGCGAGCTCCCGTCGAAGCGGGGTTGGGCCTAGTCGGCGGGCGGTTGGGAAGGGTCTGCGCCCTGTCTCCGTGCGCGACCTGTGCCGACTCCCGGCTGGAGACGGGGAGCCGTACTCGATGCGGCTGGTAAGCGAGATCTCGCTTGGTGAGTCCAGCGAGCCCCTGGTCGCCCGCTGGGATGGCTTGTCCCGGTGGGATAGAGTGTGGGCCGGAGGGGATCCCTCTGCGGTGTTCCTCCGAGGCGCGCTCCATCCCGTCATGGCTCGGGACTTGTACATCCTGCCCTCGGAGGCGCTGCTCAACAAATCTGCCTAGTCACTGACCTGGGTAAGTATGTTTCCTCTCTTCGGGTCCGTCCGTCCGACGCTGACCTTCTTAACCTGTTTCTCCTTCTGCAGGGTCTCCACTATGCGACAGCCCTGATGGACAGGGTGCGGGACGCCGGCCGGGTTATCGGGGGCCTCGTTAGCCGCAACGCCGAGCTTCATCGCCAGGTCACGGAGGTTCGAGCCGGGAACGGCTTGGAGGTCGTAACGGTCGCCGAGAAGCGTGTTGCAGATTTCGAGGCGGAGGCGGTTCACCTCCGGTCGGAGCTCGAAGCCTCCAAAAAAGCCAATGAGGAGCTCCAAAAAGCGATGAGGATAGAGCGGACCGAACTCCGCCTGGTGAAAACAGAGGCGAGTGCCCTCAGCAAAAAGCTGGAGGGGGCGAAGGTTGAGGCGAAAACGGCCTCGGAGGCATTGGCGGAGGAGGCCCGGCTTCGACCTCTAAAAGACAAAGAGCTCCTCGAGGCATATAAGAGGTCCGAAGGGTTCGAACTTGGGCTAACGCGGACGGGGCGGGTGTCCTTTGAATATGGATACCGAATCGCCACGTCTCGTTTCCGCGCTCGTCACCCTAGTCTTGAGGTAGAGGAGGACCCCTTCACTCCTCACCCCGAGGACCGAGAGGTGGACATGCCCGAGGAGGTCCCCTTCGACGACCGCTTGGAGGTCCCCCACTAGTAGAGATGGGCTTTGTATTTTTGCAGGTCGCCAGTCGGTTTTTGTAAGTCGAGTTCTTGTATTTCCCTGTTTCTGAAATAAAGAAAACTTTACTTCTCGTATATTGTTCAGTAAAAAAGCCCTTTATTTGGGCGAGAAACTTCCTCTTCTTTAGACGAAAAATTTCTTAAGGTTCCGGACGTTCCATGTTCTCGGCAGGAAGGAACCGTCCATTGTCGGAACCGTCCATGCCCAAGGAGGTCCCCTTCGACGACCGCCTGGAGGTCCCCCACTAGAAGAGACGGGCTTTGTATTTTTGCAGGTCGCCAATCGGTTTTTGTAAGTCGAGTTCTTGTATTTCCATGTTTCTGAAATAAAGAAAACTTTACTTCTCGTATATTGTTCAGTAAAAAAGCCCTTTATTTGGGCGAGAAACTTCCTCTTCTTTAGACGAAAAATTTCTTAAGGTTCCGGACGTTCCATGTTCTCAGCAGGAAGGAACCGTCCATTGTCGGAACCGTCCATGCCCAAGGAGGTCCCCTTCGACGACCGCCTGGAGGTCCCCCACTAGAAGAGACGGGCTTTGTTTGCAGGTCACCAGTCGGTTTTTGTAAGTCGAGTTCTTGTATTTCCATGTTTCTGAAATAAAGAAAACTTTACTTCTCGTATATTGTTCAGTAAAAAAGCCCTTTATTTGGGCGAGAAACTTCCTCTTCTTTAGACGAAAAATTTCTTAAGGTTCCGGACGTTCCATGTTCTCGGCAGGAAGGAACCGTCCATTGTCGCGAGCCTGTATGTTCCTGGTCGGATTACCTCGACGACCCGATAAGGTCCCTCCCATTTGGGGGCCAGCTTCCCTCTTGCTCGGGTCGGGTCGCTGATTTCGGCCCTTCGTAGGACTAAGTCGTCCATTTTAATAGGCCGAGGTCGCACCCTGCGGTTATAAACCCGAGGCTTCGAATTTAGCATTGATTGCCTCCTTAGATGCCATAGTATATGGCCCCAAATCAATGATGTTAAGATCTCTCTTTTGCTGTTGGGTTAAAGGCATGTATAGGTTGAGAGAAGTGATGGTCGAAAGTGTTGGTGGATTGGTGGATGTAGGCTGCGATTTAGGCTTATTTTGTGGCTGTTTTGGGTGCAGTTTGAGGGTGTGGTTTAGTAGAGTTTTAGGGCTGTGGATGAAAGTTTTGGATCTGTGGTAGATGGTAGCAAAGGTTTGACAGAAATCCGTGGAAGTTGCAGCAAGTATGTGCTGTCTTGGAAGAGTAGAATTGTCATCGAAGAAACAACGATTTCTCGACGTAATTTCCACCAAAAACTTGGGAGAATTGAGGAGGGAATTGATAGCAAAATCACAGTTTGTATGACAGCAAGGATATCTAATTTAATCAAGAAAATTTTGGCAGCAAGGAAATTAGTGTAAGTTGCAATTGCAGAATTATCGTCGAAAAATTTCAGCGGGTTACGATGAAAATTTGCAGCAACATAAAATCATTTTTAGAGATGAATTTCTTAATAGATAAATCTTAGATGGAAGCTAAGATGATCTATGAAGTGTATAAGAAATTTCATTCAAAAAGATTGCAAATAGATGGGTTAAGGCAACGATATGCAGCTGAAATTTTCTGCAGCATAGATTTTCAAGTGCAGCAGATTGGACATAAAAGATCAGTAGTTTATATTGAAAATTTTTCGATGAAACCAAAGGAAAATCTACTGTTAGGAAGTGTCAAAGATGTCATAAAAATTTTATAGAAATTTGGATAGAAAAAGCACAGTAGCAAGATCAAACAAATGGTGCTATGCGGCTTGAATTCTGCAATTCAAGTGCAGCAGATTGGACATAAAAGATCAGTAGTTTATATTGAGAATTTTTTGATGAAACTAAAGGGAAATCCACTGTTAAGAAGTGTCAAAGATGTCATAAAAATTTCGTAGAAATTTGGATAGAAAAAGCACAGTAGCAAGATCAAACAGATGGTGCTATGCGGCTGAAATTCTGCAATGTATCTTTAGTCGTAGAGATGAAAATTTTGTGACGAAAAGTTTATGCAGCAATATAGGAACGATTTTTTTTTTTTTTGGATTTTTGAATAAGGATAACTAAATTGCAGCAGCAGTAAGGTAGGAAACCAGAACTTGTTGCAATTCACGGGGAGATCAAAGGATGATCCATGGTGGTGGAGATGATGACGGAATTCGGTGATGATCTTTTAAGCAATTGTGGGAATTGCTTTGGATGGTTGTAGAGGGTTGATGGATGGCTGTGGAAGGGCAACGAGATGCCAAGAACGCTGCTCTGATACCAGGTGATAGAACCCTTGCAGATTCTAAACTTGGGGTTGATCTCTTTAGGGGATCGGCCTCCTTGGAACTCTATAGGGGTTCCTCCCTCCAAGTTGCTGCTCAAAGGCTACAGAAAAGATTCATCTATTGCTTATGAAAAGAGAAGGAATACATGGCTATTTATAGGGCTTCTAAACCCTAACTCCTAATAGGACTCCTACTTAAGACTCTTACTTCTAACCAACTCCTAGTATGACTCATAGTCAAGACTCCTATTCCCTTACAACTCCTAATTCTTCTCTAAGAAAACACCTCCTACTTGAATGCCCCTCTCAATTAGGACTCTCCTAGCTAGAGTCCTAACAGAATGTCCCTCTCAATTAGGACTCTCCTAGCTAGAGTCCTAACAGTTTTACATGAATGTCCCTCTCAATTAGGACTCTCCAAGTTAGAGTCCTAACAGTTACCTTGATCGGATGAGCTTGGAAGTAGGGACGTAATTTTCGGGCCGCTAATACGAGCGCAAGAGCGAGCTTCTCGATTGGTGGATACCGCTCCTCGGGTCCATTCAGGACATGGCTGGCGTAGTAGACGGGCAGCTGCTCGCCGGCTTCTTTGATGAGGATGGAGCTGACCGCATGTTGTGAGGCAGCCAAGTAGATGCTGAGTTCCTCCCCTGTAATCACTGAAGCGAGGCGGGGTAGGTTGGCCAAGTGCTGTTTGACTTGTCAGAAGGCCTCCTCGCACTGGGGCGTCCATTGGAAATTCTTCGGGTTTCTCGTCGCCCGGAAGAAGGCGAGGCAGCGATCGCCCGACCGCGACATGAATCGGGATAGGGCGGCTAGCCTTCCATTCAGTCGCTGCAGGTCTTTAACCGTCCGAGGGGCTTGCATGTCGATGATCGCCTGGACCTTTTCTGGGTTGACGTCGATTCCTCTTTCGTGTATCATGAATCCGAGGAATCTTCCCGAACTGACGCCGAAGGCGCACTTTGCAGGGTTGAGTCGTAAGCCGTAGCTTCGAAGTGTGGTGAATGTCTCCGATAAGTCTGCTAGATGGTCTTCCGGGACACGGCTTTTTACAATCATATCGTCCACGTAGACTTCTATGTTTTGCCCTATCTGTCGAGCGAACATCTTGTCGATGGTCCTCTGGTAAGTTGCGCCTGCATTCTTCAGCCCGAACGACATTACTTTGTAAAAATATACTCCTAGGTTGGTGATGAAGGCCGTGTGTTCCTGGTCCTCGGGCGCCATTTGGATTTGATTGTATCCAGAGAAGGCGTCCATGAACGAGAGGCGGGCATGCCCCGCGGTTGCATTTACGAGCTGATCGATCCTCGGGAGTGGGTAGCAGTCTTTAGGGCATGCCCGATTGAGGCTGGTGTAGTCAACGCACATTCGCCAGCTCCCATTATGTTTTTTTCACCAGAACTACATTGGACAACCACCGCGGGTACTTGACTTCTTCTATAAAGCCAGCCGCTAGGAGCTGTTCCACCTCTTCGCGGACGACTTGTTGCTTGTCCGGTGCCTGGGGTCGCGGCTTTTGCTTCACCGGGCGAGCGTCAGGTGATACGCCCGTCATGTCGGATGGCGACCAAGCGAAAACGTCGGCATTCTCTTGCAAGAAGCCGACAAGCTGCTCCCGCTCCTCAAGGGGTAGGTCTGATCTGACCTTGACAGTTCGGTCCAGGCGGTCCTTTATCAACGGCACGTCGTAGGTCGGTGCCGACGGCTCGGGATGCGGATTCGGCCGCTTCTTTTCCCTTGGATCGTCCAGGGGTGTTTCCGCCTTTGCCCTCTTGTGCAGGGAAACTGCTGTCAGGTAGCACCGCCTGGATTCCCGAGGGCTTCCCCAAACCTCTCATGTTCCCGCGTGGGTCGGGAATTTCACGGTCTGGTGGTAAGTGGAGACTAGAGCTTTGATTTTGTTGAGGGAGGGTCGGCCAAGGATGGCGTTGTACGCTGTGGGGAGATCCACTACCAGGAAAGTGGACATCACCGTTTTGGTCCTGGGCGGGGTTCCCAGAGTCAGAGGCAGCATGACGGCTCCTAATGGTGAAATCGAGTTGCCAGTGAACCCAGTGAGGTCCGAGCAGACGGGTTCCAGAGCCTCCTTCGCAAGTCCCAGCCTCTGGAAGGCATCGTGAAACAATACGTCCGCCGAGCTTCCTGTGTCAATCATAATTCTTCTCACCTGGGCATTGACGATTCTAGCCATTATTACGAGTGCGTCATCGTGCTCTGGTCGCTCAGCGCCCTCGGGGGGAAATGCGACCTGGGGATCGGGGGTTCCACGGGGATCCTCATCCCTGGCCGAGCGGGCGCACGCCTTCCTTCCGGACATGCTGTCCCCGCCGGACGCTGGGCCCCCTGTGATGACGCTGATGAGGCGCTCAACGGGGCCGTCCGGGCGGGGCGATGGGTCCCTGCCTGTCTGAGCGTGCGGGTCGAGGTGTCCTTCACGACGGAGCTCATAGATTTGCCGCGACAGCTCGCGGCATTCCTCGGTGTCGTGTCCGTTTTGGCGGTGGAAGCAGCAATACTTGGACTGGTCGGCCAGCTCCCGCGGGTTCTTCATCGGGAAGGGGGTTTTGAGCAGTCCCCTTTCCCTAATTTGGAGAAAGATCTTCGTCCGGGATGCACCCGCAGGAGGTGGGTGGGGTCTTAGCAGGGGAGGGTCAGGCCGGTGGAGCTTGCGTTTGGGCGCGGGAGGGAGTTGCCCCCGAGCCGGCTCCGATCTTTCCCTCTTGTGTTCCTGCCGCTTCCCCACTGTCCAGGCTTCGGCCTCCACGAACTGGTTCGCATGCTGGAGCATTTCGGGGACCGTGGTAGGGGGTCGCTTCACGAGAGACCAGAAAAGCTTGGAGGGGCGTAAACCTATTACGAATGCCTATATTGACAAAGAAGGGTGAGCGTCCGGGAGTTCCCGGACCCTTGCCGCAAAGCGATTTATGTAAAGGGAGAGGGGCTCATCCTCCTTCTGGTTGAGCCCGAGGAGGAACGCCATGGAAGGCTTCGGCCGTGCGCAAGCTATGAAGTGGAGCTCAAAGTTCTTAGCGAGCTAATCGAACGAGGTGATTGTCGCGGTCTTCAAGCCTCCATACCACGCGAGGGCCGGCCCCCTCAGAGTGGTGGGAAATGCCCTGCACATCAAGGCATATGGGGTCCAGTATAGCGCCATCTGGGCGCGGAAGGCCGCCACGTGGTCGGCCGGGTCGGTGGAGCCGTCGTAAGTGTCCAGGGGGGGAAGTCGGAAGCCCGGGGGGACCGCATGCTCCAGTATCTCGGGTATGAACGGCGACCCCCGGCGTATGCCTTCCACAAGCTCCCCCTGCACCCCGGTACGGACCTCCTTCTGCACATCGTCAAGCCGCTGGTTGACGAGGCGCAACTGAGCGCGCAGGGAATCTGCAGAGTCCAAGGACAGTGCCTCGGGCTCCGAGTGGCCTCCCGGGTAGATCGTCGCCTGGACCCCGGGTTGGGATAGCGGCACCCGAGGCGAAGCGGGGGGCTCCCGAGGCGGAGTGGGAGCTCGACTAGGCGCCCCATGTTGATATGACGGTTGGGCGGCCGGGGCGCACGATGGGCGGGAGACAATGGATTGCACCATGTCGGTGAGTAGCTGGACCTGATGAGTGAGGCCGTGGAAGGCTTCGGACGACACAGGCGACGGATTGATGGTGGCTCCATCAAGCGGCGATAGGCCCGGATCGTTGAAGATCGGCTAATAGCGCTCCGAGGCTGTGGCAGGACGTTCATCCCGAGGTCCTCAAAGCGGGGGGAGTTCCCCCGTAGCCTTGGTCGGGTATGGCCCTCCAATCGCGGGATCGACACGGTCGTCCTGATGATCCCTCGACATGCTGGGGGCCCTCCTTCTAGCGCCAAAATATTAGTGTAAACAACCTTG